>NC_060178.1:28059649-28659649 GCF_021184085.1 Oncorhynchus gorbuscha | reverse complement strand
TGGCAGCGCCGGAGTGAAGGGTGGCTATGGCAGCGCCGGAGTGAAGGCCGGCTCGGCTCTGGCCTTCACTCCAGCTCCGAAACAGTTCTGGCTGGTGCGGACACACAACAGGCGGCTCTGGCGCGGGAAATGGACCCCACTCCACCATAGTCTTGGCCCACTTAAGTGGCGTGAAGGGCGACTGTGAAGGGCGACTCCGGCAGCGCCGGAGTGAAGGGTGACTCTGGCAGCACCGGAGTAAAGGCCGGCTCTGGCAGCTCCTGACTGACGGGCGACTCTGGCAGCTCCTGACTGACGGGCGGCTCTGGCAGCGCTGGACAGGCAGGATCACCTGGAGGGAGGAGAGGGAGAGACAGCCTGGTGCGTGGTGCTGCCACAGGAGGCCTGGTGCGTGGAGGAGGCACCAGATACACAGGGCCGTGGAGGGGCACTGGCGGTCTCGAGTACCGAGCCTGCACAACCTGTCCTGGCTGGATACCCCCTGTAGCCCGTCAAGTGCGGCGGGGTGGAACAGACCGCACTGGGCTGTGCTGGCGAACCGGGGACACCATGCGTAGGGCTGGTACCATATAACCCGGGCCGAGGAGACGCACTGGAGACCAGATGCGCTGAGCCGGCTTCATTCCTGTTGGCTCGATGCCCACTCTAGACCGGCCGATTCGAGGAGCGGCGATGTAGCGCACGGGGCTATGCTTGCGCACTGGGGACACCGTGCGCCTCACTGCATAACACGGTGCATGCCCGGTCAACCTCTCGCCACGGTAAGCATGGGGAGTTGGCTCAGGTCTCCTACCTGACTTAGCCACACTTCCCTGAGGCGGCGATATTCCCCAGCCTGTGCCCAGGGACCCTTACCGTCCAAAATCAAAATAAAGGGAACACAGGCTACCTAAGTATGGTTCTCAATCAGAGACAACGATTGACAGCTGCCTCTGATTGGGAACCATACCAGGCCAAAAGCAGAAATACAAAACATAGAACAAAAAGCCCACCCCAACTCACGCCCTGACCAAACTAAAATAGAGACATAAAAAAGGAACTAAGGTCAGGACGTGACATCTTTTCTCCCAACGTAAAAAATATTTCCACCTGACCTGTCCCTTGTACTATAGAATACATTTAACACCCTCCCCCACAAATAATAATAGTAGCGACTCTTTCTTTATAAACGTGGATATCAACTTCAGCATGCTTTTACATTTACATTTGTGGCACAGTAGACGCCACGCTGGGTTGAGGGTTCGCCGACCACCACTGACGAGCTCACTCTCCCTACCTGTTTCATAACTTCACGATCTTAGCCGGTCGCAGACTAAATGTGCTTCTAATTTACACATCTCCATCTCGCTTACGGGCTTAACCTTCTTTTTTATTTTAAATAATCCGATTTTTTTAATGAAGATTATTGTTGCATTACTGTAAATCAGTGTGCATGTGAACACTCTGTCATAGTCTTTCGGTCTCTCCATCAATTCCATATAAATTGCATCCAAAGTGTATAATTCTATTCAAAATGTATGTATGTATGTATGTATGTATGTATGTATGTATGTATGTATGTATGTATGTATGTATGTATGTATGTATGTATGTATGTATGTATGTATGTATGTATGTATGTATGTATGTATGTATGTATGTATGTATGTATGTATGTATGTATGTATGTATGTATGTATGTATGTATGTATGTATGTATGTATGTATGTATGTATGTATGTATGTATGTATGTATACAGTGGCAAGAAAAAGTATGCGAATCCTTTATAATTACCTGGACTTACATAAATTGGTCATAAAATTGTATCTGATCTTCATCTAAGTCAAAACAATAGACAAGCACAGTATGCTTAAACTAATTACACACAAACAATTATACATTTTCATGTCTTTATTAAACACACCGTGTAAACATTCACAGTGCAGGGTGGGAAAAGTATGTGAACCCTTGGATTTAATAACTGGTTGACCCTACTTTGGCAGCAATAACCTCAACCAAACATTTTCAGTAGTTGCGGATCAGACCTGCACAACGGTCAGGAGGAATTTTGAACCATTCCTCTTTTAAATCTGTTTCAGTTCGGCAATATTCTTGGGATGCCTGGTGTGAATTGCTCTCAAGGTCATGTCACAGCATCCCAATCGGGTTGAGGTCAGGACTCTGACTGGGCCACTCCAGAAGGCGTATTTTATACTGTTGAAGCCATTCTGTTGTTGGTTTACTTCTGTGTTTTGGGTTGTTGTTCTGTTGCATCACCCAACTTATGTTGATCCTCAATTGGCGGACAGATAGCCTTATATTATCCTGAAAAATGTCTTGATTAACTTGGGAATCATTTTTCCGCCAATGATAGCAAACTGTATAGATCCTGAGGCAGCAAAGCAGCTCCAAAGCACGATGCTCCCTTTACCATACTTTACAGTTGGATGAGGTTTTGATTTTGGTGTGCTGTTCCTTTTTTTTCTCCACACATAGTGTTGTGTGTTCCTTCCAAACAACTCAACTTTAATTTAATCTTTCCACAGAATATGCTGCCAGTAGTGCTGTGGAACATCCAGATGCTCTTTTGCGAACTTCAGGCATGCAGCAATGTTGTTTTTTTGGACAGCAGTGGCTTCTTGAGTGGTGTCCTCCCATGAGCACCATTCTTGTTTAGTGTTTTACGTATAGTAGACTCATCAACAGAGAGGTTAGCATGTTCCAGAGATTTCTTTATGTCTTTAGCTGACACTCTAAGATTTTTCTTAACCTCATTGAGCATTCTGTGCTGTACTCTTTCAGTCATCTTTGCAGGACATAGCAACTTTGCAGGTTGTAGCAACAATGCTGAACTTTCTCCATTTACAAACAACTTGTCTTACTGTGGACTGATGAACTTCAAGGCTTTTAGAGATACTTTTGTAACCCTTTATTCAAGTCAATTATTCTTAATCTTGGATCTTCTGAGATGGCTTTTGTTAGAGGCATGTTTCACAGGCAATGCGTCTTGTGAATAAGCAAACTGAAATTTTGTGAGTGGTTTTTATAGGGCAGGACAGCTCTAACTAACATCTTCAATCTCGTCTCAATAATTGTGCTCCGGGTTATCTGACTCCTGACTCCAATTCACTTTTGGAGAAGTCATTAGCCTAGGGGTTCAAATACTTTGTCCAACCTATAGTGTGAATATTTAAATGATGTATTCAACATAGACAAGAAAAATACATTAATTTATGTGTTATTAGTTTAAACAGACTGGGTTGCAGAAATCCAGATAATCCCAAAGAGTTCACATACTTTTTTCTTGCCACTGTGTGTATATATACACTACCTGTCAAAAGTTTTAGAACACCTAGTCATTCAAGGGTTTTTCTTTATTTGACTATTTTCTACAGTGTAGAATAATAGTGAAGACATAACTATGAAATAACACATATCGAATCATGTAGTAACCCAAAAAGTGTTGCTGAGCATGCACCCTTGCATGCTCAGGGGGGGGGTCAGCAAAGTGGAGATGGTGTTTCCTACCTTCACCACCTGGGGGCGGCCCGTCAGAAAGTCAAGGACCCAATTTCACATTGTGGGGTTGAGACCCAGGGCCTCCAGCTTGATGTTGAGCTTGGAGGGTACTAGGGTGTTGAATGCTGAGCTGTAGTCAATGAATAGCTCTCTTACGTAGGTATTCCTGTTGTCCAGATGGGATAGGGCAGTGTGCAGTGTGATGGCAATTGCGTCGCCTTTGGACATGTTGGGGCGGTATGCAAACTGAAGTGGGTCTAGGGGGGCCGATAAGGTGGAGGTGATATGATCCTTGACTAGTCTCTCAAAGCACATAATGATGACAGATGTGAGTGCTACGGGGCGGTAGTCATTTTGTTCAATTATCTTTGCCTTCTTGGGTACAGGAACAATGGTGGTCATCTTGAAGCATGTGGGGACAACAGACTGGGATATGGAGCAATTGAATCTGTCCGTAAACACACCAGCCAGTTGGCCAGCGCATGCTCTGAGGATGGGGCTGGGGAAGCCATCTGCGCCAGTAACCTTGAAAGGGTTAAATTGTTTAAATGTTTTACTCACGTCAGCCACGGAGAAGGAGAGGGGGGGGGTGCAGTCCTGAGACGGTGGCACAGTATTATCCTCAACGCAGGCAAAGAAGGAGTTTAGTTTGTCTGGAAGCGTGATGTTGGTGTCTGTGCTATGGCTGTTTTTCTTTTTGTAGTCCATGATTTCATGTAAACCCTGACACATAAGTCCTGTGTCTGAGCTGTTGAATTGCGATTTCACCTTGTCCCTGTACTGGAATTTCGCTTGTATTATTATATTCAGTGATATTACCAGACCTCTTTCCATGGTTAAATGTAGTGGATCGCGCTTTCAGTTTTGCGCGAATGCCACCGTCCATCCACGGTTTCTGGTTAGGGTAGATTTGAATAGTTAGAGTGTTTACAACATCTCCAATGCACTTCTTTATAAATGCACTCACCGAGTTAGCGTATAGGTATATGTTGTTCTCTCAGGCTGACCGGAACATATTCCAGTCCGCATGCTCAAAACAATCTTGAGGCGTGTCTTCCGATTGGTCGGAGCAGCTTTGAATGGTTCTCGTCACTTTTAAATCCTGTTCGAGTTTCTGCCTATAAGACGGCAGTTGCAAGATGGTATCGTGGTCGGATTTGCCAAAGCGAAGGTGGGGAGGGCTTTGTATGCATCGCGGAAGTTAGAGTAGCAGTTGTCGAGGGTATTGCACATGCACCTAGCGCAATGAATATGCTTGTAGAATTTAGATAGCCTTATTCTCAAATATGCCAGCCAGTGTTTTCTAGTAGCTTGGCTGCATTTCCATCCTCACTTCAATGGCTCATTATATCTTATTTAGATGATTAATGTAAAGGCCTGGGAGGAGACACCTGCTGCATTTGACACATTTATCCTCCTGACTGGTTCTCTGAGGATATACTTCAACATGTAGGGCATACTGTACCCGCACAGCACTATTTGGCCAGGGGTAAATTGGTTAGAGTAGGAGTGTCCCCTCTCTTGATGGCAGAGAGAAAAATTCACATTTTGAAGTTAATTTCCTACAATTCTACACATTTTGCCATGACTTATACCATGTTAATAATATCTGAGTGAGATTGACTAACAAAATCAATGGGGTTACCTTGAGGTCTGGGCCCCTGGGCACGTTCCCTGCATTCCCAGTCAGTATTTGACCTTGATTACTACGAGTTTAGATAACTGGTTAGACTAATTTAACAATCCAGACACTGTTAGCTGACATGTTGGGCCACTGTCAGTGACTGACAAAACAAGAGAAGAACTGCTGATGCACAACCAAATTTCGAACTTACACATTATGTATTTTACTATTCTAACTCTCAGTGGTGAGTTAATTTTGGGGGGTTGGGGCCCCATAGCACCCGGGAGACCTAAGAGACCGTTTATGTTGCTTATGCCTGGAGCCGGCCCTGAGGAGGCAAATGCAGTACATGCTTTTTAGAGTGGGCTGAAATTGGAGAGAGTTGTACCTGAGGCAGCAGGCATGGCCAGAGGTGTACAGAGGCTCCCTAGTTCCACAGACTGGATGTTGAGCAGCCTTTTGGCCAGAGAGGCAGAGATGGCCTGGACCAGCAGAGATGTAAGGTTGGGCCGCTGCTCCCTGTAGCTCCCACTGCAATTAAAACTGCAATATGTAACTTTTTGGGCGACCCGACCAAATTCACATAGAAATGTGAGTTATAGATCTGTCATTCTTATTGAAAGCAAGTCTAAGAAGCAGTTGTTCTCTTTTATGTGCTCTATTTTTATGCTTCCCTTCCTTAAGTTTAGTTTTTGCTTCTTTTACTTTCAGTTTTGGTGCAATGATTCTCTACACTATTCATGCTTGTTTTGACACATAAACTGAAATTAGACAATCTACTAGAACTTTAGCTACCAGGAAATGGCAGCGCGATTTCTGCATAGTGCAGCTTTAGAAAAGCAGGAAAACTGGGTTAGGACTGTATGAACTTCACACACATAAATCCCCCTACACTAAAAAGATCAGTTTGTTGGTTATTAATTACAGTTATTCACTCCAGGTTTCAATGTGCACGGTAGTGTGTTCTGTTGATGTATGAGCAAGCCTACCACAGACAATTTTGACTAGGGCTGCAGGTAGCCTACATACTGTAACCTTTGGTCCAGTAACCCAAATTGCTAGTTCAAATCTCCAAGGTAAGAAAAAATGTTTTTCTGTGCCCTTGAGCAAGGCACTCAACCCTAATTGTTACAGGGTAGCTGTTGATAATGGCAGACCCGGGCTGTGACCCCACTCTCTGAGGGTGATATGCAAAAAACACATTTTAAATACACACTTCTACATGTGTCAAATAGGACAAAAATAAGCATCCACCAATTTATTTTTAACTACTTCTCTTTCTCTCTCTACTTGTATCAAAGCCCTCGCCACTGATTGAGGCTTGCCGACTCCCTGGATTTTAAGTTGTAAGTCATGTTTTCTGCAAACCAATGGGGATTTAGATGGACGAAATGCCCCGTTGACTCAGCCTCATTAAAACAGGGTAACTGTGAGCCTAATCCCGCTTTACGAACACATTTATTTTGCAGTATTCAATTTTCCAAGGCCAGTGTTCAGCTGAGGTGATAGCCACAGTCATACTCTAATAACAATGCAGCAAACTGACCTTTTCAACTACACAATGTTCCTGCTAATTGTGTTTTCTAGATCAACTTTTTTTCTTTCTAACAAAAGATAATTATTGAACAGTTATCTGAATTAAATTTAAAGGGCTCCCTGTGCATTATCTCTGAAGAATTAACTCTCACAATGCTATATAATGAGTTGTTTTCTCAATGGAAATTGTGCACATCAAGACAGTTCAAGGTTACATTTGTTTATATTCACATTAACATGTGAATATTAACATATGGTGATTTGTGTCTATTTGGGCCCTTAAAACTGACATCTCCTAATTTGCTCAGGAAGAGTGACTTATGGGTACTATAGAATAAGATTCATTATCCATCATTAAATATGATAATTTGATATCTGTCTCTCTGAGTTCAAACAGAAAAGGTTGGACTCAAAACAGGTCCCTCAATGAAGATCTAGTTGGCCATAATGCTTTACAACGCTTATTACACATAACATTTAATGATGTGAATATATTTAGACGTGCGCAAAAAGAGAAATGTCTTCTCGCTGTCAACTACATTTATTTTATCTAAGCTCACTGGTCACCATAGCAGGACCCACAAGTAGCACGCGCTCCAGCAGGTAAATTTCACTTGTCATCCCCAAAGCCAACTCCTCCCTGGGCTGCCTTTCCTTCCAGTTCTCTGCTGCCAGTGACTGGAACGAATGGCAAAAATCACTGAAACGTATATCTCCCTCACAAACTTTAAGCATCAGCTGTAAGAGCAGATTACTGATCATTTCACATTAACACAAATAGCCTACCCAACTACCGCATCCCCATAGTGTTATTTTTTTTTGCTCCTTTGCATCCCAGTATCTCTACTTGCACATTCATCTTCTGCTCATCTATCACTCCAGTGTTAATGCTAAATTGTAATTATTTCGCCACTATGGCCTATTTATGGCCTTACCTCCCTAATCTTACTACATTTGCACAAACTGTATATAGATTTTTCTATTGTGTTATTGATTGTATGTTTGATTATCCCATGTGTAACTCTGTGTTGATGTTTTTGTCGCACTGGTTTGATTAATCTTGGCCAGGTCGCAGTTGTAAATGAGAACTTGTTTTCAACTGACCTACCTGGTTAAATAAAGGTTAAATAAATAAGAAATTCAGCAAACTTGACATATGTAAATATTTGTGTGAACATAACAAGATTCAACAACTGTGATATAAACTGAACAAGTTCCACAAACATGTGAACTGCAAGTTCCCAGACATTTCTGGGGGGAATGGCCCAAGCCCTCACCCTCTGATCCAACAGGTCCCAGACATGCTCAATGGTACCCTCCTTCGCTGGCCATAGCAGAACACTGACATACCTGTCTTGCATGAAATCACACACAGAACAAACAGTATGGCTGGTGGCATTGTCATGCTGGAGGGTCATGTCAGGATGAGCCTGCAGGAAGGGTACCACATGAGGGAGGAGGGTGTCTTCCCTGTAAGACACAGCGTTGAGATTTCCTGCAAAGACAACAAGTTCAGTCCGATGCTGCTGTGACACACCGCCCCAGACCATGACGGACCCTCCACCTCCAAATCAATCCCGCTCCAGAGTACAGGCCTCAGAGTAACGCCCATTCCTTCGACGATAAACGCAAATCCGACAATCACCCCTGGTGAGGCAAAACTGTGACTAGTCAGTGAAGAGCCTACAAGCCCTCAGTCCAGCCTCTCTCAGCCTATTGTGGACAGTCTGAGCACTGATGGAGGGATTGTGCGTTCCTGGTGTAACTCAGCAGTTGTTGTTACCATCCTGTACCTATCCCGCAGGTATGATGTTCGGATGTACCGATCCTGTGCAGGTGTTGTTACACGTGGTCTGTCACTGTGAGGATGATCAGCTGTCTGTCCTGTCTCCCTGTAGCTCTGTATTAGGCGTCTCACAGTGCGGACATTGCAATTTATTGTGCTGGCCACATCTGCAGTCCTCATGCCTCCTTGCAGCATGCCTAAGGCACGTTCAACGCAGATGAGGAGTGACCCTGGGCATCTTTCTTTTGGTGTTTTTCAGTCAGTAGAAATGCCTCTTTAGTGCCCTAAAGTTTTCATAACTGTGACCTTAATTGCCTACCGTCTGTAAGATGATATTGTCTTAACGACCATACTACAGGCCGTTCCACTCCCGTGTATTTTTGCTTACCTCACTAACGAAACCTTTTGCCTATTCCCTTCCTGTACCTTAGCCTATTGGATTTCCTGTTATCAACCTATTGCCTGATCTCCTGGACGACGTTACTCGCCTTTTCCCTGCCTGCACTTTTTGCCGTGTTTCTTACAGGCAGATTTTTTTTTAAACAATAAAAAAAAAAAAATTGGGGAATATCTACATAGGAGTACAGAGGCCCATTATCAGCAACCATCACTCATGTGTTCCAATGGCACGTTGTGTTAGATAATCCTAGTCTATCATTTTAAAAGGCTAATTGATCATTAGAAAACCCTTTCGCAATTATGTTAGCACAGCAAAACACCAGTCTCAACGTCAACAGTGAAGAGGCCACTCGGGAACGCTGGCCTTCTCGGCGGAGTTCCTCTGTCCAGTGCCCGTGTTCTTTTGCCCATCTTAATCTTTTCATTAACTCCACCAGTCCTATTATGATTTATGAAAAGATGATACCTTTTCTAAAAATTTTATTTTAAAAAATTAGTATGTTTGAGTTTAACCACAATATTTGTATTATTTGTTCTATCTTTTCTGGTGGATTAAACTGAAATTGCAACCAATTTTCTATGGCTTGTTAATTATAATGATATTTTGGAGATTATTTTGTTTTCAAATAACCGAAAGTGAGTGGTTGTAATCTCAACAAAGGGGAAAAGCCCATTCTTGAACATGGGGTGAGACATTCTTACTAATTGTAATGCTCCGGGTGTCGTGGGTGTGGAGTCAAATGCAGGAGATAGAGTTCAATGCTGTGCGTCTTTTAATAGCACCAACAGGGTGCTCACAAAAGTTACGTTCCCAACCACAGGGAATCAAAAAATACAATGGAAAAAATCACGACCAGGCACTAACACGTACCTCTACAACAGAGCCGAAGGTTACATAGAAATAATCCCGCACAACAACCAGGCGGGCCGGCTGTCTAATAAAGACAAACGAATTAACATGAACAGGTGCTACCACTAAACATACAAGGAGGGGGAGGAAAAACAATCAGTGGCAGCTAATAGGCCGGTGACGACGACCGCCGAGCTCCACCCGCCCGGGAAGGGGAAACACCCTCGGTCGGACTTGTGACAGTACCCCCCCCCCCTGACGCGCGGCTCCCGCAGCGCGCCGACACCGGCCTCGAGGTCGCCCCGAAGGACGAGGTGCAGGGAGATCCGGATGGAGGCGATGGAAATCCCTCAACATGGATGGATCCAAGATGTCCCCCACCGGTACCCAGCACCTCTCCTCCGGACCGTACCCCTCCCAGTCCACGAGGTACTGCAGGCCCCTCACCCGGCGTCTTGAGTCCAGAATGGCCCGGATCGTGTACGCCGGGGACCCCTCGATGTCCAGAGGGGGGCGGGGACCTCCGGCACCTCACTGTTCTGCAGGGGACCAGCTACCACCGGCCTGAGGAGAGACACATGAAACGAGGGGTTAATACGATAATAGGAAAGGAGTTGTAATCGATAACACACCTCGTTTATTCTCCTCAGGACTTTAAAGGCCCTACACACTGCGGACCCAGCTTCCGGCAGGGCAAGCGGAGAGGTAGGTTTCGGGTCGAGAGCCAGACCCTGTTCCCCGTTACAAACACGGGGGCCTCACTGCGGTGGCGGTCAGCACTCCTCTTCTGCCATCCACTCGCTTGTCGTAGAGATTCCTGGACGGCCCTCCAGGTCTCCTTGGAGCGCTGTACCCATTCCTCCACTGCAGGAGCCTCGGTCTGGCTCGGATGCCATGGTGCCAGGACCGGCTGGTACCCCAACACACACTGAAAAGGGGACACGTTAGTAGAGGAGTGGCGTAGTGAGTTCTGAGCCATTTCAGCCCAGGGAATGTATCGTGCCCACTCCCCTGGCCGATCCTGGCAATACGACCACAGAAACCTACCCCACCTCCTGGTTCATTCTCTCCACCTGCCCATTACTCGGGGTGATAACCGGAGGTCAGGCTGACAAAGACCCCCAAGCGTTCCATGAACGCTCTCCATACCCGAGACGTGAATTGGGGCCCCAATCAGAAACGAAGTCCTCCGGCACCCCGTAGTGCCGAAAGACATGGGTGAATAATTCCCCCGCAGTCTGTAGGGCTGTAGGGATACCGGGCAACGGGAGGAGACGGCAGGACTTAGAGAACCGATCCACAATCACTAGAACCGTGGTGTTCCCCTGAGACGGCAGAAGATCGGTCAGGAAATCTATGGACAGATGTGACCATGGCCGCTGTGGAACGGGGAGGGGTTGTAGCTTCCCTCTAAGAAGGTGCCTAGGAGCCTTACTCTGAGCACACACTGAACAGGAGGAGACATAACCCTTAACGTCCTTAGCCAACGTAGGCCACCAATACCTCCCCTGAAGGCTCCCCACTGTCCTCGTCACCCCAGGGTGACCCGAGGAGGGTAGGACGTGAGCCCACCGAATCAGTTTGTCCCGAACACCAAGCGGCACGTACCTTCACCCCGCTGGACACTGAGGAGGCGCGGGTTCAGCCCGTAACGCTCGCTCGATGTCCGAGTCCACCTCACATACCACTGGGGCTACCAGCTTTGAGGCGGGAAGGATGGGAGTAGGTTCTGTAGACCCATCCTCCGTGTCGTAAAGACGGGACAGTGCGTCAGCCTTCACGTTCTGGGAGCCCGGTCTATAAGACAAAAGTAAACCGGAAACGGATGAAGAACATGGCCCACCTTGCCTGACGTGGGTTAAGTCTCAATGCTGCCCGAATATACTCCAGATTCTGGTGGTCAGTCCAGATGAGAAAAGGGTGCTTAGCCCCCTCAAGCCAGTGTCTCCACACCTTCAGATCTCTAACCACCGCTAGCAACTCCCGGTCCCCCACATCATAGTTACGCTCCGCTGGGCTGAGCTTCCTTGAGAAGAAAGCACAGGGGCGGAGTTTTGGTGGCATACCCGAGCGCTGTGATAGCAAGGCACCCACCCCAGCCTCGGACGCGTCCACCTCCACTATGAATGCTAGAGAGGGGTCCGGATGCGCCAACACGGGCACATCAGTGAACAGCACCTTCAACTTGTTGAATGCTCCGTCCGCCTCTGCTGACCACTGCAACCGCACCGGGCCCCCCTTCAGCAGTGAGGTAATGGGAGCCGCTATCTGGCCAAAACCCCGGATAAACCTCCGGTAGTAGTTGGCAAAACCCAAAAACCGCTGCACCTCCTTTACCGTGGTCGGAGTCGGCCAATTACGCACGGCCCTAATGCGGTCACCCTCCATCACTACCCCCGAGGTGGAAATGCGATATCCCAGAAAAGAGACAGCTCGTTTAGAGAACACGCATTTCTCAGCCTTGACGTATAGGTCATGCTCCAGCAGTCTACCAAGCACCTTGCGCACCAGAGACACATGCGCGGTGTGAGTGGCCGAGTAGATCAGAATGTCATCGATATAAACAACCACTCCCTGCCCGCACAGGTCCCTGAGAATCTTGTCTACAAAAGATTGAAAAACGTCTGGAGCATGTTTTAACCCATACGGCATGACGAGGTACTCATAGTGGCCGGATGTAGTACTAAATGCGGTTTTCCACTCGTCTCCCTTCCGAATACGCACCAGACTATACGCGCTCCTGAGATCCAGTTTTGTGAAGAACTGCGCTCCGTGGAACGATTCCACCGCCGTAGCGATGAGAGGTAGAGGGTAACTATACCCCACTGTGATGGCGTTTAGACCTCTATAATCGGTACACGGACGCAAACCTCCCTCCTTTTTCCTCACAAAAAAGAAACTTGAGGAGACGGGTGAATTGGAGGGCCGAATGTACCCCTGTCCCAGCGACTCCGTGACATATGTCTCCATTGCCAACGTCTCCTCCTGGGACAGCGGGTACACGTGACTCTTGGGAAGAGCAGCGTCTACCTGGAGATCTATCTTACAATCCCTTCCCGGTCGATAAGGTGGTAATTTAGTCGCTTTCACTTTACTGAAAGCGATTGCCAAATCGGCATACTCGGGGGGAATGCACACCGTGGAACCCTGGTATGGACTCTCCACCGACGTGGCACTGATGGAAACTCCCAAACACCTTCCAGAACACTCCTCTGACTACCCCTGGAGAACCCCCTGTCTCCATGAAATTTTAGGATTGGATCCCCAGCACCACTGGAAACGCAGGCGAATCAATAATAAAGAAACTGATACACCTCATGTCCAGTGGGACCGCGGTCTCCCTGACCATCCCTGACCCTAATCGCCGGCTATCTAGGGTGTGCACGGGGAAAGGAGAATCTATCGGCACCAGCGGAGCCCCTAACTTAAGGGCGAGTCCGCGATCCATAAAGTTCCCAGCTGCGCCTGAATCGACTAGCGCCCTATGCTGGGAAGAGGGGAAAAAGTGAAGGAAAAAGGTTAAGACAAACATGTGGCCAACAAGGGGTTCTGGGTGAGTTTGATGCTGACTCACCTGGGGTGACCGAGAAGAGTTCCGCCTGCCATCTCTACTCCCAGACGGACCCCCCCAGCACCGATCAGACGTGTGTCCTCTCCGACCACAGTTGGTGCAGGGAAGGACTCCTCCTCCGGTACCCTTCGACGCAGCCCCTCCCAACTCCATTGGAATGGGAGCGGAAGGGCTGGGTGGTGGAACGCACAGAACCCTCTCTGAACGCCCGCGGGCAGCCAGCAGATTGTTATGTCAATCAGCTGATCCAGTGACAGAGTGGTGTCCCGACACGCTAACTCCCGGCGGACGTCCTCTCGGAGACTACACCTGTAGTGGTCCATAAGGGCCCTGTCATTCCACCCAGATCCGGCTGCCAAGGTCCGGAACTCCAGCGGCGTAATCCTGGGCACTCCTCCTCTCCTGCCTGAGATGAAATAGTCGTTCTCCCACCGCTCGGTGATCAAACACGGTACGGAAGCGGCAGGAAAACTCTGTGTAGTGCTCCCGCGCTGAGTCTGGGCCATTCCAGACTGTGTTCGCCCACTCCAGAGCACGACCCGTGAGGCAGGAGATGAGGACACTCACCCTCTCTGCTCCTGAGGGAGTAGGTCTGATGGTGGCCAGGTATAGCTCCAGCTGAAGCAGAAACCCCTGGCAACCCGCCGCCGCTCCATCATAAGCCCTCGGTAGCGTCAGATGGAGGGTGCTGGAGTCGGGAGATGGGGAGTCCGGAACCGTGGGTGCCGAAGGTGGAGAGAGGAGACCACTCCTCTCCCATCTGTCCATTCTCTCCATCACTTGATCCATCGCGGATCCGATCCGATGGAGGACGGTGGTGTGGTGGAGAACCCGTTCCTCAATCGATGGGAGAGGGTTGGCTGCTGTGCTGCTCCTGCTGACTCCATTCAATTTGGTGGTGCGGGATTCTGTAATGCTCCGGGTGTCGTGGGTGTGGAGTCAAATGCAGGAGACAGAGTTCAATGCTGTGTGTCTTTTAATAGCACCAACGCACCACAGGGTGCTCACAAAAGTTACGTTCCCAACCACAGGGAATCAAAAAATACAATGGAAAAAATCACGACCAGGCACTAACACGTACCTCTACAACAGAGCCGAAGGTTACATAGAAATAATCCCGCACAACAACCAGGCGGGCCGGCTGTCTAATAAAGCCAAACTAATTAACATGAACAGGTGCTACCACAAAACATACAAGGAGGGGAGGAAAAACAATCAGTGGCAGCTAATAGGCCGGTGACGACGACCACCGAGCTCCACCCGCCCGGGAAGGGGAAACACCCTCGGTCGGACACGTGACACTAATTTACTAGAGAACCACTTCAGATTTAACCTGTTACTCCTACCCCCTACTTTTTCGAATATTCTGTTAAAAATCGTGCAACATTTCAGTGCCCTGCTACTCATGCCAGGAATATAGTATATGCATATGAATAGTATGTGTGGATAGAAAACACTCAGACGTTTATAAAACTAGTTAAATCACGGCTGTGACTATAAAAGAACGTGTGTTTCATCGAAAAGTGGAAAAAAAAGGAAAAGGAAAAGGAAAACCTGATCACTGAAAATGGGAAAAGATATCCATGCGCCACTTCAACCCATGTTAAACGTGAACCACATTAAATGGGGCCGAGGTTGCAATTACGTACAACTTCCACACGATGTCAACAGTCTTGTCATTTGCCTACGATTTGTTTCTTGGTCAAACAGACACGAGGCAGCGCAGTTCTTCCGGTCTCCGACCGGATATTTTGGTTGAGATTTACCCGGACATTATTTCCAGACGTACAGCTATAGAATATACATCGCCTCGTGATCAATTTGATCGCTTATTAACGTTTAGTAATACCTAAAGTTGCATTACAAAAGTATTTTGAAGTGTTTTGTGAAAGTTTATCGTCAACTTTTTAAATTTCTGGGCACCACTGATCTGTAATTGTGTCTGTCATTGTTTTACAGAGATGAGGAAGATACAACTAACTATTGGAACCCACTCAGTATGCAAGACAGTGGATACTTGAGAGGAAAGACGAATCCAGGTAAATACATCTTTTTCAAATGTTAACAACTTTTGTGAGAGAGTGCAATGACCATACTAAATCCATAATGACTGAACATTATGCAATCATGTCGATACGGAAGTAGTTGCTTTATCTCAGCCATCTTTAATAACAAGAGGAAGTCCTCTTGTAAGACTCACAGAGATAGCATGAACACTGGCACACTACAAAATATAATCTCCAAGACAACTGCTTATGCGATTAGTTCCCTCTTTGTTTCCTGCCTAGAGAACCAACTCAGAAAGTGTGTGTGGAGGAAAAATGAATGTCCAGGTGCTGAAGCAGCTTTTTTGTCTGTCCTGACAAACTACCTCCTTAAAAGAATGTCTGCCATCGCCATCCTGGCTGGCCCAGACGCACATCACCTAGCTGCTGGAAATGGCCTTTTAATGACGGTCCTGCATTGGTTCCTTTAGGATGATTTAATCAAAGTCCCTGATGCAGAGCAAGCCTTTAATCTTTTCCCTTCACTAGAACGTGTCGAGCCAGGATATCTACCTGTCTAAATGCCCCCTGAAAATTACAGAGCAGATTTACATGCTGATATTAGTCTGTCATAATTGGCCACTAAAGCATATATATTATTAGGTACAAATCTCTGGAGGAAGAAGTTTCTCCTGCTGGTTAGCTTTTCATCATATGCTTGTTTTATTCCATTTGTGTTATTGTTCTACAGCACTTTTACTTTTTAGTTGTCTTTCACAACCTTTGTAGACTTTCAGATTCCCCCCCACCTACATACACTCGTCTTACCCTAGAGGGATCAAATATGTCTTGCTAGTTCTCCTACACAATATCTTGCAAACTTTGCAGTGGTATTTCAAACCTCTTCTGTCTCTCAAACAATGTCACATTTAAATAAAGAGCTCCATTACAACAACCCCTTTCTGTGTAAAACATACCCGCAAGCAATATTTTTATTCACACATACAAGTTTTTGTTTTTGTTAAACAAAGAGTCAGACAGAGCCTCAACCTTGTGTGTGCGCAACATTGGTTCGTTTTGAGTGGGGAGAGGTGAACCTGCCCACATGAAAAAATAATATAGTACACTATGGTCTAAATACTGTACTATTACTATATTTATATACTATAGTATTCACTGTAGTGCTTTTGGACTTTACTGTAGTATTTACTGTAGTGTTTTTGCAGACTTTACTGTACTATTCAATGCAATGTCATTTTAGGCAAAAATGTAAAAAAGGGTCCAATCATATTTATGTGTCATTATGACTGCACCTTTGGTTTTGTTTGGGGCTGATTAAAAATCAGCCAGTTTGTACGAATGTTTCTCTATTGTAAGTACAGTGCCTTCAGAAAGTATTCAGACCACTTGACCTTTTCCACATTTTGTTGTGTTACGGCCTGAATTTAAAATAGATTCAATTGAGATGTTTTGGGTCAGTGGCCTACACACACTACCCCATTTATGTAATATGCATTTCAAAATGTTTACAAATTTGAAGCTGAAATGTCTTGTGTCAATACGTGTTCAGACCATTTGTTATGGCAAGCCTAAATACTGTAAGTTCAGAATTAAATATTTGCTTAAGTCACATAAGAAATTGCATGGACTCACTGTGTGCAATAATAATGTTCTAACATGATTTTTTAATAAATACCTCATCTCTGTACCCCACACATACAGATAATTGTAAGGTCCCTCAGTCGAGCAGTGAATTTCACAGACAGATTCAACCAAAAATACAAGGGAAGTTTTCCACTGCCTCGCAAAGAAGGGCATTATTGGTAGATGGGTAAAAAAAATGTATCCCTTTGAGCATTGTGAAGTTATTAATTACATTTTGGATGGTGTATCAATGCACCCAATCACTACAAAGATACAGGTGTCCTTCTTAACTCAGTTGACAGAGAGGAAGGAAAACGCTCAGGGATTTAACCATGAGGACAACGGTGACTTTAAAACAGTTAGAGTTAAATAGCTGTGAAAGGCAAAAACTGAGGATGGATCAACAACATTGTAATTATTTCAGAATACTAACCTAATTGACAGGGGGAAAAGAAGAAAACCTGTACAGAATACAAATATTCAAAAAAATGTATCCTGTTTGCAACCAGGTACTAAAGTAATACTGCAAACAAATGTAGCAAAGCAAGTAATGCCTTGTAATCAGGACAAAAAGTTATGTTTGGGCAAAATCCAACACAAAATATGACTTAGTACCACTCTCCATATTTTCAAGCATAGTGGTGGCTGCATCATGTTAAGACTGGGAAGTTTTTCAGGATAAAAAATAAACGGAATGAAGCTAAGCACAGGCAAAATCCCAGAGGAAAACCTAATTCAGTCTACTTTGCACCAGACACTGGGAGATTATTTTACCTTTCAGCAGCACAATAACCTAAACACAAGGCCAAATCTACACTGGAGTTGCTTACCAAGAAGACAGTGAATGTGTCTGAGTGGCCAAGTTAAATTTTTGAATTAAATGCACTTGAATATCTATGACAAGACCTGAAAATGGTTGTCTAGCCAAGATTAACAAACAATTTGACAGAGCTTGAGAATTTTGAAAAGAATAATGGACCAATGTTGCACAATCCAGTTGTGGAAAGCTCTTAGAGACTTACCCAGAAAGACTCACAGCTGTAATTACAGCCAAAGGCTCTTCTACAAAGTATTGACTCAGTGGTGTGAATACTTGCGTACATTAGATTTCTAAAAACATGTTTTTACTTTGTCATTATGGAGTATTGTGTGTAGAAAAGTCGAATTAATAAATGTTGAATTCAAATGTGGAATAAGTCAATGGGTATGAATACTTTTTGAAGGCACTACATTTGAAAAGACCGCCTGAAATTTCAGCCTGTTTTGGTAGGTTTGAATTTTGGCCTGCCTGGTGACATCACCACTAGTTTTTAGTTTTCCCACAACCATTCAGATCACTCTAAGACATTCCTAGTTAAATTCTTGCCTGAGAAATGTCTCTTTACTAATAAGCTATTTTAGATATTTTTGTATCATTTTAATTGAAAAGAATCACAGTAACATACCCATGTTACCCAGAAATGCTATGATAGCACTGCCAAAGGTGATTCGACAAAGTATTGACTCAGGGGTGTCGTGACATGACTATCATTAATGTGATGACTTTTATTCATCGAATAATTACCTACTATGTTTAATCCTTATTAGAATATATTAATTCTGTAACAATTAACTCATTAAGAATTTAGGGCACCACGGGAAAAGTTGTTTACGAGTTACCATCTCCCGAATTAACTGAAGAATATATAGATATCATAACAGTCACTAAGTGATACTTTCCTTATCTGTACCACACATATTGATTTGATTATTTATTTACTAACAAACTAAATGAAAACATAGGATACACACAGTATAGGTTATTAATTAGACATTTTATACGATGACAACAGGTCCCTAGCAGACTAACACAATATGACGAGAGAGAGAGAGAGACGCTTACAGTAGCCCTAATAGCTTGCCCCAAACTGCTGCTCTTTTGGGAAAGAAGTCATGCATGTTTTTACGTGTTGAAGGTCTTCGTTGGGTATCTCTGTTGGGCCCAGGCCTTCGTGGGCAGAGTTCCGCTTGGTGAGAAAGGTTCGATCGGGCCTCCTTATTTTGGATGGCCTTCTCCTTCGTACTCAGGTGTAAGTCTCTGATTGTCCGCAAAAGGCCACAATGTCCTTCTTCTTAGTTGTCTGTCTTAAAAGCACCCGTTCTGGAAGAGTGGTCTCCTGAGGATGGTTAATAAGCCGTGTTGATGATCCCAGAGTGGTGATGAACACAGCGTAGGCAACGATGATTTGAAGAGAATAACCAGATGGTGCTACTTAAATTCACCTTCTTAGATACAGCTACTCAACCGTAACATTGGATTGTTAGAGGTTCTTTTGTCTTCAACCTCGTGTTGCGTTCCGGGGTCATGACTGTCATCCGTTTTAGTCTGATATGTTAATTCTTAACTACATCTTTTTATACTCCCGGGTATAAAGGGGGTGTTTACGTCATGCTGACACACTCTCTGGGCTTGGATAGTGTAAAGGCATCTGTGCGTAGCTGGTGAGATGAGTCAGGCGCAGGACAGCAGATATGAGTAATAAAATACTTTACTCAAAAATTCAAACATAACACGTAATATACACGGCCACACAAACACGGACCACAATACAACAAACAATCACTCACAAATACAACATGTAGAACAGGGGGTTAAATAATAAACAAGTAATTGATTATGTGAAGCCAGGTGTGATAAAACAAAGACAGAACAAATGGAAAATGAAAAGTGTATCGGCTGTGGCTAGAAAGCCGGTGATGTCGACCGCCGAATGCCGCCCGAACAAGGAGAGGGACCGACTTCGGCGGAAGTCATGACAGTACCCCCCTTGATGCGCGGCTCCAGCAGCGCTCCGACTCTGACCTCGGGGACGACGAGGCGCAGGGAGATCTGGATGGAGACAGTGGAAACCCCGTAGCATTGAAGGGTCCAGGACGTCCTCCACCGGCACCTCGATGTCCAGAGGCGGCGGAGGAACCTCCCTCACCTCAGCTTCTTGGAGTGTACCAACCACCACCGGCCTGAGGAGAGACACATGGAATGAGGGATTAATGCGATAATCTGAGGGAAGCTATAACCTGTAGCATACCTCATTCAGTCTACTCAGAACTTTAAATGGCCCCACAAACCGCGGACCCAGCCTCCAGCAGGGCAGGCAGAGGGGCAGGTTCTGGGTCGAGAGACAGACCCGGTCCCCCAGTGCGAACACCGGGGCCTCGCAGCGGTGGCGGTCGGCACTCGCTTTTTTCCGCCTCACGGCCTGTTGTAGGTGCACATGGGTGGCGTCCTAGGTCTGATGCCACGGTGCCAGAACCGGCTGATACCCAAGTACACACCCCAGTACACACGGGAAAGGAGAGAGGTTAGTGGAGGAGTGGCGGAGTGAGTTTTGGGTCATCTCTGCCCAGGGGATGAACATCGCCCACTCCGCCGGGCAGTCCTGGCAATATGACTGCAGAAACCTACCCACATCCTGATTTACTCTCTCCACCTGCCCGTTACTCTCGGGGTGAAAACCTGAGGTGAGGCTGACCGAGACCCTCTCTAGACCCTGGATGTGAACTGGGGACCCCGATCAGAGACTATACCCTCAGGCACCCCGTAGTGCTGGAAGACGTGCGTGAACAGGGCCTCCACAGTCTGTAGGGCCGTAGGGAGACCGGGCAAAATGAGGAGATGGCAGGACTTAGAAACTGATCCACAACGACCAGGATCGTGGTGTTGCCCTGTGAGGGAGGAAGATCCGTCAGGAAGTCCCCCGACAGGTGCGACCACAGCGGTTGTGGAACGGGCAGGTGCCTGGGAGCCTTGCACTGGGCTAAAGTGGGAGAACTGCATTGATGTTTGCAGTGATGGTGCACAGACCATGGCAGGGATGAGATAAGGACTTCGGGCACTCATCAAGAAAGCCTCACCTAATGCTGAGTGGACACACTGTGTTATACTCAGAGAAGCACTGGCTCACAGATTCATTCGAGAACCTGAGAGTTGCAGTATCATTCTTCAAACCCCGCTTCGAATAGCTGTGATCTGCAAAAAGTGCTCATTGTAGCCATTAATCCTGACTTCATTTGATTTTAAAAAATCAGCACAAATAGTTTTATTAATTTTTGTTTAATAGGTCAAAGTGTTTCATATATTGTGCTCCTGAGTTAATGTTGCTGATCAATTTGAATTTATTATTATTTAACTCTCCGCCGCGACTGTGAACAGAGGCTTCTGGTGACCAAAAGCCTTGTCCGTCTCAGCCGACCACTGCAGCCGCACTGGTCCCCCCTTCAGCAGTGATGTAAATGGGAGGTGCTACCTGACCAAAACTCCGGATAAACCTCATGTAGTAGTTGGCGAACCCTAGAAACCGCTGCATTGCCTTAACTGTGACGGGAGTCGGCCAATTACGCACGGCTGAAATGCGGTCACTCTCCATCTCCACCCCTGATGTGGAAATGCGGTACCCTAGGAAGGACACGGACGGTTGGAAGAACAGACAGTTCTGAGCCTTGAAATACAGGTCATGCTCCAACAGTCGAACAAGCACCCGGAGCGCCAGGGACACATGCCAGTCATGTGTAGCGGAGTATATCGGAATGTTGTTGATATACACCACTACACCCTGCCCATGCAGGTCCCTGAAAATCTCGTCAACAAAGGCCTGGGAACCTGATGGAGTAATCATCAACCCGCACGGCATTACAAAGTACTCAGTGCCCTGAGGTGGTACTAAATGCCATCTTCCACTCGTCCCCTTCCCGGATACGCACCAGGTTGTAAGCGCTCCTGAGATCCAATTTTGTTAAGAAGCGTGAACCGTGCATTGACTGGATGACACTGACTATGAGAGGCAGCGGGTAGCTATACCTCACAGTGATCTGATTGATCCCTCGATAGTCAATACACGGGCGCAGACCCCCATCTCTTTTCTTTACAAAAAATAAACTTGAGGAGGCACTCTCATGACCACCCCTTGAGAGCCCTCAAGCGTAAAAATGAATCACTAACCTCTGATGATCTTCACCGGATGGCACTCCCAGGACTCCCTGTTAGACAATAAATGTGTGTTTTGTTCGGTAAAGTTCATCTTTATGTCCAAATACCTACTTTTTGTTTGTGCGTTAGTGTTTTCTATCCAAATCTACTAATTATATGCATATTCTAGCATCTGGGCCTGAGTAGCAGGCAGTTTACTCTGGGCACCTTATTCATCCCAGCTACTCAATACTGCCCTCCGTTCCCAAAGAAGCTAAGAGCAAATGAACGGTCAATAAAATTCCCAGCTATGCCTGAATCTACTTGCGCCTTATGCTGGGAATGCGGGGAGAACTCAGGAAGTGAAATAAACACATATGTGTGAGCAACAGGGGGCTCTAGGTGAGCCTGGTGCCAACTCACCTGCAGGTGATAGTGCCCTGCCTGCTGCCTCGACTCCCGACCAGCAGTGTGCCCTCTGTGGACACAGATGGTGCAGGGAATGGCCCCTCCTCCGGTCACCCGAAGTGCAGCACATCCCAGCTCCATAGGCGTCGGAGCGGAGGTGCTGGGGGATGGACTGACAAGTCCTGATCCGGACATCTGCAAGTTGTCCAGCCGGATGGACATGTCCACCAGCTGGTCCAATGTGAGGGTGGTGGCTCGACAGGCCAACTCCCGACAGATGTCCTCGCGCAGACTGTACCTGTAATTATCAATCAGGGCCTTGTCGTTTCATCCTGCACTGGATGCCAGGGTCCGGAAGTCCAAGGCGAAATCCTGCATGCAGGAGACTAGGTCGGACACACTCTCACACCCCGAACGAGCCGGGGTGATGGTCGCCAGGTAGAGCTCCAGCTGTAGTAGAAACCCCTGGCATCCAGCAGCCGTCCCATCATACTCCCTCAGGAGCGCGAGCTGAATCCCGCTGGGACCAGATGGAAGAGGGGTGGACAGTGGGACCGTTTGTAGTGGAGCTGGTGGAGGCGCTGGATAACCTCCTTCTCTCTCCCAACAATCCATAGTTTGCAGCACGCGATCCATGGCTGTCCCCAGACGTTGCAACATGGTCACGTGCTGCTGAATGCGCTCCTCCACTGCAACTGGGAGGGCGTCTGCTCCTGCTGACTCTAATGTAAGGGTGAGTGATTCTGTAAATGTGTCTGTGTGTAGCTGGTGAGATGAGTCAGGTGCAGGACAGCAGATATGAGTAATAAAATACTTTACTCAAAAATTCAAACATAACACGTAATATACACGTCCACACAAATACAGGCCACAATACAACAAACAATCACTCACAAATACAACATGTAGAACAGGGGGTTAAATAATAAAAAAAGTAATTGATTAAGTGAAGCCAGGTGTGATAAGACAAAGACAGAACAAATGGAACATGAAAAGTGGATCGGAGAGGGGAGAGGGGCGGAAGTCGTGACAGCTAGTTACGAGGCAAGGAATCATAATTTACTATGATCTTATTAGAGAACTACAATCACAATCTTATGTCACAAAAACATTCTCTTTATCCTTGATATTTTCTACACAACGTAAAGGATATAAACTTGATATACACAGCGTGAAAACTCTTCAAGTTACAATGTTTTCATTATAACGTCTTCATACAACTTTTAATGATTTCACAAAATAGACGTTAGGCGTCATAAAAACCCCACATCAATCCCTCCCCACATGTGCGGACTGAGGGGGCTGTATTGAACGCTGATCCACTGTAACCTGATTATTGGATCCTCACAGGAGAGAGTCATGACAGGGGTGTGAACACGTAAGTAAATTCTGTTTTTAATTTTCAAGACATTTGCAAACATTTCTAAAAGTTTTCACTTTGTCTTTATGGCGTATTGTGTGTAGATGGGTGAGAGAAAAATATATTTCACCCAATTCTAATTCAAGCTGTAACACAACAAAATGTGGAATATATCAAGAGATATGAATACTTTCTGAAGGCTCTGTATATCCTTTTGGAGCAGGTGTGTTTCTTTGAGAATTGCTATATCAATATATTTTTTTGCTAGAATATCAAGACCACTGGAATGCTTAATAGGACTATTAATGTCTTTCAAATTCCAAGAGAGAATGGCTAGCATTGCCATTGTTGAATTAAAAAAGCATAATAATTAATGGTGTATGAAGGCCAGCAACTCGGCTCTTCACTATTGACGTTGAGACTGGTGTTTTGCGGGTACTATTTAATGAAGCTGCCAGTTGAGGACTTGTGAGGCGTCTGTTTCTCAGACTCGACACCGTAATGTACTTTCCCTCTTGCTCAGTTGTGCACCAGGGCCTCCCACTCCTCTTTCTATTCTGTTTAGAGAAAGTTTGCTTTGTTCTGTGAAGGGAGTAGTACACAGCGTTGTATGAGATCTTCAGTTTCTTGGCAATTTCTGACATGGCCATTTCTCAGAACAAGAAGAGACTGACAAGTTTCAGAAGACATTTCTTTGTTTCTGGCCATTTAGAGCCTGTATTCGAACCAACAAATGCTGATGCTCCAGATATTCAATTACTCTAAAGACTGACAGTTTTTTTGCTTCTTTAATCAGAACAACAGTTTTGAACTATGCTAAGATAATTGCAAAAGGGTTTTCTAATGATAAATTAGCCTTTTAAAATGATAAACTTGAAATAGCTAACACAACTTGCCATTGGAACACAGGAGTGATGGTTGCTGATAATGGGCATCTGATATTCCAGTTTTAAAAATCAGCCGTAATTTACAACATTAACAATGTCTACACCATAGTTTTGATCAATTTGATGTTAATTTAATGGACAAAAGCACATTCTTTCTTTCAAAAACAAGGACATTTATAAGTGACCCCAAACTTTCTCCACCTAAGTATGGTCTGGGCTAGTCTAGCCAGCAATAATGGCACACAAGGAAAAACAACACTGTCAGAAATCTTAAAGCAAATGATGTCACGTCATTGTTCAGTAATGACAGTACTTTGTCTGATGATCATGGTGCATTTTTTAATGAATTTGATGATGTGCTCTGACTTTTTCTTGGCAAAAGTGTTATTCTATCATTTATGTATTCAAGTAGAAAACGTTTTCTTAAAAACAGACAAATTCAGAAGTGTCAGATATAACTTTATGGCTGAACAGATGGACATTTTAGAGCATAAAGGTTCAATCTGTGATTCCACCCCCCCCCTAAAAAAACTAATTTACAAATATCACTATTTTGATATGCTGCACTTCAGGTACCATAAGGTACCTTATTAATAGGTTATCAAATAAGAATTCAGTACAAAACAGTTCTGAAAGGATATGTGCAAGAAATGCAGTCTATGATCTAGATCTTCACAATAATGAATCATGGCCTGCAGGCCAAGTCATCCATGGAAGATGAATTCAGTAGCTTATAGATGGAGGGGGAAATCGCATTCAACAGGTAGAAAAAACAAACAAAAAATAATTGTGTGGTAGCCCATATGGGATTTGCCATCTATCCTAAACAGTAGTACAATAAAAAAAAGAATGGTAATAGCTTCCAATTTATATTGACATATTTAGCCCATATCGGGATGCAATGTGCTGTAGCCCTACAAGGAAGCAGCCCCAGCCTGTATGACACTATGTATTTTCCAGTGTTCATTTTTTGTCATGGTGTCATCATTATCTAAATGTCCTGGACAATAGGCAATATAATAACAAAGTCCAATGTTCAGCAATAATAAGTGTTCCTTTAACCCAACTGCGGGGGTGTCCTCATGAAGAGCATCATAGCATACCTGAATATTGAGCCAGACAAATTGGGGTTAGCCTAGATCTGTCGGCTTGTCCCCTTGTAAGTTGTGCTTGATGTGCTTCTCAAACTAGTATTGAGCCTCCTTGGTAGTGAAAACATGTGTTGTATTTTGTAAGGTCAATAAGAGTTTTGCTGGTTGGATAAAGCCACATCTCAGGTTTAGCTTGCGTAGCTGAGATCTCACCTCATTGTAGGTCGCCCTCTGTTTCAGCAGTTCTGGGTAGATGCTGATCCTCTTTTCTGCATAAATCTGAGCCCCAAATTCTGCTGTGAGGCAAATAATTAGTTGTTTGACTTCAAAACTGTGGCTTCGCAAGATCATTCAACGAGATCCTTTGCGTAGAGGACCCATGCGGCGTGCAGTGTTTATCAATGGATTGGGATCCATCTTCTCCAACCCAAACAGTCCACAGAAAAGATTGCTCATGAAGGAAGTTGGGTTTCCCACTCCCACACCAGTTTCAAGTCCTGTGATCCGCACATTGAATTTATGGGAATAATTTTCAAATAATTTGACATTTTTTAGGAGATTGATTTCCCCTTCCAGCATAGTTTGCACTGTTTCCAGGTCATGGAGTCACATCTCTGTCACACAGGCCGCTGTCTCCACTTTAGTTGAGTGGAAGTGAGCAGTGCAAGAGATTAATTTACCGGTTATAATTGCAAGTCGAGGGCAGAGGTAATTTCCTCATGAACAATCTCTCAGATAGTAGCGGCCAACTCTTTCTGTTGTCGGATGTTGAGAGCCGCCATGTTCCCACAGGTGAATTGTGGACGGGCATGCCAGCTGCTGGAGCGAAATAGAGCTTCTAGTTGTTCCTTGTAATACAGTGAACATCCCACACCGTAGTATGGTTTTATATGTTGACGTTTTTTTTAAACAAGTTTGTAAAGTCATAGTTATTTTGCAAAAGAAAGCAAAGCGTTTCAATGCATGCCACAAGAAGCATAACCCACATAAATGAACTGAAAAACCACACTAAGACATGGTTATACTAACAGTATTGCACTTTTCATGTAGGCTACTTTTGGCCACTGATCAAGAAACAATATGGACTAAACATTCATATTTTGCTCTAACAATATTGGTCAAATTTCAGATTCTACATATGTACACTGCATATGTGCCTATCGTTACTGTTACGGTTTTCTTCCGTCGAAGGAGAGGCGGACCAAAATGCAGCATGGTAATTTTGATACATGTTCAATAAACAAATAAACACGAACATTACAAAACAAGAACCGTGAAAACCTAAACAGCCTATCTGGTGCAAACAAACACAGAGACAGGAACAGGAACAATCACCCACCAAACACTCAAAGAATATGGCTTCCTAAATATGGTTCCCAATCAGAGACATCGATAAACACCTGCCTCTGATTGAGAACCACTTCAGGCAACCATAGACTTTTCTAGATAACCCCAGTATACCACAATCCCAATACCTACAAAAGAAACAAGACAAAACACACCACATAATTAACCCATGTCACACCCTGGCCTGACCAAAATAATAAAGAAAACACAAAATACTAAGACCAGGGCGTGACAGTTACAGTAAACATATTTATTGAGATTAATTGAAAACTCACTGATCTGTTTCAATGTATTACATTATTCACCTTTGAAACCAACTTGCTAAGGGGATTTTTGTGCTAAAAGTGAGGTGATATCTCATAAATTACAGCTGCGCCATCGAGAGCATCCTAACTGGTTGCATCAAAAATTGGTATGGCAACTGCTCAGCATTCGATTACAAGACACTAAAGAGGGTAGTGCGTACGGCCCAGTATGGGTGGCAAGCTTCCTGCCATCCAGGGCCTCTATACCAGGCGGTGTCAGAGGAATGCCCTAAAACTTGTCGAAGACTCCAGCCACCCTAGTCACAGAATGTTCTCCCTGCTACCACATCGCAAGCAGTACCGGAGCGCCAAGTTTAGGTCCAAATTAACAGTTTCTACCCCCAAGCCATTAGACTGCTAAATAATTAATTAAACAGCTATCCAGACTATTTGCATTGACCCCCTTTTTTACACTACTGCTAGTTGCTTTTTATTATCTCTGTATAGTCACTTTACCTCTACTTACATGTATATATTACCTCCATTACCCCAACTAACCTGTACCACAGCACATTGACTCCGTAGCGGTACCCCCTGTATATAGCCTCATTATTTTTATTTTATTGTGTTACTTTTTTTCTTACATTATATTATTTACATTTTGAAATGCTAATATTTTCTTTCAAAAAAATCTGCGTTGTTGGTTAAGGGCTTGTAAGTAAGGATTACAGCTGTTGTATTCTGTACACAATTTGAATTGATTTATCTTTACATTCATGCATTGACTGTCCAGCCCATTATCAGCCTCATCCTGTCACCTTTTTGCAAAAGATTAGGCATCAATTGATTTACGCTTATGTCAACTGGCCATGCTCCCAGCAGGCTATGCAGTGCCAGTTGGGAAAAATGAGCATCAACCAATTGACGTTTATGTTAACGCATTGCAGTCAATGGGAAAATATGCATGTCAACCAACTTGCTCACATGGCCAATGTTTATGCCAACGCATTGCAGTCAATCGGAAAAGATGCATGTCAACCAATTGACGCAGATGTTAACATACATTGAATTCAATGGGAAATGATGCATGTCAACCAATTTATGCTTAGGTCAATTCATTGCATTCAATAGTAAAATATGAGTGTCACAAAGTTGATGCTTAATGTTAAAAGATGTGTCGGCCAATTTTAAGTTTATGCCAATACATTTTCATTCAATGGGAAAAGATTAACCAATGATGCTTATGCCAATACATTGCATTCAATGGGCGGCTGGACGGACAAACAAACAGGCAGACAGATAAACAGGATGACAGACAGACGCAGACAGAAAGATAGACTGTTTCAAATTGATCTAAAAAAAATTGGCAAATATCCTCTTAAGAATTCATTCTAACAATTATGTTAGTTCCTAGAACTGCAAGACCATTGTGTCCAATGGAGTTCATAAATGCTTTGGGAGGTTTTCACGGGAAAAGAAAGCTAGGTTGAAGAAACCGTAACCTTGAAAACCAGATAATTCCGGTTTCTTCACATCCCGCAGAGGGTGAGGTTGAGGCTAGGTTTAGGTTTGAGCTAGGATGTGAACATGAAACTAGAGTTAAGGTTAGGGCCTCAACCCTTGAAATAACCCTAATTAACAATTAATGAATTCGCCCCACCTCAAACCACATTGCAGAAAGGTAGGCCTCACGTGAAGTGTGACCTAGAGTTAATGTGTGTTTGAGTGACATAGGCAGAACGGTTGAGGCTAGAAACTAAATTCAGGTAAGGGATCGTTCAACAGATGCTCCCGATGAACATAAGCTGACCGTGTGAAATTAACTCTTCATAGAGAAAACTTGGTCCCACAGAGAACAAGGCCTTTTGTTCCATAGAAAAGCATTACTTACAGCCCTCACATAACCAGTACGCACCCATGGACTGCGATTTAGCTACTTAACCGTCCTCACACAAAACCCATCGTGACCTTATACAGATGTCCTATTGAGGTTGAGGTTTAGCTTACTGTGGCAACAGGAAAGGCCTTATTTCATCCTCAACATGGGGCTTCATTCTCTCCCTGCAGTTATACAAAAACACTTTCTTCCATCCTCTGTAGAAAGGTCAATTTTTGAAACTCATAACCTGGTATATGACATTTTACGTCAATTGATCCAAAAACATTTTTGACCTCCATTGGAAACAAAGGTCTTGCAGTTTTAGAAATAAGAGCCTCATTTGAATGAATTCTGAAGAGCATATTGGGGATAAAACGTGGGATTGACTTGAAACTATTTTTGTCTGTCTGCCTGCCTGTCTTTTCAGCATTTCCCATTGACCGGAATGTATATCCATAAGTGTGAATTGATTGACAGTCATCTAGTTCCATTGACTGGAAATGTATTGACAAAAGCATCAACCCTGTGACACTCATCTTTTCCTATTGAATTTAATGTATCGATATAAGCGTTGACAGTGCGTGACACTCATCTTTTCTCATTGACTGCGATGTTTGACATAAGCATCAACCTTGTGACACTCATTTTTTCCAATTTAAAATATTGACATAGGTATTGGCACTGGTTGACTCTCACCTTTTCTCATTGACTGCAATGTTTTGACATGAGAATCAATCCTGTGACACTCATCTTTTCCAAAGTAATTTAATGTATTGACATAAGCTTTGGCAAATGTATTGACATAAGCTCCACACTGCTATACCGAGTAAAATATACACTGTGTGGCATTTGCATGTCTGTTAATTCCTATACCCATCGTATGAAGGCTGCGGAAGACAAGCTTGATTTCACATGCAATGCTCATAGGTTTAACATTGGAATGGAGCTAAAAAGGGAAAGCTAGACACTGTGAACCAGTGAATGCCCTTATGAATATTAAGTCCAGTCAAGTACAGTGCAATCCCAAATCCACTCTAGTGCATTTATCAGTCATAGGCAGGCACGCTCGCATGCACACACAGTGCAATATCAGGTTCTCTTCTTGTGCATTCATGAGTCATACACACAAACATGCACACGCGCATGCAGGCGCGCGCACACACACACACACACACACACAAATATCCATTGACAGGTTTCTAATGACCATGACTTGTCACAGCAGCAGATATAGCATTGTATGTATGCATTTCTATACGTTTGAGGGGGATGGGGAATGTTAGTGGATTTCCAAATGACTTATTTTTACACCTAAATCAAGACATTATCTCCACTCACTGGGCTTCAAGGCAAAGTGATGAAAATTACATATATGATGAATGATAGAAAACTGAAGATTGTGTGCATCTACTATCAATTCGATCCACAACTCCAACAGTGTGAACGCTGTTTGGCCATTTGGGGTGAGGAAAATTATATTCCGTCACTAAACATCCAACAATGTAAAATCTCTATTATATATTTAATGTAGATATAACCCTTAGATAGAATAGTGTGAATCTGTGTACATGCACTATCCCATTTGAAAACTAATCCACTTATATCTGCAGAAGGCATTAATAAATCAAAGAGAAAGCTTTTAAAGCTTTAACCTCCATGCATTATGCAACTCCAACACATGCAAATGCAGTGATTTGACACTCCATAGTAAGCATTGTTTAATTAAAAAGACAATTGGGCATAACAAAGCTTATAACCCACAGGTGTGAAGGTGTCCGACTGAATGTATATGGTCTTGCAATCACCTTCATGCAAGTAGTAAAACCATTCACCTGGTATGAAGTCCAGTTATCACTCACAAGTAAATACACGTTTAAACTGCAAAATTACAATATGTTCAGTGACTTATCATCCCAATCCTTGGCTGTGGTTAGTAGAGAAAAGAGTAGCTCGGAGGAGAGAGCCACGCCGGGGGAAGAGGTGAGACACATTGTGATGGCCATGAGTGACATTGCACGGAGGACGCATACCTCCCGGATAGTGATGGCAGCCATTTGTTCATTAAAGCCTGCAACATTCGTCCCATAACAGCCGCATATTTAAATAAATATGCAAATGACTAAATTTCTATTCAAATGCTTCTTTTGACTTCAACAAGGTTTCTAAATAACCCAAGGGACACAATTCTTTCCATGTGAATAGACCCACCTGTCAACGACTTCAAATTAACATTTTAAAATGTTTTGAAGTTCCCCGTTCGGTGCTGCTATCTCAGAAATGGAGGAAGAGAGAGAAGAGAGGGAAAGTCAGCGTCACTTTAAAGGTTAATGCAATTATGAAATCAGTACCCCCCCCCCTCTCCAAAAGCACAACAGTCAGCTAATAAAGAGAGTGGGGCTTTAATGCACACAGACATTTTTATGGCCTGCAGCAGTCATCATTTGGTGAACAGAGCTGGGAAATTCATCCAAACCAAACAACACAAATAAAATGGCAACTGAATCAAATGGGTGAGGAAATTGCTTTGCTACCAGGGCCTACAGCTTGGCAAAAGACATTACCTCTCATATAAATATTCAGGTGGCCGCAGCAGCCTTTGTTCTTTTGCTATGTTTTGTTTTCTACCCAGTCATCAGTTCAGTTCATGGAAAGATTGTGCTCTTGGAATAAATGTCAAAACATGTCCATTTAAAACTCGGGAAGAGTCTGAATGGGCACATATTCTGTGCATTTGGTTAAGGTACACTGTCTGTCTGTCACTGTGTGAGAGATATGCTCTGCACACAACATGCCCTCAGAACACACCCAAGCCGTTGATATCAAAGCACAAATACAACTCTCAGTGCAGGAATGAATTCCATGCCACTGTAATGTAAAGCAGCTCCGGAACACCTGCTGTAGATATCTAAGCAAACACAATTTGCTTGGTGGGTCTTGGCAGATATGTCTCAATTTCCCTCCCTACACATGCTTCCCCTGTGTGAGTAACCGCAGCTTTCGCATTCAGAGGGGAACTGAGAAACAGCATGTTTCAAAAGACAGTGCTTTGATTTACTTTGCCTGTCCCAGCAGGCATGTGACAATACAGCACAGAGAACAACACTAAGGATTTCTCAAATAAAAAAAAACAAGATGGCTGATATGCCAAATAATGAAGAAAGGAATCAAAGCAAAAATAGACTGGAGAGAATAGACTGTAATACTAATAACTACTGCAATGGCACTATGTACAACTATACACCAAACATTAGGAACACCTATCCAATATTGCCCTCAGAACAGCCTCAATTAGTTGGCGTCATGGAGTCTACAAGGTGTCGAAAGCTTTCCACAGCGATGCTGGCCCATGTTGACTCCAATGCAAGTTTGCTGGATGTCCTTTGGGTGGTGAATCATTCTTGATACACAAAGGAAACTGTTGAGCGTGAAACTCAGCAGCGTTGCAGTTCTTGACACAAACTGGTGCACCTGGCACCTACTACCATACCCCATTCAAAGGAACTTAAATATTTTGTCTTGTCCATTCAAACTCTGAATGGCACACAAACCAATCCATGTCTCAAGGTTTAAAAATCCTTATTTTACTGTCTCCTCCCCTTCATCTACACTGATTGAAGTGGATTTAACAAGTGAGATCAATTTGGGGTGGCAGGTAGCCTAGTGGTTACAGCATTGGACTAGTAATCAAAAGGTACAAATCTGTCGTTCTGCTCCCGAACAAGGTAGTTAACCCACTGTTCCTAGGCTGTCATTGAAAATAAGAATTTGGTCTTAACTGACTTGCCTAGTAAAATAACATGTTAAAAAATAAGGGTTCACAGCATTCACCTGGTCAGTCTATGTAATGGAAAACTATTTTGTATAAGCCCTGTATATATTTTTCATGGTAGCATCCCTCCCTATTCATATACAGATATATCCTCTCTGTAAATAAGTTGATGCTCCAGAGTTCTGTTTTCTGTTTACTGTATTTATATTGCATATTCTGTATGTTGACTGTAATCTAGATGTCTGTATTCTGTTTGCACATTGTCTATTGCTGGCAGCACCTATTCACTAAGTCAAATTCAGGGTATGTCAATGTACTTGGTGAATAAAGTGATTCTGATATTTTAAATTGTTTATAAACTTAAAACTAAATTGTCTCAACATGTTTATTGAACTGTATATATTTTAGGAAGACAGTATGGCTGTAAGAATTAATAGAGTCCTCTCTCCCATATCTCCTGCTCATCTTCCAGTCCAGTGGGTGCACTGGGATGCAGCAACCAGTGGTACTGGTGAGAGTGCAGACATCCAACATCTGGCCAGACATCTGTTAGCGACCTCATCTGTGTCCTGCCACCTTGCTACCCAGGCCCTTAGCAGGACAAAGGTACTTTAGCAGTAATGACGCATCCCCAACCAGCAGCCAGCCAGGGCAGGCAGACCAGGAGGCTGAGGCCAGACAGAGAGGGAGACAGGGAGGACCAGGTTTTAACTACAGTAGAACAGGACCATGGACAGCGACACAGGCTACTGAAACTCAGAATCTACTGAGTAAAGAAACTATTCTGTATTATCTTGTCAACAACCGTAGCTGCACAATCACAATATGAGGCAAAGACAAGGCAGAGAAGAAGCTGTGTATGCTCTTAATGGCATTGTAATGCTTATTGAATTAATTATTATCTTCTCGGGTTTCTGAGAGGGGTATTTAATGAGCAAATCCAAGTCATACGAGGCCTTTGCTAGCTGCAGGAGTTAAACACTGGAGTCGTTACAATCGATAATGATATGAGACATTAATGACAGGTTGGTGTTTAATGATAAGCCACATGCTGGTCGGAGTGCTAGACATCTGAAGTGATTACTAAAGATGATGACACAAACAGCAGGAGGCCCCCCAGCGACAGGCTGAAGTGAGAGTGATAATAGAGACTGTAGTGAATTTACCTCGCACCAACACTAACACGGCAGCCATCTTTTTTTCATATGATATGAGACAGGTAAGGAAGTTTAAAGAGCCTCTGCTTTCTGTATCAGTAACACAGGTTTAGGTTGCAAGACACTGAGCCTCTATGTGTAATGCACAGATCCAAGAACTGCAGTATTAGCATTGTGTTTGTATCAATTTCTGAGGGATTTGTAACAGATATCTTAGATTCTGTTATTGTTTACTTGGACATTCTCTTGGCTTTGCAGTTTCAGATTCCACTGTTACTGTAAATCCTAGACCTCAATGTCAAGTCATTATCTGCAAACAAACAAAGCAACTTTTGAATCTCTTACCTATTCAATCTCTCTCAGGTTGTGTCCACCCGGGGACACACACAAGCATGCACACACACACACAAACACACACACACACAAACAGTATATATTATCAACACGGAGGGCCTCTGAGGGCTTTGTGCGTCCATTAGACTTTCAAATTCGGTGCAAAATGCCTCCGCATCTAAAGAGGAAGCAGAAGAGGGGGGGAATGCAGAGCTCCTATTAAAATGAGAAGGATGTACTGTGTAGAGGCTAGGGTGTTCTGGATCATCTTCAGAGACGGGGTGCAGTACACTCACCAACACTGGGCTATGCAGGGGTAGAGGAGTCTCCCCGGGGATTCAGGTTGACCCCAAATGCCTTGTGCCACAGATTCTGGTCACTGGGGCTATCACAGGGTTCCATGTAGAGGAGAACACCCCCAAAACCCATATCTGACAGGAGGGAAACCTGTGGAAAGAAATACACACAGCAGTCTTACAAAGCGGTTTGATTGTACAATACACAGAGGTAATCATTGAGAGAAACAGATTTAAAGTCAAATGCAGAAAAAAACAGACAATTATACGTCCACACAGGCTACCCCATTTCCTTAGCATCTCAATACTGTATAGCATGGACACCAAGATACTATAGTTTTGACAGATAGACACACATTTCATGCACATCAATGTGGACAGTGACCTAGAGATGGAGCTATAGCCCTGAAATGGATTGATAAGATTGTCAAAGAACCAGGATGCTGGAGAAGAGTGGTGCGTTACTTAGAGGGATTGACATGGAGCAGGTATGTAGACATGTGGATTAAACTTAAGGTCATCTGTGACATTTGAAGCACAGAAGGAATAACAGTGTAACATCCAGAATAAAATATTCACTAGAATACACACACACACACACACACACACACACCACACATCATGCAACACACATACACTCACGTATGCAAGACTATGCCAGAGGTGCAGAGCGTGGTGTGATGGTTTCAACTACAGCACACAGTTTGATAACAGCATAGGCAACGCACAATGTAAACGGCACGTTTACTGTTTAAATGTGCACAGTGTTTAAAATCTGTTATCTTGTTATATCCTAATTGAAGATTTGTCATGTCATTGTCCCTTTAACCCTAAGTAGGGGACTTTACATCTCAGAGGTTAACTGGCTTTTAAATGGGAGAGATGGTACTGTTTTGAATGGGTCACATACAAATTCACAGAGTGGGCCCATATGTATCCCATATATAGTAGGTAAGAGGTATAGGAAAGCTGAAGGGTAGTTTAGACCACAGGAAGCTGCTGAGGGGAGAACGACACATAATAACAGTCGGAACGGAGCATATGGAATGGCATTAAACACCTGAAACCATTTGTTTGATGTATTTGATACCATTCTGCTCCAGTCATTACCATGAGCCTGTTCTCCCCAATTAAGTTGCCACCAACCTCATGTTGTTTATACAGCCAGTACAGGTGCTACTGACCCACTGTGTCCCTTTTTATGAGGCCATTTAGAAAACCCTGGCTCTGTGGAGGACCTATCTGTCTACAGACATGTGCTCAGCGATACTTGTAGCTTACAAAACGACTACAAGTCGTCTGCTACTAGGGAAATGTTAGCAGGAAAAACTACCTAGTTCCTGACATATATTACTGCCACTTTCTGAATGGATCTGGATACATTGACTTGTGGAGGTCGAGAAATGAGTGAGAGAATAATGTTTGAAATCATTGTTGGCATTGTAATACCTGCTCAGAGCTCTTAACAGTTGCCATAGATCACAGGCCTAAATGGCAATAATCTCTAACATTTTGGGAAGAGAGAGAAATCAGGTAGTGCTGCTTCGGGAACATGACAACCTGATGTGGGCATGTGTGGCTGATAAAAACTTTTTAATTGCAAAAGGAGTGCCTTTGTATTTATTACTACAGATGGTTCTAAGACAAGTGAGTCTATGAGGCAATGTCTTCATAAGAAGTTAGCTACAAATGTAAATGATTCTAGAGACCATCCATAGGCATTATTTTGTATCCACCACCTGTATGAGAAGGAGCATGATATTTGTCATACTAATGAACTCATCTGAAGAAAAGTGTGCATGCTAATAACTTTTTGTTGAAAGTGTATTTCCTCAAAAGCAACATATTTTGATGAAAACATCATAGGGTTGACATTCAAAGACAAGTTACCATAAGAATACGTAATGGAAGAAAGCATACACAGTACATGATTAGTCCCTACATTATTACTATATGAACAAATACATATGGATTGGATCCCTTGATACTATTTAAACTTGTAAAGCATTCTTTAACCACATATTTCAAAGCTCTGCACATTGTCTAATTGCTCTCATTGGCACAAAAGAACAAATTGAGAGTACATTTATCATTCACCTGTCTGCCTGTCTCATTAACATTTTAAATAAGGATAATTTTAGTGCAGCACTCTGCATCACTTTTCAATCTGAACATTAGTACTCCCTCTCCATCATTCACCAGAACCACAAATGAACAGACATCAACATCTATTAGTCCATGTACCTTTAAAATAGTAAGGACCACTTAAATTATATCTGCCAATTTCTTTGTTTGAGAGTGACATTGGGAGGAAAAGGACCATAACGCCAAGCGTGGAATCCTCACAATCCTCTCAGTCTTGTTACAAATGTCCTTTAGATATAATGCCCTGAGGGCACTGGACATATAAGAACATTGCCATACAGTGTGCTATAACACCAGATACTGCAGGCTTCACAATCTAACCACATCTGTGGGAGAGAAAAAGGTTTTGGCATTCGTAGTCAGGATTCATCCATGTTCAATCATTTGGCGCTGAATGCCTGGGGCTAATGAGAGAGTAGCAGCCATTGAATGATAAAACAGCCTGGTCAGTGTGGGTCATGTTGACCAGTGGGGTTCCTATGGCTTTCACTTTGATGCACCATAATCACATCCGGGACATGAGGCTTAGATATACAGTCGTATGAAAGAGTTTGGGCACTCCTGACAATTTCCATGATTTCCATTTGTAAACAATTGGGTGTTTGGATCAGCAATTTAATTTTGATCTATCAAATAACTGATGGACACAGTAATATTTCAGTTGTGAAATGAGGTTTATTGGATTAACATAAAATGTGCAATATGCATCAAAACAAAATTAGACAGGTGCATAAATTTGGGCATCCCAATAGAAAAATCACATCAATATTTAATAGAGCCTCCTTTTGCTAAAATAACTTCCTCTAGACGCTTCCGATAGCCTCTAATGTGGCCTCTAGTGTCTGGATTCTGGATGAAGGCATTTTGGACCATTCCTCCTTACAAAACATCTCCAGTTCAGTTAGGTTTGATGGTTGCCGAGCATGGACAGCCCGCTTAAATCATCCCACAGATTCTCAATGATATTCAGGTCTGGGGACTGGGATGGCCATTCCAGAACATTGTACTTGTTCCTCTGCATAAATGCCCAGGTAGATTTTGAGCAGTGTTTTGGGTCGTTGTCTTTGAAATATCCAGCCCCGGCGTAACTTCAACTTTGTGACTGATTCTTCAACATTATTCCCAAGAATCTGCTGATATTGAGTGGAATCCATGCGACCCTCAACTTTAACAAGATTCCCAGTACTGGCACTGGCCACACAGCCCCACAGCATGATGGAACCCACATCATGATGGAACCCCCACCAAATTTTACTGTGGGTAGCAAGTGTTTTTCTTGGAACACTGTGTTCTTTTGCCGCCATGCATAACGTCCCTTGTTATGACCAAATAACTCAATCAAGTCCACAGCACCTTATTCCAAAATGAAGCTGGCTTGTCCAAATGTGCGTTTGCATACCTCAAGCGACTCTGTTTGTGGTGTGTGCAGAAAATGTTTCTTCCACATCACTCTCCCATACAGCTTCTCCTTGTGCAAAGTGCGCTGAATTGTTGAACGATGCACAGTGACACCATCTGCAGCAAGATGCTGTTGTAGGTCTTTGGAGGTGGTCTGTGGGCTGTTTTTGACCGTTCTCACCATCCTTCGCCTTTGCCTCTGATATTTTACTTGGCCTGCCACTTCTGGCCTTAACAAGAACTCTTGTCTTCCATTTCCTCACTATGTTCCTCACAGTGGACACTGAGAGATTTTTATCTCAGCGATCTAAACCATAATGTTGAACAATCTTTGTTTTCAGGTCATTTGAGAGTTGTTTTGAGGCCCCTATGTTGCCACTCTTCAGAGGAGAGTCAAAGAGAACAACTTGCAATTGTCCACCTTAAATACCTTTTCTCATGATTGGATGCACTTGTCTATGAAGTTCAAGGCTTAATGAGCTCACCAAACCAATTGTGTGTTCCAATTAATCAGTGCTAAGTAGTGACAGGCATTCAAATCAACAGAATGGCAAGGGTGTCCACGTTTTTGCAATAGCCTATTTTTCACATCTGATTGAATTTCATACAACTTAATATTGCTACACTAAAAATCTTTGTCTGGACAATACCCCAGTACTCAGCTTTAATTAGAAAATGAATGGCATGCCACTGTGATCATTTTCTGTGACGACAGAGTAAATTATTATGCAGCCTCAGAGGGGTGCCCGAACTTTTTCATATTGCTGTATATTGCCCTTACATGACAGGGAAAAGGGCTGGTGTGCTAGAGATACCATTGGGGCATCTGCCATTGACATCGATCTGTGTAATCTATAATAGTACATTGAAAGCTTGATAGTGACTCTTTATTCATTCAAGATTCTTGATAGTGACTCATGTTTATTCATTCAAGATATCCAAATATTCTAGCTGTTAATAGAACTACCCATCCCGGATCCGGGAGAATTGTCATGAACTACACTAATTAGCATAGCGCAACGGTCAAAAAATACTACTAGAAAATATTAATATTCATGAAATCACAAGTGAAATATAATGAAACACAGCTTAGCCTTTTGTTAATCACCCTGTCATCTCAGATTTTGAAATGATGCTTTACAGCCAAAGCAAGACAAGCGTTTGTATAAGTTTATCGATAGCCTAGCATAGCATTATGTCCAGCTAGCAGTAGGAAGCTTGGTCACGAAAATCAGAAAAGCAATCAAATTAAATCGTTTACCTTTGATGAGCTTCAGATGTTTTCACTCACGAGACTCCCAGTTAGACAGCAAATGTTCCTTTTGTTCCATAAAGATTATTTTTATAGCCGAAATAACTCTGTTTCTTGTCCACGTTTTGTTGAGAAATCCACCGGCAATTGCGGTCACGACAATGCCGAAAAAAACCTCCAAATTAGATCCATAATATCGAAAGAAACATGGCAAACGTTTTTATAAATCAATCCTCAAAGTGTTTTTCAAATATCTATTCTATAATATATCAACAGGGACAATTTGCTTTTCAGTAGGAGCGAGAGGAACAATGGCCGCCTTTGTCTATTACGCACAAATAACTCTGAGAGCCACCACCTGACCACTGACGCAATGTTGTCGCTCATGCTCATTTTTTCAAAATAAAAGCCTGAAACTATGTCTAGTGGCTGTAGACACCTTAGGGAAGCCATATAAAAAGGAATCTGGTTGATATCCCTTTCAATGGGCAATAGGGATGCATAGGAACACAGGGGTTTCAAAATAAGAGTCACTTCCTGATTGGATGTTTCTCAGGCTTTCGCCTGCAATATCAGTTCTGTTATACTCACAGACAATAGTTTTACAGTTTTGGAATCTTTAGAGTGTTTCCTATCCTAAGCTGTTAATTATATGCATATTCTAGCATCTGGTCCTGAGAAATAGCCCGTTTACTTTGGGAATGTTATTTGTCCAAAAATTAAAATAGTGTCCCCTAGTTTCAAGAGGTTAAGTTGCATTATGATTATCTAATAGGGTGTGTATAGATTGGAACCTTACGGAGTATAGGTGTGCAGTCACATGTATAATCCTTCCCTAACAATGCATGCCTCATTGTGTCGTTAGAATTCAAAGACACAAACGTCTCTATATACCTGATTTTGCCAAAAATGAGAGGCTTGACAAATCATGGGTAGTGCTACTGTGCCTTTCACAAGCACTGTAGTATGATCAGTGCACACAGTAGCTTTACCTATTTGAAAAGTATGGCCCTGTACTATGTTACATCCTCTATCAACACCAGGGGTATTAACCCTGGTGTCCTGGCTAAATTCCCGATTTGTCCCTCATACCATCATGGCCCCCTAATCATCCCCAGCTTCCAATTGGCTCATTCATGCCCCTCTCCCCCCTGTAACTGTTCCCCAAGTCGTTGCTGTCAATGATGTGTTCTCAGTCAACTTACCTGACTTAACTTACCTTACCTAAAATAAAGGTAAAAAATATAAATGGTATACACTGAGTTTACAGACATTAGGAACCCCTTTCTAATATTGAGTTTGCCCCCAGAACAGCCTCAATTCTACAAGGTGTCGAAAGCGGATGCTGGCCCACATTGACTCCAAAGCCTTGCACAATTTTGTTTATGGAGCCATCCACACACATCTTTAAAAATATATATTTTTTGGTACGTATACATACAGTTGACATATCACACTTTACATACATGGTATTTTAAATAAAACAAAGCTATCTTTAATCCCACCTCTCAGCCCATCCCACCTATCACCATAGACCACCCTCATTTGGATTCCATGTGCCATATATTTTTCATATATTTTCCATCATTCATGGATAGACGCGTCTCCTGTCGTATGCCATGGTTTGAATGTGTACTCATTATCTCAGCCAATCATGGCTAGCAGGAAGGTTGCTGACTTTTTCTGTGGTTAAACCAACTAGGCTTATAACTTTAAAATAATGTATTCATATTTACAGATGTCATTCAAGTTTGTTAGTAAAAAGGTACATGAAAGTTCACATGTTCAAGAAGGCATTTCTACCCCCAAAAACATGTATTGATTATAAAAAAACGTTACGTTCAAACGCCTCTCCAGTGAAGTAGTGACCTGCAACATATGCCTAGTTTCCTGAAACGGGTCACATGTGTAAAAAAAAAAAAAATAATCCTTTTTTAAAATATAATTTGGTGAATCATGGATGATTGTCATTTGTAAAGAGTAAATAAAATATTTTTGGCAGCATTTCTATGTTGAAGATTCAAGACGTTTTTCATAATTTTACAGCCTATTCGTCATTTTACATCCTATTACATCCTAGTTAAGAACAAATTGTCATCCAGTAGGCTTTGATTACATTTCTAATATACCCATCCACATGGAAAGCCTGTAAGAGGTATATGGAGACCAATTAGGTTGTGTCAAGTTAGCTGGATGTCCTTTTCGTGGTGGATCACTCTTGATACACATGGGAAACTGTTGAGCGTGAAAAACCCAGCTGTGTTGCAGTTTTTGACAAACTCAAACTAGTGCGCCTGGCACCTAGGGACTTAAATCTGTCTTCTGTCTTGCCCATTCACCATCCATACACAATCCATGTCTCAATTGTCTCAAGGCTTAAAAATCCTTCTTTAACATGCCTCCTCCCGTTATCCTGATTGAAGTGGATTTAACATGTGACATCAATGAGGTATCATAGCTTTCACCTAATCCACCTGGTCAGTCTGTCATTGAAAGAGCAGGTGTGCCTAATATTTTGTACACTCAGTGTATAACAGTCCTCCCACAGATTTAGTGGATAACATGTGAATGGGATACTGATCAGGAAGCTTTTAGCCCAGAATCTCAGGATGATTGAACCTCTTACGAATCAATACAGTTGTTTCTAAAATGACCAAGTAGAAGCCATTCTCTATTCTCCAGTAAATGAAAGCACAATTACTGTGGTGTAAACAACAGTTTGTTACCTATAACGCAATATTTGTTCACTTTACAAAGGCTGTAAGTTGTCCATAAAAGTCACTAATAACACCAAATTGAAAGTGATTTTGAGAAGAAAACATTGAAAATTCCTTTAGGTACATAATGATGAAGTGGAATAATTTAAAGCCATTGTTATGAGATACTGTGTGGGTGAATCATTGTGTGGCATGTGTGCATGCATGTGTGCATACATACTATATGTGAATACACTAGTGAACAACTGAACATAGAGTACATTTCTATTATTTCCTGTTGAGTTTTATTTTATGTTGATCCTTCCCAAACAAATGATGCCTCAGTGTTGTGTATGTCATAAGAATCCAAACAAGATGTTAAATGATGCCTCAGTGTTGTGTATGTCATAAGAATCCAAACAAGATGTTAAATGATGCTAAGTTTGATATTACCTGCTATTCAGTCGAATACTGGTGGGGTCATTTAACTGATTTTGCAAAAAGGGAAGAGACATTACAGAAAATATTTTAAGGGAATTGTTATCCAGAATGACTGTCTACATACTGTATATGAAAACAACTACAAATAAATTACATTGGTCTAGCTTCCTGAAATTACTTATACTATCCACTATACTGTATGTCACTAAGGCAACAGTTTTAGCTCACAGTTCGAGGACAACATAACGAATGGCTAGGTACTAATCAGAAAGCTTTTAGCACAGCCACAACATCTCAAGGTGAAAACACCTTGATCAACCTTCACTAATGTTGAAAATATCAGTGGGATTTCTTTCCTAAATGACCAAATACAAGGTATTAGACAGTCAAGACAGAAAACTACATACACTTAGCCTAGTATTGTGATGCAAAATGTCCTTTGTCATATTGATGAGGTTGTAACTAGTCTGTGAAAATCCAGAATGACACGAACACGTGTGATGTTTTGAACAGAAAGCGCTGTGAAAACCGGGATTTTGGCAACAAGGCCCTTTATCTACTTCCCCAGAGTCAGATGAACACATGGATACCATTTGTATGTGTCCAGCAAGAAAGAAGTTTGAGGTAATTTTGCGAGATAATGCTAACTAGCATTAGCAAAATGACTAAGTCTATGAGTATCTGCCATAGTATCCCTTTAAGTAAACACACATACAGCATTCTAAACTGTGCAGCATTTGGAGAGGAACAGATTAAATCAAGGTACTCCATGCAAATAGGTCTGCTCAGAGAGGTGCGAAAAGGTAAACATTTTCTCAGTGCTGGATATTATGCTTATTCTTAATCTCCTAGTAACACCCCAACATTAAACAAAGCAGGAACACTTCATTTTGGGTGATTACAGAGCAATGAAGTTCAGAGAAAAACCTCCAAATGCATCAGTAAACTAAACACTCAAATTCAAGGTCACACTTTGGACCCAATTAAATTATCCTGCAACTTTCTCTCTCAAAATAGTCCATTGTACAAACAAATGTTGTGGTAGGATTGATAATTACACCCACTTGGATTCCAGATGGACTGGCACAAACATTGAGCAAACACGGTATATACTGTATATCAATTTATAGAAAAAAATATAGTACATGATATATGGTTTACATTTTGGGTTTTGGTACTGTATATATTCATTTATTTTTAAACAGTGACAAAACAAACTGACCATGATCCAGTGTTGCAATAAATATTGTACACAACGCTCACATTGATCACTAGACTACTTTCTCTGAATACAAATCACTTTCAAAAATAAAATGTACAAAAGAGAACTTTCCATTCCATGAATCATGATGAATAAACGTGTCTTTGTCTGTAAATGATTAGACTGTCATTGGCCTGACACTGGCATGGCTTAGAGTGTTCCTACATGCCCATGGAGCAGCAAGATACTGAACATACATCTTGGGTAAAAATAGATAGATACAAATCCTATATTAAAGACAAGTTAATGCTGTAATGAGACACAAATACAACACAAAACACCCTGTCAAGACATGTGTGGACAGTTAGACTGACCAAAACTGGGGCAAAACTGGGAATTTGATAGTGCTCAAAGCTGATCTGAAGTCTCAACACACCAGCACTGACCTTTTCACTTAATCCATTATAATTAGTCAAATCATAATCAAATCCAATTGTATTAGTCACATGCTTCGTAAAACAACAGGTGTAAACTAACAGTGAAATGCTTACTTACGGGCGATTCCCAAGAATGCACAGAAAAATAATAATTGAGAAATAATAGTAAAAGTTAAACACGTAATATTAATAGTATTTATAAATAAATAATGAGTAACGATAACTTGTCTATATACACAGGCCACCAGTACAGAGTCTATTTGCAGGGATACAATGTAATTGAGATAGATACAGTGCCTTCAGAAAGTATTGACACCCCTTGAGTTTTTCCTAATTTTGTTGCATTACAGCCTGAATTTACATTTGTACAATTATTTTACAAATTAAAATGTGACATGTCTTGAGTCAATAAGTATTCAACCCGTTTGTTATGGGAAGCATAAATACGTTCAGTAGTAAACATTTGCTTAACAAATTTGCTCTAACTTGCATTGACTCTGTGTGCAATAATAATGTTTAATGAGATGTTTTAATATACCTCATCTCTCATTGGAAGTTTTCCAATGTATTTCAAAGAAGGGTACATATTGATAAATGGGGGAAAACAAATTAAAATCATACACTGAATATAATATCCCTTTGAGCATGGTGAAGTTATTCATTACAATTTGGATGGTGTATCAATACACCAAGTCACTAGAAATATACAGGCGTCCTTCCCAACTCAGTTGCCGAAGAGGAAGGAAACCCACAATACTAACCTAAATGATTAGGTAGAAAAGAGTGAAAAGAGGGAAGCATGTACATAATAAAAATATTCCAAAACATGTGTCCTGTTTGCAATATCGCACTAAAGTAAAACTGCAAAAAATGTGGCAAACATATTCACTTTATGTCCTGAATACAAAGTAATATTTGGGGCAAATTCAACAAAACACATCACTGAATAGCACCCTTCATATGTTCAAGCATGGTGGTGGTTGCATCATGTTATGGGTATGCTTTTCATCAGCAAGGACTAGGGAGTTCTGTAGGATAAAAATAAACAGAATAGAGCTAAGCACAGCCAAAATCCTTGAGGAAAACCTGGTTTCGTCTGCTTTCCAACAGACACTTGGAACACTACAGAACTCCCTAGTCCTTGCTGATGAAAAGCATCCCATTTCATTAGGACAATAACCTAAAACACAAGGCCAAATATACACTGGAGTTGCTTATCAAGACGACATTGAATGTTCCTGAGTGGCCTAGCTACAATTTGTACTTAAATTGACTTGAAAATCTATGGCAAGACTTTAAAATAGGTGTCTAGCAATGATCAACATTACGAACATGATAGATCTTGAAGTTTTTTTTAAAGAATAATGTGAAAACATTGTAGAATCCAGTTGTGCAAAACTCTTTGGAGACTTAGCCAGGAAGACTCACAGCTGTAATCACTGCCAAATGTAAATACAACATGTTTTGACTCAGGGGTGTCAATACTTTCTGTATTTCTGTATTTCATTTCCCCCAAATTATCAAAACATTTTAAAACGTGTTTAAACGTTGTCATTATGGGGTATTGTGTATGGAAGGGTAACAGAACAACATATTTTTAATCAATTTTTTGAATTCAAGCTGTATCACAACAAAATGTGGAATAAGTGAAGGAGTTTGAATACTTTCTGAAGGCACTGTATCTGCATATAACTCGGAATGAAGTGGCAGATAATAAACAACAGCAGCAGCGTATGTTAAGAGTAAAACACGTTTGTGCAACATGATCAATGCAGTCTGGGTAGCTATTTGGTTAACTATTTAGCTAAATATGTAGCAGTCATGGCTTGGGGGTAGAAGCTGTTCAGGGTCTTGTTGATTCACGACTTGGTGCATCAGAACTGCTTGTCGTGTGAAAGCAGAGACTTGGGAGGCTGGAGTCTGAAAATGTTTTTGGCCTTCCTCTCACACCGCCTGGTATAGAGGTCCTGGATGGTAGGGAGCCCGGCCCCAGTGATGTACTGGGCTGTACGCACTACCCTCAGCAGAGCCATGAGGTCAGATGCCAAGTACTTGCCATACCAAGCGGTGATGCAGCCAGTCAAGATACTCTGTTGTGCAGTTGTACTACTTTTTGAGTGTCTGAGGGGCCAATGCCAAATCTTTACATCCTCCTAAGGAAGAAGAGGCGATGTCGTACACTCTTCATGACTGTGTTGGTGTGTGCGGACCATGATAGATCCTCAATGATCAATGATGGAGGAACATGAAGCTCTCGGCCCACTCCGCTACATTACCCTCGTTATGAATGTGGGCGTGCTCAGCCCTCCATTTTCTGAAGTCCATGATGAGCTTGTTTACCTTGCTGACAATGGGGGGGGGGGGTTGTTGTCCTGGCACCACACTGTCAGGTCTCTTATCTCCTCCCTCCCTAGATGAGGTTGTCTCGTCGTCATCGGTAATCAAGCCTACCACTGTTGTGTCGACGACAAACTCAATGATGGTGTTGGAGTTGTGCACGGCCACGCAGTCGTGGGTGAACAGGGAGTACAAGCACGCACCCAAGGGGCACCTGTGTTGAGGGTCAGCGTTGCAGATATGTTGTTGCCTACCATCACCACCTTGGGGCAGGCCGTCACGAAGTCCAGGATCCAGGTGTTTAGTTCCAGGGTCCTTAGCTTATTGATGAACTCGGCAGGGCACTATGGTGTTGAACGCTGAGCTGTGGTCAATGAACAGCATTCTGACATAGCTGATCCTCTTGCCCAGATGGGAAAGACCAGTGTGGAGTGCAATAGATATTGGGGATTTGTTGGGGTGGTACGCAAATTGGAGTGGGTCGAGGTTGTCTGGGAGGATGGTGTTGATGTGAGCCATGACCAGCCTTTCAAAGCATTCCATGTCTACAGGTGTGAGTGCTATGGGGCGATAATTATTTAGACAGGTTACCTTGGCATTCTTGGGCACGGGGACTGTGGTGGTCTGATTGAAACATGTAGATATTACAGACTTGGTCAGGGCAAGGTGGAAAATGTCAGTGAAGACTTGCTAGCTAGTCAGCACATGCTCTGAGTTTGTGTCCTGGTAGTCTGTCTGGCCCTGTGGCCTTATGAATGTTAACCTCTTTAAAGGGCTTACTCACATCGGCCACGGAGAGCGTGATCACACAGTCATCTGGAACAGCTAGTGCTCTCCTGGCATGGTTCAGTGTTGCCTGCCTCGAAGCGAGCATAGAAGGCATTTAGCTAGTCTGGTAGGCTCACGTCACTGGGCAGCTCAGTGATAGTTTGCAAATCCTGACACATCCGACGAGTGTCAGAGCCGGTGTAGTAGGATTCGATCTTAGTCCTTTACTGACACTTTGCCTGTTTGATGGGTTGTCGGAAGGGTAATGGGATTTCTTATAAGTGTAAGGATTAGTGTCCCGCTCCTTGAAAGCAGCAGCTCTAGCCTTTAGCTCAGCGCAGATGTTGCCTGTATTCTATGGCTGTCACGCCCTGGTCATAGTATTTTGTGTTTTTCTTAATGTATTTGGTCAGGCCAGGGTGTGACATGGGTTTTTGTATGTGGTGTGTAGATAGTGGGATTGTAGCTTAGTGGGGTGTTCTAGGTTAGTCTATGGCTGTCTGAAGTGGTTCTCAATCAGAGGCAGGTGTTTATCGTTGTCTCTGATTGGGAACCATATTTAGGCAGCCATATTCTTTGGTTGTGTTGTGGGTGATTGTCCTGAGTGTCTTGATGTCCTTGTGCTGTGTTAGTTGACACAAGTATAGGCTGTTTTCGTTTCGTAGTGTTTGTGTTTATTCGTGTTTACATTGTTTGATTAAACATGGATCGCAATATACACGCTGCAGTTTGGTCCGACTCTCCTTCACCATATGAAAACCGTGACAATGGCTTCTGTTTAAGATATGTACATACGTTCACTGTGGGGACGATGTTATCAATACACTCATTAATGAAGCCAGTGACTGATGTGCTAAAGTCCTCAATGCCTTCAGGTGAATTCCGGACGCAAAGGAATAGTATCAAACACACACACACACAAGTGTATATATATATATATATATATATATATATGGTTAGCATGTAGTATGACAGATATACAAAATGAACAACAGATCAGCATGCTTCTGTACCCCAGAGCAACGTCCCCACAGTCAACAGTTCTTCCATGAAGAAGCCATGCAGTCACCTTCACAGATCAAACAGGCTTCATCACAAAGGGCTCAGGACCATCAATCTACATTTGGTATACATGACAATTTGAAGCCATAATGACACACACAAACAAGTTAGTACCAGTCATCCCATTCTATCCCATTTAATGTTTGTCGCTTGGCGGTTTTATGATGCATTTTAGATGATTGAATATGACTTTGGGTTTTATTTCATTTGCTTTAATTGTTCCGCATGTTTGAATGTTCTCTGTGCAGTAGAGGGCTGTTTTTGAGCACACATCATATGTGATTCTGTATTACTATTATTTTGCTCAAACCACTGACATCACCCTGGGGGTCCGCACAACACATACCAACCAGCCTGCCTCTGAATCTTACACCCCTGTATCTTTAATTATTAGATATTGATCGAAAAGGGAATTTGATGGATGTCTAACCTTTGATTGTTACCTTGAAAAAAAGGCTGCTTGTCCATGTTTTAATAGCGCAACCTGGTTGGTGACATTCATTGTTGTTCCGGCTCTTCTCAGGTCCTCCAAATGTCCATATTGCACATACAGCACCACCGCCTTGAAAGGAAAAAATAAACATGAGACCATTTGAAATCATTTGTACAGAAGGCACAAAAGATGATCTGCAACCTAATTGGAATTATAGTTGCAATAATCACTCCTGTGGCGGGGTTTCGAAGGCACAATAATGACTAATGACCAAACGTCTAAAGACCAAATGTCTGTCTGTGTGCTGGAGGAGCCAGAGTTAAAAGTTCAAGGTGTAACAGCAGCGGTGCTATTTCTGAGTGGGACACTCCTGCTGCATTACCTGGGTCCTGTTCATTTTTCATATGGCCTGGGGGCAAATAAGATGCGATGCCAATGAGCAGAGTAGATCTCGTTTGCGTCAAGAGTCCAGGGGAGTGGGAGATTTATCACCCTTATCAGCATTTGCATCATGAAAGCGCTTCGTTAAACTCCACGGAACTGACACCAAATTGAAATACAGAGGGACTTCTAGTCTGAAAATGTCTGTTTTTTCTTTCTAGAGGTAATGTAATGAACAATGTTGCTTGCTGCACTGAGCGTATTCCGTCTGTAAACCAGATTCATTATTCCCTGTTCACTATTCATCTGGCCTACATGGTGGATGAGGGAGGCAATGATTGTTTCTCCATCACCGTGATTGAAGGGAGCAAAAGTCCTCCCAATAATTAACTATTATCATGCTGAGGAGTTGAATTGCCACCTCAATCAGGTGCCTCAGACAGAGAGGGTGGCAACATGTCCTGCTTGAATGAGGAGCAAATTCAAATCCCTCACAATGAAATGTCAATTGAACACTTCTACTGTAGCATAATCATACCAGAATGAGAGCCATGCATCACATGCAACACTAGAGCACTGCACAGTATAAACATAAGGAATGTTTACAAGCAATGACCCACCTCCAAAAAACGCACTGCATTAATCAGTATGTTCCAGTCTAAGAGCTTGGTGTAATCAAAATTCATCAGGCACTGTTGAGGCTTAGAGGGGGTGGACAGGGAGATTGGAAGGGGGACTCATGCACCACTTGACCAGAGCAGTACTTGCTGAATTAGTAAGAATATCTATTACCCTTAGTGGATGGCTTTGTTTACTCTGGGTCCAGCAGGAGACATCCTGGGACAGACTCATGTATTTAAATAGCTATTGTGCAGAGTTAACACAATCAGAGACAAAGAGGTAGTCTGCCTTCTCTTCTCCAGCCTGCTCTGCTCTGCTCTGGCTGCTCCTCGCTCTGACGAAAAAAATGCAATTCGCCAGAGTCAGCTTGAACGAAACAATTGCTGCATTAAATGTCTCTGTGTCTTTCTGAAATTATAGTTTGTTGCAATCAAATATGAAGACAAGACAGCTTACGGAAAGTGTAATGAGGCAAAGCCGCGCACTTGTTTTTGAACAGGAAACCTTAGTGTATTTGATTCTAAGGAGCAAATCTCAAATGAATGGAGATCTCCACTGACAAGAGACAGAGATGAAAGACAGAGCTATAAAGTCAGTCAGAATATTAAATAGCCAATTTAAGATGATTTTGGTCTACTGTAGTTGTCTTAGTGTACCGGTGCAGCTAATGGATAAAGATAATATGCAGCATATTGTACCTTGCAGTTCCATGTGCCTGATGATGCATTACTTTAATGAGCGAGGCTAAGGCAGGTAGTGTAGTGGTGGATGTGTTGCAGGCTCAAATAATGGTAATTCATTCTTCAAACAGAGCCCTGAGGAGGATCCTGGTCTGGCCAATGAGTATGTAAAGCTCTACCAAGCTAAAAGAGCCTCGTTATACTGTTGTTGTTGATGTTGTTTTCTTCCAGTCTACCATCCTTCGCTGTATAGTTCCAGAGTAATATAAATTGTAAAGTTAGATATGTTGTGACAAGGCTGTCAAGTACAGTTGGATGACTAAGATAAAGAGAGGATCACATATTTTCTCTGTTTGAGAGAAAGAGTCTAAAATAGCTCATGGTAGTCACTGCCCAGCATTAATAGGGCTTTACTAAATGAACATCATAAGCCCATGAAACAGAATATATGTCTATCTAAAAGATTATCCTAGAGAAACTTCCCATTGTCCCCTCTTTAAACACATCTACACAGTGAACAGGAACACCATTGTCGCTTAAACCTCTATATTAAATATATATGTATGCACTAAAAGACCACCTTAACAAAAGGTAACCATCAGAGGATTTGTAGAGAGAAATAGATGGTTAAGTGACAATGGAGATCATATGTTCACTGTGTAGGTATGTTTAAAGAGCGGACATTGGGAAGTTTATCTATATGCACTAAAATACCACCTTAACAAAAGGCAGTCATTAGAGGATCTACAGAGAGAAATACTGTGTGTTCAAATACGTTACAAATGTCTGTATGTTGTCCCTGTATTTTTTAAATCCATGCTCTCTCTGCGATGCTGAGACTAGGGAGTGGACTAATGCGAATTGGTCACTGACCCCTCTTTCACGTGACAGGCTCAGAGATCCTGTGGAGCCAAGCACATTACTATGGTGTCCCCAGGACTTTCATCCATCAAACCAGACATCTTTGTTTTTCTAAACTGATGTTTAGATATTGCAAATGCCATTTAATTCAAGGCAGCAAACTGAAGAGTGAATGGAACCAGGCCGGTAATGGATGACTTTGATCCCTCTTTTGGGGAGACAGATCTAGAGGACTAACTTGGTAGAGACTTTTGATTCTCCAACTTTTCTCGTGTGCATTTAGTCCCCTCAGCTAACAGCCATCTCCTTCAGTAACTCTCTCTTTGTGTTCCCCTGGAAACAGAAAGCATAACCTCTAAAAATAGCCTGGCTATATGTCGTATGTCTGGGAGTGTGTGGCCTGACTTGCATAAAGACTTGGATTAATCTTCAATCTCAAGGAGGCATTTGCGCCAGGATTTGGTAATTATTCTGACGTAGGAAGCAGCGCTCTCATATTCTGCAGAGAGGGAGGGGATGTTTATTGTGACTCAGAAAAGTGGACTGTGATTTTGATTGACTTTAATTGTGGACCAGGTTTAAAGGCATAGCGCAACCAAATTAGAAAATGGCATGTTGTTTTCTTTAACCTGTAAGTAGTCTATGGACAAGGTATGAAAGCAATCCATGCTTTGGTTTAGTTTCCTTGGTACTGTTTCCAAATGCTAACATTTTAGTATTTGTGGCACAAATCCCATTCAAGTCATGGGACCGATATTAGCATTTTTTTGTGCATCTTGTCAAAATCATCCGAAAGTTTCTAAAATGTATTGTGACGCTCACCAAAGTCACTTGTAGATGATTTAAACATGATACGTGAAAAATGATAATATTGATCTCATGACTTGAATGGGATTTGTGCCACAACGGATTAAATGTTAGCATTTGGAAACAGTGCCAGACACTGCCAGGGAAACGAGACCAAAGCATGGATTGCTGACATACCTTGTACATACTGTAGACTGCTTAAAGGGTAAGAAAACAAATGTGTAATTTTGTAATTTGGGTGAACTATTCCTTTAACATAAATGTACTTCTTGACCTCTGGCTGTGGCCTTTTGGGTGATCCCCGCTGTGAGAGAGAAGGGATTCTAAACAAAGCTAACTGGAGCCAACTAGTTTGAGGGCAGAGGGCAGGGTTACTACTGTACTACCCTCCAGTCAGGAACACCACACACATATGTTGGCTGGGGAGGAGAGCTACAAGAAATGCTTACACTGATATTACTCAACAATGGTTGGGGGTGAAGAACTAGGAGATGACTGTACCCCTAGACTGCCCTTGGCATAGCAGGCAGGGTAGGAGAAGTGTTGGTCTGCCGTGGGGTTGTTGTTGTGGTTCCTGGGGTCAAGCTGAGCCCGCTGGGTAGGAAACACTGGTGGCTGTCCCAGTGTACAATGCTGCTGTGGGAGGGGCCAGGATGATGCTGTAACTGGCTTGCTGGATGTCCTTCAAGCCCAGTTATGTCTGCTGTTAGTATAGCTGCTTAGCCTTGGCCTCTATGCTGTCATCTGATAGGGTAGTGAATTCCCTGATGGGAGACAGAGAAAGGCAGAGATGTAGTTATGGATGTCTGTTTACTACTCTGTGACAGGATTCCTGGTAGATGGTTTGGAAACAGATTTACCAAAGCAATTACTATTTATTAATTTAACACATAGTTGATTTTAGTTCTATTCACACAACCAGTAATCAGGATATCTGTGACAGAATTGAGGAATGAGGACAGTCTTCATGGTCATAAAATGTGAATAATGAGAATGGTTAAGCAGAAAATCAATTGTCTCTTGAACAAATGGATGCAGTAATAAAACTGTGAGAATACTTTATGCTGCAATAATACTGTTCTGCTGTAAGAACACATTATCAACAGATGGTTAAACATGAAGAGAAGGAGTAAAGTGTTGATCAAGGTGCTCTGCTAGCATTTTCCAACACTGTTGATAAGATTAATCTACCATACTAAGTAATGCAGCTAAAATGGCATGCATAATTACTATGAATAGAATACACAGTGTATGATATTATTTAAGTATACAAAGAATTGGTCATGCAGATACTATGTAAAAGCAGAAAGCATTTCAAAAGGATTAACTTCGCCACATCATCTCTCAAGAAAAAGATTAAAGCACAGAAACTACTGAAGTTACAGTAAACCCTAAGAAACTTAGAACGATCTCATAGTCAATACAAAGAGCCTCTTATATTAGGGGAGATTCAAAAGGTAAAACAAGGCAAATTACAAATTACTAGCATGGAGACTCAGGAAACAACGAGCACAGAATGCCATTTTCAAAATAAAAGACCCCAAAACAAGATCACATGCAAATTAGATGAAATACAAAATGCATTTGAATCATATCACACAAACCTGTACAAGCAACCAGAGAAGGCAGATGCACAGACAATAGAGCACTTTTTGAACTCACTTGATCTCCCCTGAATTGGGACAGAGCAAAATGATAGACGAACTTTAGAAATATCCACTGTTGAAATTAATAAAGCAATATCTCAACAAAAAATCAATACGTCTCTAGGCACTGATGGCTTCCCTTCAGAATGGTTCAAGACCTTCAGAGAACAATTAGTACCTCTACTTAAGGCCTGTTTTAACTGGACTTTGGGGAGGGGGGTCCCCCACCGTCATGGAGAGAGGCCATCATATCAGTAATCCCAAAAGAGGGTAAAGATAGGTCTATATGAACTGCATTCTTTCTTATCACAATTAACACAGATTATAAACTATATGCATCAATAATAGCCAAAATAATGGAGAACATAATCCCAGAATTGATTGACGAAGATCAAACTGGTTTCATACAAAATAGGCAGACACGGGACAATATAAGGAGAACACTACATGTCATGGACCACATTACTCAGAATAAGACAAGTGCAACATTAATCAGTCTAGATGCAGAAAAAACATTTGATTCAGTGGGATGGGATTACCTTTTCCAAGTTATGGAAAGATTTGGTTTCAACAAAGTGATACAGTGCATCAAAACACTGTATTAATGTCTGACCGCTAGAATAAAGATAAATGGACATTTGACACAAACGACAAAATTAGAGCGAGGGGCAAGACAAGGCTGTAATCTTTCACCCACACTCTTCTCCTTGTACCTCGAACCATTAGCACAGCAAACAAGACAGGACCCAACCTTAGAGGGAATAACAATAAGAGGCAGTGAACATAAGATATGCATGTATGCTGATGACGTTCTGTTATTCCTTAAAGACCCAGGCTCAAGTGTACCTAGATTGATGGATGTTTTACAAACATTTGGAACATATTCAGAGTATATGCTTAACGTACACAAGACCCAAGCCCTAGTATATAAATTATACCCCACAGGAAGAGCTGAAGAGTAGGTATAACTTCACCTGGCCCTCTTCATCCATTAAATATCTTGGAGTAACTTTATTGCATGAATTACGATAACATTAACAAGAAAATATATTATGACCTAGACAGGTGGAATTCACTTCCCTTAGATCTTAGTAGTAGAATTGAAACAATCAAAATTAACATCCTGCCGAGATGACTGTATTTGTTCCAATCACTGCCCATAGAAATCCCACCTAAACAGTTTAGGTAATGGGATAAACAGATATCAAGGTTTATCTGGAACAGTAAGAGACCAAGAACTAGATATACAACATTACGAATCCAAATGGAAAGACATCGGGACTACTTTGACAGAGACACCCATACAGTCAGTACTGGGAAATAAGGACATGGTAAAATAAATATACAATACACAAAATCAGTGGATTAATTTATCTCTGAAGACATCATTTAGGGTAGTTAAGAAAAATAATTTAGACAGAGATCAAACTGCTGGGTTGGCCTGCATATACGACCCCAGCTTCATCCCTGCAACGCAGGACAGCAGATTTAAACAATGGACGCAGAAAGGCATCACATCACATCATCACATTATTTAGTACAATTATAAGAAATGGGAACATAGATAACTTAAAAACCAGTAAAAAAACATGGCTTGGATAAACAAGATTTTTACAGATACCTACAAGTTTGACACTATTTCTTAAGGGAGATAAAAGTGACTGACCCTCAAGCACCTCCAAAATGAATCCAAGTAATCACTAACACATACAGCTTGGGGAGTAACAAAAAAACAATTTCAAATCTCTACTTGGGTATTCAATCCTCAAAGAAACATTCTACAAATTATATTAGAAAGAAATGGGAGGAGGAACTTAACATTGAAATAACTGATGAAACATGGTTGAACATATTAGAGACTCAACAAAGCTCCACCAACTCAAGGTCATGGAGAGAATTCTGTTGGAAGAATGTTGTAGGTTTCTTCATAACACCTAAACTGAAATCAAAACAGACTGGCTCACTACATCCTTGTTGGAGAGAATGCGGTCTATTGAGGGCGAACCACTCTCATATCTTTTAGACTTGCCCCGCAATCGAAACTGGGGAGAAATAAGATCCAACATTGGAAAAATAATGGGATTTGACATAGAACAAACATTCATTTCTTTGTACATTGATGAAATACCTGATAACTTACACAATAGAGAAAAGTACCTCTTGAATGTCCTACTGGCAGCCAGTAAAAAGACTATCACTAGGAAATGGCCACAAAAAGACCCTCCCACAGTGACACAATGGATAGACATTGTAGAAGAAATACACCACATGAAGTGTATGACTTTGCTTTAAGAACTCAACAGGAGAGAGGTCAAGAATACTGGGGAAAATGGGTTTTGTACTTGGAAAAGGTCTAATTCAAAGATGTTAACTGCCAGATCTTTTTTTGTTGTTCTTTTATTTGACTTTATTTGTACTTTCTTTGTTCCTACAATAAAAACAAAGTATCATTTTTTTTTTTTAAGGATTAACTTCACCATACCACATTTAATTTAAATTCAAGTGTGACCATGTATTGTATCCTCTGAATCATGACTGATTCAATTTGTCCATGTCAATCTTCCAAGACACAAAATTATGATTCCGAAGAACTGACATGAAAGCAGAATAAAAATGTCTTTAAAAAAAAACACTTCTTACCCAGACCTCTTGGGATTTAAATCTGAGCTTCGAACTTTTTTGTTTGAAATATTACAGGGCGAAATTCACTTTATCCACCCGCTGTTAATGATTTAAGAAATAAATAATTACTTTTAGTGCGACGATGAAAGAAAAGAGAGGAAGAACAGCACATTGACTACTTTTTTTATAACTAGAAGAGCAAACCTGAAATAAGTTTGGGAGATAAGATTTAGGAGATAAGGTTCTGAGGACATTATTCAATGTTCCCATCAAATACAGACATTAATGAATTCTGCATAAAAGTCTGTTTATTTGACAACTGAAACCCATCTCACATCTTAAAGGCCAAAGGAGACTGGCTAAAAGGACACATATGTTACCGATATCAATCATGTTGTGTTTCCTGACCCATTAAATGTAAATAAGTAGCAGAGCATTACACTGAAAATAGTTCTGTATCACTGTATAAATGAACTACCGAATATGGTTTAAGACATATTTGGTAAGCCATTTTTCAAGATTATCTTGACCATATTTCATAATCAGGGATATGTCGATAGAAAGACCTTCTGTTCCTGACCAATGGGTGAAGGGCATGTTTAGGAGGAAAACAGTCGTAAATAAACCCGTCAGTCATAAACATATTTCAGATCTCTTCCAGGACTGGAAGTTGAAAGTGAACAACAGGAGATCGATCCACCAGGGACTCATGTGCATTAGACTGTATCAAAATGCATGCTATTTCCCCTGTTGTGGATGAGCTTCAAATTATATGTTAGGGTATTGTAAAATTACAGGGTTGGATAGGGACAGAGGTAATGTATTTACCAGATGAGTGGACCTAAATTGAGGACTGAATGAGAGATGATCCTTTCCCAGAGATTTCCTTCAGTGTCTTTGCCATGTGTTTCCTCAAAATGTCAATTCTGGACAACCTCTCAACATCCCACTTTCTCTGAATCCTCAACAATTGGATTCTAATCACAAAGAGGGAAATACTGCGACATTCCAAAGGAATACATAGGTTTGGATATGGACCATACCTTACATGCTGCTGCTGCCAATAGGAAGTTAACATCCAAATTGAATTCCAATTCCCAATGAACACAGCAGACCAGCTCAATTGGGAGAAAGATATGGGATGAAGAGAGCATCCCAAACAGTTGAAACAGTGATTAAGAACATTGGGTAATACAATATATCTCTACCAGGTGGAGTCTTCATCATCATTGTACACCACTACCTATTAATACCTGGCCTGGGTCATTGTAGCCTAGAACAGTCGTTAGTAACAGACCGTTTGGAAGGCGAGGTGGGATAAGTTAGGAGACCTGATGTCATCACTCAGAGCACCACTTGAGACAACAAGATTCACAGGACTGGTGCCCAAGTCCCACACCACAGGGTGCCACTCTTAACAGCTTGGCTGGCTGACTGAAACCTCCTCACAGCGGACGAAAAGAGAGCCGTGATTCTGAAACACACAGACGCACTTGCTGCTGCTCCTGGCGATGGCCGATACACACCCCGCCCACTGACTAGAAGATGGCAGGGAGCTCTGTTTGGGCCATCTGTTACAGAGACTGATATAGCTATCACACTACCTACAGCCGCCATAGACCCAGCAGACTACCCAGCTAACAGTTACAGGGAGAGAAACCGTTTTTGTAATGTTTTTCGTTAGATAGGGGAACATTCTATCTATAGTTGAAGTCGGAAGTTTACATACACCTTAGCCAAACACATTTAAACTCAGTTTCTCAATTCCTGACATTTAATCCTTGTAAAACTTCCCTGTATTAGGTCAGTTAGAATCACCACCTAATTTCTTGAATGTGAAATGTCAGAATAATAGTAGAGAGAATGATTTATTTCAGCTTTCAGTTTACATACACTCAATTAGCATTTAGTAGCATCGTCTTTAAATTGTTTAACTTGGGTCAAACGTTTCGGGTAGCCTTCCACAAACTCCCCACAATAAGTTGGGTAAATTTTGGCCCTTTCCTCCTGACAGAGCTGGTGTAACTAGTCAGGTTTGTAGACCTTGCTAACACACGCTTTTTTCAGTTCTGCCCACAAATTTTCTATGGGATTGAGGACAGTGCTTTGTGATGGCAACTCCAATACCTTGACTTTGTTTTCCTTAAACCATTTTGCCACAACTTTGGAAGTATGCATGGGTTGATTGTCCATTTGGAAGACCCATTTGCGACCAAGCTTTAACTTCCTGACTGATGTCTTGAGATATTGCTTCAATATATCCACATCATTTTCCTTTCCCATGATGCCATATATTTTGTGAAGTTCACCAGTCCCTCCTGCAGCAAAGCACCCCCACAACATGATACTGCCACCCCCATGCTTCACGGCTGAGATGGTGTTCTTCATTATGGTTGTTATGGCCAAACAGTTCTATTTTTGTTTCATCAGACCAGAGGACATGTCTCCAAAATTACAATATTTGTCCCCATGTGCAGTTGCAAACCACCGTTTGGCTTTTTTACGGTGGTTTTGGAACAGTGGCTTCTTCCTTGCTGAGCGGCCTTTCAGGTTATGTCGATATAGGACTCGTTTTACTGTGGATATAGATACTTTCGTACCCGTTTCCACCAGCATCTTCACAAGGTCCATTGTTGTTGTTCTGGGATTGATTTGCACTTTTCGCACCAAAGTACATTAATCTCTAGGAGACAGAACAAGTCTCCTTCCTGAGCGGTATGTTGGCTGCGTGGTCCCATGGTGTGTATACTTGCGTACTATTGTTTGTACAGATGAAAGTGATACCTTCAGGCGTTTGGAGATTGCTCCCCAGGATGAACCAGACTTGTGGAGGTTAAAAACATTTTCCTGAGGTCTTGGCTGATTTCTTTTGATTTCCCCATGATGTTAAGCAAAGAGGCACTGAGTTTTAAGGTAGGCCTTGAAATACATCCACAGGTACACCTCCAATTGACACAAATGATTTCAATTGGCCTATCAGAAGCTTGTAAAGCAATACATAATTTTCTGGAATTTTCCAAGCTGTTTAAAAGGCACAGTCAACTTAGTGTATGTAAACTTCTGACCCACTGGAATTGTGATACAGTGAATTATAAGTGAAATAATCTGTCTGTAAACAATTATTGGAAATATTGCTTGTGTCATGCACAAAGTAGATGTCCTAACCAACTTACCAAAACTATAGTTTGTTAACAAGAAATTTGTGGAGTGGTTGAAAAACGAGTTTTAATAATTCCAACCTAGGTGTATGTAAACTTCCGACTTCAACTGTATATTAGCAAAAACCTTTTGAGAACCTTTTTAGCGTGTTTTGGTGTTAAAGTTAGGAGAACATTCCCTTAATGTCAAGCATAATTATCTAGTACGTGTTTACAATGTTCTCAGAATATATAACATTCATTTTCTTGATGCATTTTATGGGACGTTGCAAGAACATTCACGTGTCCAGTTTTCTGAGGGTTAGGAGGATATTCCATCAATGTTCCACCAAACATGTTCTCAGAATTTAAAATATTAATGTTCTAGACACGTTTCATGGGACATTGATAGGTGTTTCACATTCCCATAAAACATGTCTCGAACATATTTTCTGAGAACATGGCAACCATGTTCTGAGAACATGGCAACCACATTTCTTGCACATCACAGGAACCTTCCTATGAAAGTGTTAGGTTAATGACCTATTTAGACTCCAATGGGAACATTCTCGAAAGTTGTGGTAATGTTAGTTGTTAGCTGGGTTGGATCCACACTAAACATTCTCCCAAACAACATTCTACTCTACTTCAGAGTCAGTGTGGGTCGTGGATTTGTCACTTCAGCTTGGTCATCTTCTAAAATGCACAACTTCCCAACACAAATTTAAAAATATGTTTGTTTGCGATTGTCCAAATACAATCTTTATTACAATTTTTTTAAAGCCCTTTTTATCCCCCCCAGACCACTATTTGAGTAAATAACTACCCCCCCCAAAAAAAAAAAAAACGAAGGCAGAGCATACCTGGCTCCTGGTTCGCCGTTGACATTTTGCTCTCCTAATTAAATGCATCTGAGTGACAGTGACTGACAGCTGGTGGATCCGTGTCTGCGGTAGAGCTGGCCACCGGGGGTAGCTGAGGTACTGTCGACAAGGGCCTGGCCAATTGATAGCAGCTGTTTTTGTGGCCATTGAACTGTGGCAGAATGCTATTATGGATGATAATACTGGCAGAACCGGCCCTTGCTTTTTATGAAAGTGCTATAGCTCCCTGCCTCTACCTCTGGCTCCCAAGAGAGACTTCACTGTTGAAGCGCTGACAAAGAGGGTGATGGGAGATATCCTTCCCTGGCCAGCTACACCTACTGTGTTTCTGTTCAGAGTGTCTCCTCTGTATTTCACATTAAAGGAATAATCCACAAAAAAAACTCACCATCATGATGATGTGCCAAGTTACAATGTGCTTTTGAAAGTGATATATCTTGAACATTTGACAGCTGATATGCAAAACATTTTGGGACTGTATCAATAGTGAACTAATGGAAAAAGAAATCCCAAATGATAGTTTTTGAGTGGATTATTCCTGTATGATGAGGTGACCGTCCATACTGAATACCAGAACGCTAGAGCAGGGGTCTCCAACCCTGCATTATTGCAAGCTCCAACAACAAAAAGTAAGCTTTCAAATTGGCACATTCTTCTCTTCTCCTCTACCCTGCAAATATCCATTGGGTCCACGTGTACAAAATGTTTGTCAATATACCTGGTAAAATAATGGTTAAAATCCGCACTAGAATGTATTATGGACGTTTTTCTAATGCTAGAAAGCACTGCAGTCCGTGAACATTTTTTTTTCTCAGCAGTTTGAGTTGTGTCCTGTCTGACAGTGAAATGTGGATAGCTCTTACTGTAGCCTGGACTATGTAGTAGCTAGCTACTGGAATGGTTCCTCCGGGCACCAGAGGGTGGCAGAGACTGCCTTAGAGGCTTTGTTTGTTACCTAGGTGTTTCTTAATATTTCATTATTGTTTCCCCTTTAAGAGAAGTGTGCTTTCTGTTCCAATTGTGTTAGCTCATGAACTTGGTTTCCTGTATGTCTCCCCCAAGTAGTTTTCAAGTTCTAATGTTTATTGTTTTGGTTTTTGAGTTTCCTGTATTATTCCATTGTCTATTTTTTTCAAGTAATGTCTTTACTTTTTCTCAAGTCGCCGTTTCGTGGTCTGGTTCAGTCTCTGCTCTTGGGTTCAACATTGCCACGTCACTGCTGGCTAGTATTGTAAAAGCCCATTGCCTCCATAGTAAGTTATTAGTGTGACAATTTGTTCAAAGTTTGGTGCTGATTTTAAACGGATAAACGTTAGCTGGTTATGTTTTGTGGAAAAATTTAGGATTGGCATTTGGACGTGAACTAACTATCATTAGGTAGCTTCAGCTGTTGTTGTATGGCTCTAACTAGCTAGCTAGCCAATGCCTAGAGTGATTTGTGTAACACACCATCGATAAATAAATATAGCTAATGTTCTTTGCCTGATCGTTAGCTAGATAGCTAACTTTCAGCTGACTGGTGTTAGCTAACTAGCTAGCTGCTGGACTATGTACAATCAAGCTAACATTAGCTAGGTAATTTTAGCTAGCTAGCTACCTAGCTAAGCAAAATATACATGTTTGCATTTATTGATTAATATCAGCTTGAATTCCCACATATAGCTAGATATCTACACTTCTTCTGACTGCCAGGATGGTGCAAGCAGCTGTGTTGTTGCCGAGCAACTGACCCGGTGTTAGAACTCTGAGATTTGGCTGATGATAGCATTGTCAGAAATGCTACAAAGAGGTATCACGTCGCTCGATCTTAACGGATAGAAATTCGCACATGAGAGAGAGAAATTATAAACGTAATAAAAACTGTTGCACCAACAAACTTAGTCAATCCGGCATTTTTTTAAATCCACTGGTCACTTTACAGATGCTATATTCAACGTCGAGACTGAGCTAGGTAGGCGCAAGAAATACCTTAAATCAATTGCTAATGACCCTGTTAAAAAATCCAATACGTAGTTCTCGGTAACAGCCGGACGGCTCATGACAAGAGGCGGGGAGTGTGTTGTGTTCCTCCAATCAAGTTCATTTGCAAATTTTCATTGAGAGTTGTGTCACATTGACTTCGATATGATGGTAGGGTATTTCATTTAACACTGAGCTTTAGACAATCCTGCTAGTAGATATGACGACCGTGGCGTCTATAATCCAGATATAGGACAGACACTTCAAAAGCTTACTCCTTATATTTTTTTTACTGGTTTCCCATTTCTGAATGTGTTATTCAATACGTTTCTATGGGCTAGAGTAGTGAAGACCAAATTCAAGATTTTATTTTGCGCATCTAGCCAGAGGTATGTGTCAGTCTATCGATGTTTCTGCTGTTAGGCCAACTGCTGCAGCATTACATTACATTACATTTAAGTCATTTAGCAGACGCTCTTATCCAGAGCGACTTACAAATTGGTGCATTCACCTTATGACATCCAGTGGAACAGTCACTTTACAATAGTGCATCTAAATCTTAAAGGGGGGGGTGAGAAGGATTACTTATCCTATCCTAGGTATTCCTTAAAGAGGTGGGGTTTCAGGTGTCTCCGGAAGGTGGTGATTGACTCCGCTGTCCTGGCGTCGTGAGGGAGTTTGTTCCACCATTGGGGGGCCAGAGCAGCGAACAGTTTTGACTGGGCTGAGCGGGAACTGTACTTCCTCAGTGGTAGGGAGGCGAGCAGGCCAGAGGTGGATGAACGCAGTGCCCTTGTTTGGGTGTAGGGCCTGATCAGAGCCTGGAGGTACTGAGGTGCCGTTCCCCTCACAGCTCCGTAGGCAAGCACCATGGTCTTGTAGCGGATGCGAGCTTCAACTGGAAGCCAGTGGAGAGAGTGGAGGAGCGGGGTGACGTGAGAGAACATGGGAAGGTTGAACACCAGACGGGCTGCGGCGTTCTGGATGAGTTGTAGGGGTTTAATGGCACAGGCAGGGAGCCCAGCCAACAGTGAGTTGCAGTAATCCAGACGGGAGATGACAAGTGCCTGGATTAGGACCTGCGCCGCTTCCTGTGTGAGGCAGGGTCGTACTCTGCGGATGTTGTAGAGCATGAACCTACAGGAACGGGCCACCGCCTTGATGTTAGTTGAGAACGACAGGGTGTTGTCCAGCATCACGCCAAGGTTCTTAGCGCTCTGGGAGGAGGACACAATGGAGTTGTCAACCGTGATGGCGAGATCATGGAACGGGCAGTCCTTCCCCGGGAGGAAGAGCAGCTCCGTCTTGCCGAGGTTCAGCTTGAGGTGGTGATCCGTCATCCACAATGATATGTCTGCCAGACATGCAGAGATGCGATTCGCCACCTGGTCATCAGAAGGGGGAAAGGAGAAGATGAATTGTGTGTCGTCTGCATAGCAATGATAGGAGAGACCATGTGAGGTTATGACAGAGCCAAGTGACTTGGTGTATAGCGAGAATAGGAGAGGGCCTAGAACAGAGCCCTGGGGGACACCAGTGGTGAGAGCACGTGGTGAGGAGACAGATTCTCGCCATGCCACCTGGTAGGAGTGACCTGTCAGGTAGGACGCAATCCAAGCGTGGGCCGCGCCGGAGATGCCCAACTCGGAGAGGGTGGAGAGGAGAATCTGATGGTTCACAGTATCGAAGGCAGCCGATAGGTCTAGAAGGATGAGAGCAGAGGAGAGAGAGTTAGCTTTAGCAGTGCGGAGCGCCTCCGTGATACAGAGAGGAGCAGTCTCAGTTGAATGACTAGTCTTGAAACCTGACTGATTTGGATCAAGAAGGTCATTCAGAGAGAGATAGCGGGAGAGCTGGCCAAGGACGGCACGTTCAAGAGTTTTGGAGAGAAAAGAAAGAAGGGATACTGGTCTGTAGTTGTTGACATCGGAGGGATCGAGTGTAGGTTTTTTCAGAAGGGGTGCAACTCTCGCTCTCTTGAAGACGGAAGGGACGTAGCCAGCGGTCAGGGATGAGTTGATGAGCGAAGTGAGGTAAGGGAGAAGGTCTCCGGAAATGGTGTGAGCAGAACCAGCGGTGTCGTTTGACTTAGCAAACGAGGATCGGATGTCGTCGACCTTCTTTTCAAAATGGTTGACGAAGTCATCTGCAGAGAGGGAGGAGGGGGGGGAGGGGGATTCAGGAGGGAGGAGAAGGTGGAAAAGAGCTTCCTAGGGTTAGAGGCAGATGCTTGGAATTTAGAGTGGTAGAAAGTGGCTTTAGCAGCAGAGACAGAGGAGGAAAATGTAGAGAGGAGGGAGTGAAAGGATGCCAGGTCCGCAGGGAGGCGAGTTTCCCTCATTTCCGCTCGGCTGCCCGGAGCCCTGCAGCACATGTCATAGCAGAGTTTGCAAAACAATCGCCACCCAATTGATACAAATAATCACGAAATAGTTCAATCAGGTAAGCTTACTCTGCAGTTAACATTTTATTGAGAAGGTTTTTGGGGAAAGTTTCTGTCTACCCACAAGACGGTTATCATTAGCATCGCTATGGTTAGCTAACACTCACCTGTTGGAGACCCCTGCGCTAGAGACTACTCCTCCAGCATGATTGCTGTTGATCTATTAGTTAGCCATAATTTGATATTTTTCTATTTACAAAATGGGGTATTAGTATGTACTTATGGCATAATGAGAAAAAGGTAACAGAAATGTTATCTGTTATTATCATAATTTAAAACTGGGTGTTACATTTGCATTGAAATAGAGTCCTGACAACTGAAATCGTGAACAAATACTCTTTGACAATACTACACAGAAATTGAAAGGAACAGAAACCCAAGAAGACAAAGAGGATGAGAATCATCCACAGACGCTGACATCAAAGCCTGTAAGAGGAAAACAAAAGACTGCTCCTAAACTCAAGATGAAACTGAGCATTTGTCTTCCAGCATGCAGACCCAAAGAGAAGCTCCTGACAGATCACACACATCTGCATAGGTAATGTAGAATGATGCTTAAGCGTCTCTGTGATCATTTCCTGCAACTGGAAGTGGATCCATCCGACCTGAGAGGTGACACCACTGTGTTAAATGAGAGCAGAGCAGGGTGTGCCAGACAGCTCCTTTGAAAAAAGGGAACATCCATATTTGGAAATAAAAAACCAAAGTTCAGGTGTAGAACTACATTGTAGGGCATAGAGAATGTGTTCCATGTGTTATGGAACAGGATAAACATACAATATTATTATATAATTAAAAGTCTGACATATTGCATATTTTGATGCACATTTCAATGACTACAACTAGTAGAGATATTGTTCAATAAGTTTGTTTTCGTGTGAATATTGTTGTGTTAGATCACAGGGAACAGAATCGTTGTGGAAGACGTGACAGGTTGTTATGTACGTTATGACTACAGCAGCGACTATGCATAAAAATTGTGGCTGTAGTGCATGTATCATATACATAAATACATGCATCATTAATTACCACCATGCTGCATTGCACTACATATTCACACACACCAAATTGATCCCTTTCCATTGGCACTACCCTGCTTTATCACAATATGCTATAATATGGTTTAATAGACGTAGCGGTCTGTGTAGAATTTAGTTTTTCATATGTGCATGTCATTGTTTCAGACACTTAGGCCTATTGGCACAGAATGTTTTATACTCAAGTGAGACTTGCACCGATAATATAATGTCTTCAACAAAACTCCGAACAAACAAAAACAAAATCTGTTTTTGCCAAGAATGTCTCTTGCACCAATCTGACAGTGTTTTTCTCAGAGTGAGAATATGTTATCTTCAATCCAGGAAGTTATCCACAGTTTCTATTCATCTGGAGTAGCTCTGTGAGCCAGGGGAGCACAGGGAATAGGGGAGAGGAACAGAGGTGGATTTTAAACATAAAGTAAGACAATCTGCTCTTAGTGGGAGAAAAGACCTAGAAACTACTACAAACACTTCTACATGCACACAGTAAAACCTCACATGAGCACACTGTACACAACAAACACTTCCACACACTCACACTAAAACCTCACATGAGCACAGAGTATATAACACATTCAAAACAATCATACAAACATAAAAGCATGGGATGAGTTAACACACTTATGTAGCCTAGGTGCAGGTGAAATTGAGGAACGAGGAACGCAAAACACTGCTGCTGCCCATTCCGTTCACCAGCTCCAGAGGCCTGCGTCACCGGGCCTTCAAGGCGTTACTGAACTGGATTCTTTACCACCAACCCAGGACTCTCTTGTCTCATTACTCACACCTGGTTCCCATTCCCCCTGACTAGTACAGTGGGGCAAAAAAAGTATTTAGTCAGCCACCAGTTGTGCAAGTTTTCCCACTTAAAAAGATGAGAGAGGCCTGTAATTTTCATCATAGGTACACTTCAACTATGACAGACAAAATGAGAAAAATAATCCAGAAAATCAAATTGTAGGATGTTTTATGAATTTATTTGCAAATGGTGGAAAATAAGTATTTGGTCAATAACAAAAGTTTCTCAATACTTTGTTATATACCCTTTGTTGGCAATGACAGAGGTCAAACGTTTTCTGTAAATCTTCACAAGGTTTTCACACACTGTTGCTGGTATTTTGGCCCATTCCTCCATGCAGATCTCCTCTAGAGCAGTGATGTTTTGGGGCTGTTGCTGGGCAACACGGACTTTCAACTCCCTCCAAAGATTTTCTATGGGGTTGAGATCTGGAGACTGGCTAGGCCACTCCAGGACCTTGAAATGCTTCTTACGAAGCTATTCCTTCGTTGCCTGGGCGGTGTGTTTGGGATCATTGTCATGCTGAAAGATCCAGCCACGTTTCAGCTTCAATGCCCATGCTGATGGAAGGAGGTTTTCACTCAAAATCTCACTATACATGGCCCCATTCATTCTTTCCTTTACACGGATCAGTCGTCCTGGTCCCTTTGCAGAAAAACAGCCCCAAAGCATGATGTTTCCACCCCCATCCTTCACAGTAGGTATGGTGTTCTTTGGATGCAACTCAACATTCTTTGTCCTCCAAACACGATGAGTTGAGTTTTTACCAAAAAATTATATTTTGGTTTCATCTGACCATATGACATTCTCACAATCTTCTTCTGGATCATCCAAATGCTCTCTAGCAAACTCAGATGGGCCTGGACATGTACTGGCTTAAGCAGGGGGACACGTCTGGCACTGCAGGATTTGAGTCCCTGGCGGCGTAGTGTGTTACTGATGGTAGGCTTTGTTACTTTGGTCCCAGCTCTCTGCAGGTCATTCACTAGGTCCCCCCGTGTGGTTCTGGGATTTTTGCTCACCGTTCTTGTGGTCATTTTGACCCCACGGTGTGAGATCTTGCGTGGAGCCCCAGATCGAGGGAGCTTATCAGTGGTCTTGTATGTCTTCCATTTCCTAATAATTTCTTCCACAGTTGATTTCTTCTATCCAAGCTGCTTACCTATTGCATATTCAGTCTTCCCAGCCTGGTGCAGGTCTACAATTTTGTTTCTGGTGTCCTTTGACAGCTCTTTGGTCTTGGCCATAGTGGAGTTTGGAGTAATTAAATACATTTATAAAAATGAATAAAGGTGTTTCCCTTAGCCATGGTCGGCGTATAGTATGTAATATGCTCAATATATGCTCATACCCTGCTCTCACTTTGTTTGTTTGCCACTATTGTATCAAATACACTGGACTAAGCACCTCAGGTTTCCCACCCTGTCTAAGACTTGCAGCCCCTCAGACAGACTAAAAACAAAGCCTCTTTCAGATAACAATAAATACAATATAGATAATAATAATTATATAATTGTCAATACTACTATAAATACTCGCTGCTACTACTATAGGGAGAAAGGATAAGAGATTGAGTTGTTAAAACCTACTGGTTTTGTCACGACTCCTACCGAAGGTGGCTCCCCTTCCTGTTCGGGTGGCGCACAGGGCGGTCGTCATCGCCAGCCTACTTGCTGCCACTGATCCCTTTTTCCCCCTTTTTATGTTTATTGGTTGCACCTGTGTTTAGTTTAGGCTAATTGGTTGGGTTTTATTTACCAGCCAGCCCGTCTGCTGGTTGTGTGGGATTATTTCAATGCACATGTGTACACGGCTGTATTTCACGGATGTCCGTGTGTTTGGATTTTTGCTGGACTGTTTAAGTCCCCCGTGTTTGGGGCATTTGTTTGGGTTGGTGCAGTAAAAAGTAGCGCTACCCTGAACTCTCTGCTTCCTGCGCCTGACTTATTCCCCACTACACCCCGGGCATTACAGTTTTCTAAAGCCTCAAACTGTGTGCAGCTGACAATGCGGTCTTGATGCAGCAAGCGGTGCAGAGAATAGCAGCAAAATGCAAATGCAAATTCTAGAACAGTTGCATAGAATTCTGGTATGTGTGCAAAACTAATTCATACTGTAAGGGCCATTATTAATATTTCCATTAGTGTCATGTCATCACAGCTGCAGAGTTTTAAAACTCAAATATTGTTGTTTATATTCAGTGTGAACATGGTAACTGTCTGTCTCGTTCTCTTTCCATCAATTCCATTCAAATAGATCATCCTGTTCAAGATTGATATTTATAAGCCTAGATGTCCTACCTCTGAGCACCAGTCCATTTTCCTGGGATTTTTCTCCCTCGTTTCTTGATATTTCTGAAATCACAATTTGAGTCGATTGATCAAATCGTTACTACTGTTGTAGCCTACCTGACAGATTTTTGTGCCATTTCCATTGTTACAACACAACGAGAGTGATGGAAGACATCAGAACGTTTAGCTAAACATGTTGATAAACTATTATTTATTCACATTATAAGCTCAGTGCACACACAGTGGTGCGACTTTTGTTTTAGAAGTGTGTGGGGGGACACAACAACCTGACAGGGGGTCTGGGGGTCAACCCTCAGAATTGTTTTGTGCATCTAAAGCTAATTTTCTGCATTTCTACTAAAGAAATCTTGGTTGACCAAGAGTCGTCTCAATATTTTTACGTGCATTTTTCCATATATACTGTGGACATACCGTATGTGTTTTAATAAAATGCTCTCTATGTACTGAACTTGTCTGATGCTTTATTAAGCATGCTGTTTGATTATATAATGATTAAATAATGAATACACTCAAATGACTCAAGAGGAGTCAGAGATTGAGCCTAACAAGAAGAAAAAAACCTGTTCCGGATAAATTTAATTTATAATAGGTATCTCAAAATCATTGTCTGTAGTTATTCTACAATCTAAATTAAAAATATGTAAGAATAGTCTACATAAAGCCAACACATAAACATTGCAGCCTGCAGGTCGAAAATATCCTGATAAAAACAATTATCATATAAATCACATTGGCTACGCATGGCTTGTCTGCAACAAACTCAAAACATTGTATCAACTATCAACTGGGTCTCCCGACTCGAACCATCAACTTGTACCCTCAGAGTTTTCCGCGCTAATGAGCTCAGGACAGACACAGCTGTAGGCTATTTGTGAAAGGAATAAGGAGGGGATAAGGAGTAAACAGGTATTTTATCATGTTTCCACTGGATCAGAGCATTACATGTTTTCATTTTCATGCCAAGTGGTTATCGAAAGAGAGAATGCTGGAAATATTACTCAAATACTTTCAGGAACTATTGTCATTCTCAATTAATTCTAATAACAGACTTTGTTTACTTGCTGTTTGAGGTGAATACCTTTTGGGTGAGAAGCTCCACAGCTCATTAGTGATGTTGAGTTTAGACAATCAGAAATAGCCTACTATCAGACTATCATACAGAATTCCATAGAAGGCACCCAGACCTAATGAATGTTGCACAGTATACCCTTAATCTTGTAACAAATCAAAACGAGTGATACATAAGTCAACATTTCTGCCATTGTGGGAGGGTAACCAACCTAATTAATGGTAATGCATTTTTTAGCCACTATAAATGATATGTTACACAGCTTGTTCTGATAACAGTCTACAGTGTCAACATTTCTGCCATTGTGGGAGGGTAACCAACCTAATTAATGGTAATGCATTTTTTAGCCACTATAAATGATATGTTACACAGCTTGTTCTGATAACAGTCTACAGTGTCAACATTTCCAAGCAAACAAAAACAGCGAGAAGAGAATCTGCAGACATGCTGAGATAAAAGAATATACATTTTACCAGAATTTAGCCAGCCTTCACACGATCATAAAATATGCAAATATGTCCCCTTTTGTGTTTTACACCTACAGCAGAGGAATTACATTTGAGTGCATGATTTTCAGTTTCACTGGCATATAAACTCAGTGTCAACTGCGTTTATTTTCAGCAAACTTAACATGTGTAAATATTTGTATAAACATAGGATTCAACAACCGAGACATAAACTGAACAAGTTCCACAGACATGTGACTAACAGAAATGGAATAATGTGTCCCTGAACAAAGGGGGGGTCAAAATAAAAAATAACAGTCAGTTTCTGGTGTGGCCACCAGTTGCATTAAGTACTGCAGTGCACCTCCTCCTCGTGGACCACACCAGATTTGCAAGTCCTTGCTGTGAAATCTTACCCCACTCTTCCACCAAGGCACCTGCAAGTTCCTAGACATTTCTGGGGGGAATGGCCCTGGCCCTCACCCTCCGATCCATCATGTCCCAGACATGCTCAATTGGATTGAGATCCCGGCTTTTGCTGGCCATGGGAGAACACTGACATTCCTGTCTTGCAGGAAATAATGCGCAGAATGAGCAGTATGGCTGGTGGCATTGTCATGCTGGAGGGTCATGTCAGGATGAGCCTGCGGGAAGGGTACCACATGAGGGTGGATAATGTCTTCCCTGTAACGCACAGCGTTGCAATTGCCTGCAATGACAACAAGCTCAGCCCAATGATGCTGTGACACACCGCCCCAGACCAAATCACTCAGTCCAGCCTCTCTCAGCCTATAGCAGATAGTCTGAGCACTGATGGAGGGATTGTGCGTTCCTGGTGTAACTCGGGCAGTTGTTGCAATCCTGTACCTGTCCCGCAGTTGTGATGTTCGTATGTACCGATCCTGTGCAGGTGTTGTTACAAGTGGTCTGCCACTGCGAGGACGATCAGCTGTCCTTCCTGTCTCCCTGTAGCTGTCTTAGGCATCTCACAGTACGGACATCGCAATTTATTGCTCTGGCCACATCTGCAGTCCTCATGCCTCCTTGCAGCATGCCTAAGGCACGTTCACGCAGATGAGCAGGAACCCTGGGCATCTTTCTTTTGGTGTTTTTCAGAGTCAGTAGAAAGGCCTCTTTAGTGTCCTAAGTTTTCATAAATAAACCCTGTGACATAACTGCCTACCGTCTGTAAGCTGTTCGTGTCTTAACGACCGTGTGCATGTTCATTAATTGTTTATGGTTCATTGAACAAGCATGGGAAACAGTGCTAATACCCTTTACAATGAATATCTGTGAAGTCATTTGAATTTTTCCAAATTATCTTTGAAAGACAGGGTCCTGAAAAAGGGACGTAACTTTTTTTTGCTGAGTTTAGTATGTTCTTTGGATGGTGTTGGATTCGACGTTTTGAACATTGAGATAAAGACATGATAGATCAGACGCATAGTATTTTAAGGAGTTAGATCTGTAGAAAGACAGTGGCTGTGCAATGTGCTGGATGGATGGGAGGAGATCAAAGGATTGCTATAGGGGAGACAGATGGACATCTGTGGACTAGGCGAAGGAGGGGTTGAGGTCAGGAGGTGAGGTCAGATCCCCTGAAGGGAGTAATAAAGGTTTACTACGCTCTTCCTGTGGCACCATAAGATGTAAGGATTGAAGAGAAAGAGGAGTGTCTTAAGTGGGATATATATCTGTGATGGTAGAAATGTTTTGCTGTCTGAATTACAGCTGTACACAACCTTTTGGAATGATTAAACTTGGTTAAAGCTTCTTTAGTGTCCGTGATTTATTTACTCTGAAAAATAAGAACCTAACAATGGTCTTAAACTGCAGTAATTTACGTCTGAGATTATATGAACATGACTGGGCATTCAAACATATTTTTATCCATTAATCATCATCAACAGTGTCTCCCAGGTCTTCCTGAAATGTTTGTTTAACATGTTTTGTGTCTTCAGAAAAGTCTATATCAACCCGGGATACAGTTTGGAAATCAACTTTAGAGGCTTGTTAGACTGTCGTTAAATATAGTTTCAATCTTTGAAGCTTCTGGCTTGTCCAGTGTTTGCTAAATAGAAAAAATAAAGCGTTTTATCTGCAAAAGTTCACCTCAGCACCGTCACTGAGCAGGATCAGCGCTGTCGCTATCTGATCCTGCTCATATGAGGCATGACAAAGAATTACCTTGGTATACATTTATACATTATTAGAACCAAAGGGTCATTTATTTAAATGAACATTTTTCCCAAATCCCAGACTGTAGGCTACCCATCAACTCAGAATGGAACTTTGTAGTCATTTTCTGATTGTTATAATATACTGAGCTCCGTAGACTGGTCTTCCCTGGCTGTCTGAGCCTGCTGTGACACCTGTCACCATCCGATCCTGCTAAGACATGTGAGCATTGTGTATTGACTGTGCACCGTGACAGTTTAACCTGTAGAGCTGTTTATACCTTGTCAGTGTGAAAAGTATGTAATTAGCTAGGAAACTGAAAGATCATTAAAATAACATCAAATTGATCAGCAATACAGTGTGGACATTGTTAATGTTGTAAATGACTATTGTAGCTGGAAACGGCAGATTTTTATGGAATATGTACATAGGCAAACAGAGGCCCTAAATCAGCAACCATCACTCCTGTGTTCCAATGGCACGTTGTGTTAGCTAATCCAAGTATAATTTTAAAAGGCTAATTGATCATTAGAAAACCCTTTGCAATTATGTTAGCACATCTCAAAACTGTTGTACTGATTAAAGAGGCAATAAAACTGTCCTTTAGCATTTGTGGGTTCAATTACAAGCTCAAAGTGGCCAGAAACAAATAACTTTCTTCTGAAACTTGTCAGTCTATTCTTGTTCTGAGAAATTAAGGCTACTCCATGTGAGAAATTGTCAAGAAACTGAAGATCTCGTACAACGCTGTGTACTCCTCCCTTCACAGAACAATTAAAATGGGCTCTAAACAGCATAGAACGAGGAGTGAGAGGCCCTGGTGCACAACTGAGCAAGAGGAAAAGTACATTAGGGTATCTAGTCTGAGAAAGACGCCCCACAAGTCCTCAACTGGCAGCTTCATTAAATAGTACCCGCAAAACACCAGTCTCAATGTCAACAGTGAAGAGGCGACTCCAGGATGCTGGCCTTCTAGGCAGAGTTCCTCTGTCCAGTGTCTGTGTTCCTTTTCCCATCTTAATCTTTTCTTTTTTTTATTGGCCAGTCTGAGATATGACTTTTACTTTGCAACTCTGCCTAGAAGGCCAGCATCCTGAGTTGCCTCCTCACTGTTGACGTTGAGACTGGTGTATTTCTGATCAATTTGATGCTATTTTAATGGACAAAATGTTTTGCTTTTATTTCAAAAACCAGGACATTTCTAAGTGACCCCAAACATTTGAACGGTAGTGTATATGGCTATACTGACTCAAAAAACATCAGAATATCATGTCTCTACATGGCCATAAGCAAACAGGAAAATGCTAATCCAGAAGTGGCGCTACTAGTGTCCGGGGACTTTAATGCAGCCAAACTTAAATCAGTTTTACATAACTTTTACCAGCATGTCACATGTGCAACCAGAGGAAAGAAAACTCTAGATGACCTTTACTCCACACACAGAGACGCATCCAAAGCTCTTCCCCGCCCTCCATTTAGCTAATCTGACCATAATTCTATCTTCCTGATTCCTGCTTACAAGCAAAAACTAAAGCAGGAAGTACCAGTGACTCGCTGGACAGATGATGGGAATGCTACACTACAGGACTGTTTTGCTAGACACAGACTGGAATATGTTCCAGGATTCATTCAATAGCATTGAGGAGTACACCACCTCAGTCATCGGCTTCATCAATAAGTGCATCGACGACAGTCCCCACAGTGACCGTATGTACATATCCCAACCAGAAGCCATGGATTACAGGTAACATCCGCATTGAGCTAAAGGCTAGAGCTGACGCTTTCAAGGAGTGGGACACTAATCCGGACCCTTATAAGAAATCCCACTATGCCCTCAGGTGAACCATCAAACAAGCAAAACGTCAATACAGGACTACGATGGAATCTTACAACACCGGCTATGACGCTCGTTGGATGTGGCAGGGCTTGAAAACTATTACAGACCACAAAGGGAAACCCAGACGCGAGCTCCCCAGTGATGCGAGCCTACCCAGTGATGCAAGCCTACCAGAGGAGCTAAATAACTTTTATGCTCGCTTCGAGGCAAGCAACACTGAAGCATGCACGAGAGCACCAGCTGTTCTGGATGACTGTGTGATCACGCTCTCGGTAGCCGATGTGAGCAAGACTTTTAAACAGGTCAACATTCACAAAGCCACTGGGCCAGACGGATAACCAGGACATGTACACAAAGCATGCACTGACCAACTGGTAAGTGTCTTCTTTTACATTTTCGCCCTCTCCCTGAAGCTGTAATAAATACATGTTTCATGCAGACCACCATAGTCCCTGTGCCAAGGAAGCAAAGGTAACCTGCCTAAACCATTTCTGCCCTGTAGCACTCACGTCGGTAGCCATGATTTGCTTGAAAGGCTGGTCATGGCTCACATCAACAGCATCCTCCCAGATACCCTAGACCCACTCAAACTTGCATACCATCGCAACAGATCCACAGATGATGCAATCTGAATCACACTCCACACTGCCCTTTCCCACTTGGACAACAGGAACACCTACGTGAGAATGCTGTTCATTGACTACAGCTCAGCATTCAACACCATAGCGCCCACAAAGCTCACCACAAAGTTAAGGACCCTGGGACTAAACACCTTCCTCTGCAACTGGATCCTGGACTTCCTGACGGGCCACCCCCAGGTGGTATGGGTACAGTGCCTTGCAAAGGTGTTCATCCCCCTTGGCATTTTTCCTAATTTGTTGCATTTCAACCTGTAACTTGGTGAAATTAAATTGAAAAAATAACTTGTTTAAAAAAGTTTTAAAAAATGGAAAAGTGGTGCATGCATTTGCTATTAAGCCCCTAAATAAGATCTGGTGCAACAAATTACCTCCAGAAGTCACATAATTTGTTTAAAAAAGTCCACGTGTGCAATCTAAGTGTAACATGACATCAGTATACAGGTATATACACCTGTTCTGAAAGGCCCCAGAGTCTGCAACACCACAAAGCAAGGGGCATCACCAAGCAAACGGCTCCATGAAGTCCAATGAGCTCTCCAAACAGTTCAGGTAAAACGTTGTGGAGAAGTACAGATCAGGGTTGGGTTATAAAAAAATATCCAAAACTTTTAGCATCCCACAGAACATTATTAAATCAATTATGAAAAAAATGAAAGAATATGGCACCAAAACAAACCTGCCAAGTGATGGCTGCCCACCAAAACTCCCGGTCCAGGCAAGGAGGATATAAATCAGAGAGGCAACAAAGAGACCAAAGATAACCTTAAAGGAGCTGCAAAGCTCCACAGCGGAAATTGGAGTATCTGTCCATAGGACCACCTCAAGCCATACACTCCACAGGGCTGGGCTTTACCAAAGAGTGGCCATTAAAAAAGCCATTGCATAAATAAACAAATAAGCAAACACATTGGTGTTCGCAAAAATGCATGTGGGAGATTCCCCAAACATATGGAAGAATGTACTCTGGTCAGATGAGACTCAAATTTATTTTTTGGGCCATCAAGGAAAATGCTATGTCTGGCGCAAACCCAACACCTCTCATCACCCCTAGAATAACATCCTCACAGTGAAGTATGGTGGTGGCAGCATCATGCTATGGGTATGTTTTTCATCGGCAGGGACTGGGAAACTGGCCAGAATTGAAGGAATGATGGATGGCGCTAAATACAATTATTGACGGAAACCTGTTTCATTCTTCCAGAGTTTTGAGACTGTGACAGAGGTTCACCTTCCAGCAGGACAATGACCCTAAGCACACTGCTAAAGCAACACTCAAGTCGTTTAATAAGGGGAAAACATTTACATTTCTTTGAATGGCCTAGTCAATGCCCAGACCTCAAGCCAATTGAGAATCTGTGGTATGACTTAAAGATTGCTGTACACCAGCGGAACCCATCCATTTTGAAGGAGCTAGAGCAGTTTTGCCTTGAAGAATGGGCAAAAACCCCAGTGGCTAGATGTGCCAAGCTTATAGAGACATAACCCAAGAGACTTGCAGCTGTAATTGCTGCAAAAGGTGGCTCTATAAAGTATTGACTTTGGGGGGGTGTGAATAGTTACGCATGCTCAAATGTTGTTTGTCTTATTTCTTGTTTGTGTCAGAAAAAAATATTTAGCATCTTCAAAGTGGTAGGTATGTTGTGTAACTCAATTGATATAAACCAACAACAACAAAAAAATTCATTGCAGGTTGTAAGGCAACAAAATATGAAAAATGTTAAGGGAGATGAATACTTTCGCAAGCCACTGTAAGGGCTAGACCTGCTTTAAATTACACAATGGCTGAGCATGAACATGACACACATTGTCAATAAGAAAGATTCAATTAATTATTGCTAAGGCCTAAAAAGAGAACAAATTATTTGAATCAAATTATAAACAAAATGAAACATCAACTTGTTTTAAATACGGTATGTCACACTTACAGGCACCATTTCTCCCCTTTGGCATATAATATTTAAACAACGCAGACCATGGAGGGTTTTACACACATCCAAACTTTTCACAGTAGCTGGACAAAGAACCATTATAAATGGAAAGGGAGAATGTTTACTTACCGTTGTACTTCTCCCAAATAGTCCTATGTTTTATGAACATAATCGGAACATTCTTACATATCAGATCGCTTTCACACATGCCCAGAAGTTGCATTGCATGCACTTCATGGAAGTTGCACCCATAAAGCCAGGAAGGTGAATCACTGATAAGTTTGGTTGTAATAACATTTTCTGAAAAACAAGCAATCCGTTTTCTTAAATAACAATATATACATGTCAAATGTAACGAAAGCATAAAATCGCCAGGATAAAAAAAAAGACACAAATTGCAGTTGAACCAGCCTTATATGGGGCGGCAGGGTAGTGGTTAGAGCATTGGACTAGAAACCGGAAGGTTGCAAGTTCAAACCCCAGACCTGACGGGGTACAAATGTCGTTCTGCCCCTGAACAGGCAGTTAACCCACTGTTCCTAGGCCGTCATTGAAAATAAGAATTTGTTCTTAAATGACTTGCCTGGTTAAATAAAGGTAAGAAAAATAAAATGTAGTAGGCATAATGGAGGGCTGGCTTTTCAACATATGAAACAGGAAAAACAAGCAATTTTACAGGTAACAGATATATACAAGGTTCACCGGTATTTAGCAAGGTTCTCATCTCTCATTTCATGATGGACATGAACACGTAGCCTACATCATGGAGGGGGTTTTACGCACGTCCAAAACGTGACCTGCATGGCTAAAATCATGTGGGCCTGCCTACAATGCATAGATAAAAAGGTAATGTCAGCTCACTGTTTTACTCCTCTCAAACTTGATATTTTAATAAAGCTTTGGTGATTCATGTTTATTTCTAAGCAGTCTCAGGAGCCAAACCCTTTATCGACAGTCTTGACTACTTGCATTGGACAGGACAAAAAAAACGCCTTAATTGAGAGGAAAGGAGGCTATGCTTTGTTTTAATTTAATTAAATTGGGGAAAAAAACATACATTTTATGTTTCTAATTACAAATATACAGGCACAATAAGCACTTTAGGCTACTGTTGTTTCATGCGCATATGGGCAGTGTGCGTCACAGCTGGATAGGCTGTATTTATGCTGTCAAAAACCCATGCCATTACTGACTGTTACCACTAAAACCAGCTTTCGGTTGGTTTTAAATATCCCTAACAGCGCTGTCTGAAATTAACACTTTGGATGATGTTAAGGACCCACCTCAAATATTTCCACCCCTCCCATCTGAGCACAAGCGAGCTGATATAAGGTAGGCAAATTCCCAAAACTGGCTTTAAGGCTGGAAAATGCCTGTTTTTACATGACAAAAACTAATTTGCGTTTGAACTAGCGCTGCCTTAATGCCAGCAGAAAATAGAGCCTTTCTGTGTTCTGTTAGATAGCTAGCACTCAATCCATGATATGGCATAGGATGTAAGGCCATAATACATATTTTCTTTCAGCAGCAGATTATTAATCGATAACATCAAAAGCTGCTCTGAAGTCTAACAAAACAGCTCCTACAATCTTCTTATTATCAATTTCTTTCAGCCAATTATCAGTCATTTGTGTCAGTGCCATACATTTTGAGTGCCCTTCCCCCTAAGTCTGTAGCATTGTATCCGGTCAACAACAACAAAAAAATCTCAAAAGCTTACTAAAAGGGTCGATAGCAGGCTGTTCAAACCAGTAAAGGGTACTTTGCTATTCTCGGGTAGTGGAATTACTTTTGCTTCTCTCCAGGCCTAACGGCACACACCGCCCAGGATTCAAACTATTTTTGGCCTCCAGCTCAGATTGCTGATGGTGTGATGTGCAGGGAGCTACAGGCACTGGGCTTTCTTTCTTGTGACCATCTTTATGTAGTCTAATTAAAAGTATCATTAAAGTTTGGCTACATTTTCTGCTGCTTCCCTCATGTCATTATCAGTTTAGACACGAGAAACTGTAGCCAATGTGCATATCACCTTTGACCTGTAGGGTTATTATACAGAACAAAAATATAAAAGCAACATGTAAAGTGTCGGTTTCATGAGCTGAGATGAAAGATCCTAGAAATGTAACATATGCACAAAAGCTTATTTCTCTGAAATGTTCACACATTTATTTACCTCACTGTTAGTGAGCATTTCTCCTTTGCCAAGATAATCCTTCCACCTGACAGGTGTGGCATATCAAGAAGCTGATTAAACAGCATGATCATTACACCTTGTGCTGGAGACAATAAAAGGACACTAAAAATGCGTAGTTTTGTCACACAACACAATACTACAGATGTCTCAAATTTTGAGGAAGTATGAAATTGGCATGTTTACTGCAGGAATGCCCACCAGAGCTGTTGCCAGATAATCGAATGTTCATTTCTCTACCATAAGCCACATCCAACATAGTTTATGAGAATTTGGCAGTACATCCAACCGGCCTCACAACTGCAAACCACGTGTAACCACACTAGCCCAGGACCTCCACACCCGGGTTCTTCACCTGGGGGATCGTCCGAGGGGTTGCTGAGGAGTATTTCTGTGTATAATAAAGCCCTTTTGTAGAGAGAAACTAATTGTGATTTACTGGGTTTGGCTCTCCAGTGGGTGGGCTTATGCCCTCCCAGGCAGACCCATGGCTGCGCCCTTGATAGATTCCGGCCAAATGAATTTATTTCAATTAACTGATTTCTTTATTTGAACTGTAACTCAGTAAAATTGACATTTTTGCATGTTGTTTTCATATTTTTGTTCAGTATATTTAAGTACATTCATGCCAAATAGCTTACAATATTATTATAATGTTGGCTGTTTAGAGACAAATATTTGAATGTGCATTTTGGGCTCAGTTGACAGCCCCATTAATATATTTCAGTAGGCCTAGTACACTTACTAGCCTATTAAACTACTGTCTTGCACAAATCGATTAACCATCATCATGACATGTTCTCTCCCAGCTTCATGGTTTGAAAAATTGGTGCATAATTCCAAACTGCTGGGTTCTTTGGATGACCCAACTGCTGGGTTACAGGCATTGAGTAACTTAGTTGGGTTGTTTTCTTTAAAAAGAGCAGTGCTGAGTTATTCAAATCCAATCCAATGTTATTAGTCACATGCGCCGAATACAGCAGGAGTAGACCTTACAGTGAAATGCTTACTTACGAACAATGCAGTTTTAAAAAATATATATAAGAATAAGAAATAAAAGTAACAGGTAATTAAAGAGGAGCAGTAAAATAACAATAGTGAGACTATATGCAGGGTGGTACCGGTACAGAGTCAATGTGCGGGGGCACCGGTTAGTTGAGGTAATATGTACATGTAAGAAGAGTTATAAAAGTGACTATGCATAGATGATAACAGCATAGAGTAGGAGTGGTGTAAAAGGGGAGCGGGGCAATGCAAAGAGTGGGTAGCCAGCCATTTGATTAGATGTTCAGGAGTCTTATGGCTTAGGGGTAGAATCTGTTATGAAGACTCTTGGACCTAGACGTGGCGCTCCGGTCCTGCTTGCCCTGCGGAAGCAGAGAGAACAGTCTATGACTAGAGGGGCTGGAGTCTTTGACAATTTTTAGGGCCTTCCTCTGACACTGCCTATAGATGTCCTGGATGGCAGGAAGCTTGGCCCCAGTGATGTACTTCACATTACCCTCTGCAGTGTCTTGCGGTCGGAGGCCGAGCAGTTACCATACCAGGCAGTGATGCAACCAGACAAGATGCTCTCGATAGTGCAGCTGTAGAAAGGTTCTGAGGACCAATGTCAAATATTTTCAGTCTCCTGATTTAAAAAAAAAAATATATATTTTTTTTCACCTTTATTTAAACCAGGTAGGCCAGTTGAGAACAAGTTCTCATTTACAACTGCGACCTGGGCAAGATAAAGCAAAGCAAATGTAGAAGATTAGGTAGGTAAGGCAATAAATAGGCCATAGATGTGAAATAATTACAATTTAGCATTAACACTGGAGTGATAGATGTGCAGATGATGATGTGCAAGTAGAGATACTGCGGTGCAAAAGAGCAAAAATATAAATAACAATATGGGGATGAGGATGTTGGGTGTGCTATTTACAGATTGGTTGTGTACAGGTACAGTGATCGGTAAACTGCTCTGACAGCCGATGCTTAAAGTTAGAGAGGGAGATATAAGTCTCCAGCTTCAGTGATTTTTAATTTGTTCCAGTCATTGGCAGCAGAGAACTGGAAGGAAAGGCGGCCAAAGGAAGTGTTGGCTTTGGGTATGACCAGTGATATATCCTCGCTGGAGCGCGTGCTATGGGTGGGTGTTGCTATGGTCACCAGTGAGCTGAGATAAGGCGGGACATTACCTAGCAAAGCCTTAGATCTCTGGGAGCCAGTGGGTCTGACGATGAATATGTAGCGAGGGCCAGCCAACGAGAGTATACAGGTTGCAGTGGTGGGTAGTATATGGGTCTTTTGTGACAAAACGGATGGCACTGTGATAGACTTCATTCAGTTTGCTAAGTAGAGTGTTGGAGACTATTTTCTAAATGATATCACCGAAGTCAAGGGTCGGTAGGATAGTCAGTTTTACGAGGATATGTTTGGCAGCATGAGTTGTGTGAAATAGGAAGCCGATTCTAGATTTAATTTTGGATTGGAGATGCTTAATGTGAGTCTGGTGGAAGGAGAGTTTACAGTTTAACCAGACACCTAGGTATTTGTAGTTGTCCATATATTCTAAGTCAAAATCCATCCAGAGTAGCGATGCTGGTCGCACGGGCGGGTGCGTGCAGCAATCGGTTGAAGAGCATGCATTTAGTTTTACTAGCATGTAAAAGCAGTTGGAGGCAACGGAAGGAGTATTGTATGGCATTGAAGCTCGTTTGGAGGTTTGTTAACACAGTGTCCAAAGAAGGGCCAGATGTATACAGAATGGTGTCGTCTGAGTAGAGGTGGATCAGAGAATCACCAGCAGCAAAAGCGACATCATTGATATGTACAGAGAAAAGAGTTGGCCCGAGAATAGAACCCTATGGCACCCCATAGAGACTGCCAGAGGTCCGGACAACAGGCCCTCCGATTTGACACACTGAACTCTATCTGAGAAGTAGTTGGTGAACCAGGCGAGCCAGTCATTTGAGAAACCAATGCTATTGAGTCTGCCGATAAGAATGAGGTGATTGACAGAATCGAAAGCCTTGGCCAGGTCAATGAAGACGGCTGCACAGTACTGGCTTTTATCGATGGCGGTTATGAAATCGTTCAGGACCTTGAGTGTGGCTAAGGTGCACACATGACCAGCTCGGAAACCAGATTGCATAGTGGAGAAGGTATGGTGGGAATCGAAATGGTCAGTGACCTGTTTTTTAACTTCTTAAGGTATAGGGGGCAGCATTTTCACTTTTGGATAAATAGCGTGCCCAATTTCAACTTCCTGCTACTCATGCCAAGAATATAAGATATGCATATTATTAGTAGATTTGGATAGAAAATACTGATGTTTCTAAAACTGTTTGAATCATGTCTGTGAGTATAACAGAACTTATGTAGCAGGCAAAACCCAGAGGACTAACCATTTAGATTTTTTTTTTTTTTGAGGTCTCTGTCTGTTCACTAATTCTCATTGGCAAACAATATTTCTTAGGAACTTGTTTTCATTTCCTACCGCTTCCACTGGATGTCACCAGTCTTTGGAATTTGGTTGAGGTTATTCATTTGTGCAATGAAGAAGTAGGGCCAACTAGGAACTGCGTAACACTGTGGAGAGTTGCGCACGACTTGAAAAGTAGCTTGGTTTGTTGTCTTCCTGTATTGAACACAGATAGACCCGTCTTCAATTTGATCGATTATTAAAGTTTAAAAATACCTAAAGTTGTATTAGAAAAGTAGTTTAAAATATTTTGGCTATTCAATGCTAATGCAGAATGCCACAGGATGTTTTTGTGTTGGTCAAGGGCAGTCAAGTCTGGGGTGAACCAAGGGCCATATCTGTTCTGCGCTAGCAGGTAGCCTAGTGGTCATAGCGTTGGACTAATAAAAGGTTGCAAGATCAAATCCCTGAGCTGACAAGGTAAGAATCTGTTGTTCTGCCTCTAAACAAGGCAGTTAACCCACTGTTCCTAGGTCACCATTGAAAATAAGAATTTGTTCTTAACTGACTTGCCTAGTTAAATAAAGATAAAATTACAATTAGTTTTTAATGGGGCATGCTTATTGAAGATGGTGAGGAAAGCACTTTTAAACAGCAACCTTTCAAGGATACCCGGGCCAGGTCGATTAGAAAGGCCTGCTCCGTGAAGTGTTTTAGGGAGCGTTTGACAGTGATGAGAGGTGGTCGTTTGACCGCGGACCCATTAAGGACGCAGGCAATAAGGCAGTGATCACTGAGATCCTGGTTGAAGACAGCAGAGGTATATTTAGAGGGCTAGTTGGTCAAGATTATATCTAAGAGGGTGCCCATGGTTAACGGTTTAGGGTTGTACCTGGTAGGTTCCTTGATAATTTGTGTGAGATTGAGGGTATCGAGATTAGATTGTAGGATGGCCGGGGTGTCAAGTCTTTACTGAAGACTCATCTCTTCAGTGGTTCGTATGATTGAGTCTAGTAGTCTGGCCAAGGAGTGTGAAGGTGAACGGAAAGGCTCTGGAGCAACGAACCACCCTTGCTGTCTCTGCCTGGGCGGTTCCCATCTTTCAACTGGGATTCTCTGCCTCTAACCCTAATATTACAGGGGCTGAGTCACTGGCTTACTGGTGCTCTTTCATGCCGTCCCTAGGAGGGATGCATCACTTGAGTGGGTTGACTCACTGATGTGATCTTCCTGTCTGGGTTGGCGCTCCCCTTGGGTTGTTGGCGGAGATCTTTGTGGGCTATACTCTGCCTTGTCTCAGGATGGTAAGTTGGTGGTTGAAGATATCCCTCTAGTGGTGTGGGGGCTGTGCTTTGGCAAAGTGGGTGGGGTTATATTCTTCCTGTTTGTCCCTGTCCGGGGGTATCATCGGATGGGGCCACAGTGTCTCCTGACCGCTCCTGTCTCAGCCTCCAATATTTGTGCTGCAGTAGTTTGTGTCGGGGGGTTAGGGTCAGTTTGTTATATCTTAAGTACTTCTCCTGTCTTATCCGGTGTCCTGTGTGAATTTAAGTATGCTCTCTAATTCTTTCTCTTTCGCTCTCTAGGGCCATGCCTCAGTACTACCTTGCATGATAACTCCTTGCTGTCCCCAGTCCACCTGGCCGTGCTGCTGCTCCAGTTTCAACTGTTCTGCCTGTGGTTATTATTATTTGACCATGCTGGTCATTTATGAACATTTGAACACCTTGGCCATGTTATGATATAATCTCCACCTGGCACAACCAGACGAGGACTGGCCACCCCTCATAGCCTGGTTCCTCTAGGTTTCTTCCTAGGTTTTGGCCTTTCTAGAGAATTTTTCCTAGCCACCGTGCTTCTACACCTGCATTGCTTGCTGTTTGGGGTTTTAGGCTGGGTTTCTGTACAGCACTTTGAGATATCAGCTGATGTACGAAGGGCTATATAAATGAAGTTGATTTCGATTCGATTTGATTAGGTGGATCATGTGGTCTACAGCTTATCATGAGACACTACCTCAGGCGAGCAATAGCTCGGGACTTCCTTAGATATCGTGCACCAGCTCTTATTTACAAAAATACATAGTCCACCGCCCCTTGTCTTACCAGATGCCACTGTTCTATCCTACCAGTACAGCATATAACCAGCCAGCTGTATGTTGATAGTTATGTCATTCAGCCATGAAACATAAGACATTACAGTTTTGAATATTCCGTTGGTAGTTTAATCTTCCGCGTAGGTCATCGATTTTATTTTCCTAAGATTGTACGTTTGCTAGCAGAATAGAAGGAAGTCTGAGTTTATTTGATCGCCTAAGAATTCTCAGAAGACAGACCGCCCTCTGGCCTCTTTTTCTCCATTTCCTTTTCATGCAAATCATGTGGACCTGGGTGTTACGTTCCCCAGTTTGTGTTCCCCTGTTCCCGAGAAGCAGTATTTCATTCGCTTTGGGCTCGTTAGACTTTTAAAAGGAAAAAAGGATTCTGCCAGTCCATGGTGAGTACTCGCAGTCTTTTTAGTTCGTCAGAGACGGAATCAGCAACATTATTTTCAAAATAAGTCAAAAAATAAGTTACAAACAGCGCAAATAAACAAACAAAAAAACACAATCGGTTGGGGACACGTAGGATGTCAGCCTTCTTCTCCGGTGCCATTTTCCTTGATGCTGGGTTATTGAGATAAGTCACAGCGGGTCAGATCAGAAGACTAGAGGCGTGGCTTATTAGGGACTTGGCTTTTGGATAGTTAATTTTGGCCACCCATGAGAGAAAATATAATTCCAATTCATCTATTCTGGTGTACTTTTCTCAGATATTAAGGTTGAACAGTGACAATTTGGGAGCTTTAATGAGGTTTACACAAATTATGAGTTCTTCAAGAGCCTATGCATATCCAAATGTTTGGATATATGTAGATAAAACATCCTAACATTGTACTTCAATGTTGGGATATGTAAATAATAATGTTATGAATTTTTGATATGTAACGTTCAAAAATCTTCAAGGAAATGTTTTATTTGCAGTGTACAAACTTAACATGATTAACAGGAATGACACTTACTCTTTTGGGTTGCCAAAAATAACTATCTAAAAGCCACGACCCCTAAAACCACGACCCCTGCCTCCTGAAAATAACCTATGGATTACATTAAACAAAAGACACAGCTGCTGGGTCAACCCAGCATGAAGGTGGATAAAAAAACAATTAATGGTTAAATTAACCCATTTTTGGGTAATTCAAACAGCCCAACTGGCTGGGTAAAAATAACCCAACATCTATTCTGCCCAATATTTACCAAACGCTGGGTTACCAAATAACCCAATGGTTCGTTTTTTTTTACCCCAAATTGTTTTGAGTGCAGTCCATATGGTCGGCCTACAGTATGCATAGTCAAATCACGAATGCCATCCTGTATTTAAGAGTACTGTCCTTTTTTTCTGCGCTGTTGGGACCAGCATTTGGACTGGTATAAATTGCTAGTTGGGCAGTGCATTCAAATGGGCTGATGGAACTGAATTTATTTATTGTATTAATACTCAACACAAACTGCTCAGTGCCTCAACCCACACCCCGGGAAGATATAAAACATCATTACAAATACACAAAAAAAACACTATGGGGTTTAGGTGAATGTGTCAAGGCGACCGTGTTCGGTTTGACCACTCTCAAAGCACTCTCTCAAAGCCCTACACTGTCTTTCTTTCCTCATAATCACATCATCACCACACCGGCAAGTCTGGAGGAGAGGAAGGAAGTTATTGAGAGTAACAATGTAACTCCTTTTTCAGGGAATCAGAGAAAGCAAATCCCTCCGCCCTAATTAAATTCAAAAATGGGCACAGGAATTCGGCTTTGGCAGAAAGTCATCTCTGCAGGCGAATGTCATACAAATGCATTACAGAGAGATGGGGAGTGAGGTATCAAGAGAGATAGAGTTGGGAGATTCACTGCAAAGGTGTCACTATATAATGCCTTCAGAATGTATTCCACATTATGTTGTGTTACGGTGTGAATTCTACATTTTTTTAATTATTTTTTTTCACCTTTATTTAATTGATTAAATATGTTTGTTTTTTTCTCACTCATCAACACACAATACCCCACAATGACAAAGTGAAAACATGTTTTTAGAAATGTCAGAATTTGCTGAAAATGAAATACAGAAATATCTCATTTACATAAGCATTCACACCCCTGAATCAACAGATGTTAGAATCACCTTTGGCAGTGATTACAGCTGTAAGACTGTCTGGGTAAGTCTAAGAGCTTTGCACACCAGGATTGTACAATATTGGAACATTATTCTTCAAACAATTCTTCAAATTCTGTGAAGTTGGTTGTTCATCATTGATAAATCAATTAGAAAAGTCTTTTAAAAGTTGGTTTAAGTGAAAACTGTAACTCCGTCACTCAGGAATATTCACTGTCTTCTAGGTAAGCAACTCCAGGCAGGGTATACTTGTTCCTTGTTTTAGGATATTGACCTGTCGTAACGGGCCGCGACCTGGAGGTCCGTGGGGCGACGCACAATTGGCCTAGCGTCGTCCGGGTTAGGGAGGGTATGGGAAATCCTTGTCTCATCGAGCACCAGCGACTCTGGTGGCGGGCCGGGTGCAGTGAGCGCTAACCAAGGTTGCCAGGTGCACAGTGTTTCCTCCGACACATTGGTGTGGCTGGCTTCCGGGTTGGATGGCGCTGTGTTAAGAAGCAGTGTGGCTTGGTTGGGTTGTGTAACGGAGGATACATGACTTTCAACCTTAGTCTCTCCCGAGCCTGTACGGGAGTTGTAGCGATGAGACAAGATAGCAGCTACTAAAAAAAACAATTGTATACCACAAAATTGGGGAGAAAAAGGGCAAAAATAAAAATAAAATAAAAACACGAGTCCTATATCGACATAACCTGAAAGGCCACTCAGCAAGAAAGAAACCACTGCTTCAAACCCTCCATAAAAAGCCAGACTACAGTTTGCAACTGCATATGGTAAAAAGATTGTACTTTTTGGAGAAATGCAGTCTGCTCTGATGAAACAAAAATAGAACTGTTTGGCCATAATGACCATCATAATGTTTGGAGGAAAATGAGGGAGGCTTGCAAGCCGAATAACACCATCCCAACCGTGAAGCACGGGGATGGCAGCATCATGTTGTGGGGGTGCTTTGCTGCAGGAGGGACTGGTTCACTTCACAAAATAGATGGCATCATGAGGATGGAACATTTTGTGGATATATTGAAGCAGGAAGAAAGGAAGTTAAAGCTTGATCGCAAATGGGTCTTCCAAATGGACAATGATCCCAAGCATACTTCCAAAGTTGTGGCAAAATGGCTTAAGGACAACAAAGTCAAGGTATTGGAGTGGGAATCACAAAGCCCTGACCTCAATCCTATAGAACATTTGTGGGCAGAACTGAACAAGCGTATGCAAGCAAGGAGGCCTACATGCCTGACTCAGTTACACCAGCTCTGTCAGGAGGAAAGGGCCAAAATTCACCCAACATATTGTGGGAAGTTTGTGGAAGGCTACCCGAAACGTTTGACCCAAGTAAAACAATTTAAAAAGGCAATGCTACCAAATACTAATTGAGTGTATGTCAACTTCTGACCCACTGGGAATGTGATGAAAGAAATAAAAGCTTAAATAAATCATTCTCTATTATTATTATGACATTTCACAAGTGTTGATCCTAACTGACCTAATACAGGGAATTTTTACTAGGATTAAATGTCAGGAATTTAGAAAAACTGAGTTTAAATGTATTTGGCTAAGGTGTATGTAAACTTTCAACTTCTATCAATAGTTGCTATCTTTGCAAGGCATTCAAAAAAACTCCCTGGTCTTTGAGGTTGAATCTGTGTTTGAAATTCACTGCTCGATTGAGGGACTTTACAGATAGTGTTTGTGGTACTGAGAAGAGGTAGCCATTCAAAAAGTATGTCACACAGTCTGTTCAACTTATTGTGTGACTTGTTATACACATGTTTACTCCTGCCTTAACAAAATGGGTTGAATACTTATTGACCTTTTAGCTTTTCATTTAATAATTTGTAAACATTTCTAAAAACATAATTCCACCCTGACATTATGGGGTATTGTGTGTAGGCCAGTGACACAACATCTATGTTTAATCCATTTTAATTCAGGCTGTTACAGAACAAAATGTGGAAAAAGCCAAAGGGTGTGAATCCTTTACGAAGGCACTGTACGTACTCTTTAACTCATTTTCTAAAAGTAATCCAAAAAAGTCATTATTTATCATGAGAGGGCCATACACAATAACTAGTAATGCTGCATACTGGTAATTTGTTTTTATAAACTGTTGAGGTGTAGTCACTTTTGAGGACACAAGCTCAAGAACAGTAGGTCAAAATATGAAAATATGAAATTATATGATTTCCATTTCCTATTCAACAAAACTGTATAAATAAGGATTGAAATGAATTATAGTCTAAATATAGCATAATCAAATTATAAAATGACTACCTGTAGGATTTCACTTTCATTTCAACTGTAAAATGCATATTTTTATGTTTAGTGTTAGATAAAATGTGTATACTCTCACTCTCTCCTACTGCGGTACGATGTACAGATTGCAGTGGCTGTGACAAAGGGTTCCGATGGATGGACAGTTGGAAGAGCAAACAAAATGGTTGGAGGGACATCTCAGATTCAAGCGATTTCAGATTACACATCTTACGTTTCACAGGCTCAGAAAATATACTACTGTGTCCATGGGCAGGGTTTCCAATGTCTGTGGTTGTGTGTCTAATTGGTCTACTTTGATGTTGCGGGTAAAAACATTTCACTGTGACCTGCTCCTGCTGACTATCATGCAATGAGGCAGGCTGTTGAGGAGAGAGTGAGTGGTGGGGAGTGCTGGAGGGCTGTGTGTGTGTTGAGAGAGCACAGCAGCATGCAGTTTACATGCTGACCATACCGCTCATGTCGCGTGCACGAGCGTTGCAAAATGTACACACATGTTATTCAATCATTGCACCCACACTGCTGCGTAGCCAATCGCTAAAATAAAACTTGGTTCTATTTGTGACGCTTGACGGACTGCAAGTCCCACCTCTCCGATCTCCTCATTGGTTTTTAGAAGCATATACCCACGTGGGTGATTGAAAGATCAACTGCGCTCAACACTCCAGTCCAGTTGGTAGTGGTAACGCACCTTAAAGTTGGTTACCAACCACCATAAAAAGTCCAAAGAAAAAGAAGAAACCTGAAGGAGGAGAGATTACCAGAAACAAACTCGGTTTACCATTTTATTTGTGGATTAATTGTCAGAGTAGAGGATCTTTCAGGTAAAATGACAACCCAATTTTATATCCCAACCTGTCCCCAAATTAATATAGTTGGTTCAAAGTTAGTTTTTATATTTCAACTTGCGTGTAACGGCTTTCTTGTGGAGAAGGAGAGTCGGACCAAAATGCAGCGTGATGATGATTCATGATATTTTAATGATGGAAAAAACTATACATGAAGAAACTACAAAATAATGAAATGTGAAAACCGAAACAGCCCTATCTGGAGCAAACACAAAGACAGGAACAATCACCCACAAAACACTCAAAGAATATGGCTGCCTAAATATGGTTCCCAAACAGAGACAATGATAAACACCTGCCTCTGATTGAGAACCACTCCAGACAGCCATAGACTTTGCTAGATACCCCCACTAAGCCACACACCCAATACCTAACAAAATCCCAAGACAAAACACACCACAATAAACCCATGTCACACCCCGGCCTGACCAAATAAATAAAGACAAACACAATATACTTCGACCAGGGCGTGACATTGCGTGTCCTGATCGCGTCTGGCATGGGTGGACAAAATCAACATGCGCGTGAGAAGTCTGGTCGGCATGTTAGTCCGCTATTGGCTGAGTCATGAGAATGAGAGGAGACAGATCAGCACATGCTCACATCATTACAACTTTTTACCAGTTGTAGGTAGGCTATTTAACTCATCATTATTTGCTAGATTTGTTATGGGGAAAAGTCCTCAATGAAACCGACATTAAATGTGGAGAATTATAGATTTGCATCTGTTGGCCATCAAGTAGCCTGTTAATTTATATGCCATTGTAGGCTACTGTCAGTGGTGTAGCGTACTTAAGTAAAAATATTTGTAAGGACTATTTAAGTAGTTTTTTGTAGGTATTTGTGCTTTGCTTTACTATTTATATTTTGACTACCACCCAAGTCATAGACTGTACTCTCTGCTACCGTTCTCTCTGCAGTACCAGAGCGCCAAGTCTAGGAAGACTACTTTTACTTCACTACATTCCTAAAGAAAATGATGTAATTTTTACTCCATACATTTTCACTGACACCCAAAAGTGTTCACACACTTATCAAGAGAACATCCCTGGTCATCCCCTGCCTCTGATATGGCGGACTCACTAAGCACATGCTTCATTTGTAAATGATGTCTGAGTGTTGGGGAATACCAATGGCTATCCGCAAATAAAAAAATATGAGAGCCTAGTTTGCTTAATACAAGACATTTGAAATGATGTATAGCAATTACATTTACTTATGACATTTAAGTATATTTAAAAGCAAATTATTTTAGACTTTTACTCAAGTGATATCTTACAGGGTGACTTGCACTTTTATCCAATTTTACTCAAGTAATGACAATTGGGGGCTTTTTCAACCACTATTCAACCATTTAAAACAATAAATATGTTGAAATTATTATATTGCTGGAATGATTGCAGATCAATTTGTGCCACTTGTGTAGCCTACCTGGAGCTGGAAAGCAAATGAATAAATAGCCTTTAACTACAGGGTATTATGCAATTATTAACGACCATGTTTAGTTAATTAATCTGGAAGTTATAAAAGCAAATGCCGATCAGCTGTTAGAACACATTAGATTGACTGTAACAGTCAGTCAGATTAGGCTACAGGTAAAATACAATTTAAAAATAATAAACACTGGCTGCTGTTGACAAGCACATTCAGTTCATATAGTTGAAGTTGGAAGTTTACATAAACCTTAACAAAATACATTTAAAATCAGTTTCTCAATTCCTGACATGTAATCCTAGTAAAAATTCCATGTCTTAGGTCAGTTAGGATCAACACTTTAATTTTAACAATGTGAAATGTCAGAATAATAGCAGAGAGAATGATTATTTAAGCTTTTATTTTTTTCCATGACATCCCCAGTGGGTCAGAAGTTTACATACACTCAATTAGTATTTGGTAGCATTGCCTTTAAATTGTTTCACTTGGGTCAAACATTTCAGGTAGCCTTCCATAAGCTTTCCACAATAAGTTGTGTGAATTTTGGCCCATTCTTCCTGACAGAGCTGGTGTAACTGAGTCTGGTTTGTAGGCCTCCTTGCTCACACACATTTTTTCAGTTCTGCCGACACATTTTCTAAAGGATTGAGGTCAGGGCTTTGTGATGGACACTCCAATACCTTGACTTTGTTGTCCTTAAGCCATTTCGCCACAATTTTGGAGGTATGCTTGGGGTCATTGTCCATTTGGAAGACCCATTTGTGACCACGCTTTAACTTCCTGACTGATGTCTTGACAATTTTCCTACCTCATGATGTCATTTATTTTGTGAATTGCACCAGTCCCTCCTGCAGCAAAGCACCCCCACAACATGATGCTGCCACCCTGTGCTTCACGGTTGGGATGGTGGTCTTCGGCTTGCAAGCCTCCACCTTTTTCCTCCAAACCTAACAATGGCCAAACAGTTCTGTTTTTGTTTCAGACTTTCTTCCTTGCTGAGGAGCCTTTCAGGTTTATGTCGATATAGGACTCATTTTACTGTGGATATAGATACTTTTTTACCGGTTTCCTCCAGCATCTTCACAAGGTCCTTTGCTGTTCTGGGATTGATTTTCACTTTTTGAACCAAAGTACATTCAGCTTTAGGAGACAGAAGGCATCTCCTTCCTGAGCGGTATGACTGCTGCATGGTCCCATGGTGCTTATACTTGCGTACTATTGTACAGATGAACGTGGTACCTTCAGGCATTTTGAAATTGCTCCCAAGGATGAATCAGGTCTTCTGAGGTCTTTTTTTGATTTTCCCATGTCGTCAAGCAAAGAGGCACTGTGTTTGAAGGTAGGGCTTGAAATACATCCACAGGTACACCCCAAATTGACTAAAATTATGTCAGTTAGCCTATCAAAAGCTTCAAAAGCCATGACATAATTTTCTGGAATTTTACAAGCTGTTTAAAGACACAGTCAACTTAGTGTATGTACATTTCTGACACACTGGAATTGTGATACAGTGAATTCATCTGTCTGAACAATTGTTGGAAAAAGTATGTGTCATGCGCAAAGTAATTGTCCTAACCAACTTGTCAAAACTATAGTTTGTTAACATGAAATTTGTGGAGTGGTTGAAAAACAGGTTGTAATGACTCCAACATAAGTGTATGTAAACTTCCGACTTCAACTGTATATACATATTAATATTTAATTCAGTGATTGAAATTACGAGCCCATCCTCAGTAGCCTATTCCAGCAGGCTATTGGTAAACACAAGCACTTCTTGCCTCAAAATCGTCAAGCTCTTCATGTTGAATAAATAAGTCTGTTAATTTGATCTAAGCAAATTTAAGTTGTTCAGTTCACATCTAGCCTAGGCTACTGTAGACCATCTTAAATAAGATGTAGGCCTATCAGGGGCTATAGGCTACCTGAATCTAAGCAACCATGTGGCAAAGTTGAATTACAATCATTAACCCAGATTTTAGTCTGTAGCCTATGCCTATTGAAATGACAAGTCAATCTTGGAAATTGGCCTTTAACTGTTTGTAGTCTTAACATCTGGTTTCTGGTTTATGGCCAATATACTGTACCAATGGCTCCATCCAGGCACTCCTCGTTACATCATGCTTAAGAACAGCCCTTAGCCGGTGTATATTGATCATCAAGTTGCATGGATTGCTCTATGTGCATATACCGTACCATACCCCCTTGTACCTTATTGCTTAAATCATAGCAGTCAAACAAGTTAAATCGACATCCATTGATGGAAAATGATCTGGCGAGTTAAATAAGGGCAAATTATATTTTCTCTTGCGACATATTCACATTTCTTTATTACACTCGCAATTATTTGGAAACCAAATTTAGCTTCTAACATCATTACAAGTTACGTCGATATTCCTTCTTAATTGGCTCAATGTGGCAACTCCTCTCTTGCTGTGAAACCTAGTCTTGTTTTTTTTTCAGGCCTTTTGGGTGGGTTTTGAGTTGTCATTGCAATATAAGTTTTTGCTAGACCTGTCCGTGGGAACCAGGGCTATCACTCAATGAAAACCATTTCGATCTATGGTCTTCACAGATCGATTTATAAGCATCAATGTCGGTTGGGACCAGTACCAGCACCACGCAAGTCCACTTAATCAGGGGACTTCAATATAAGAGGTATAAATAAGGCAGTACAAAATTATGCTTTTCATCTCATTATTATAATGTGATAAGTATTCCCTTTAAAAATAAGCATTTACCCAACATAATAGGTAGTTACTTCAGAGCTTTTGCACTACAATGATGCCACTGCTTCATTATAACTCCAGGTGAAAAACAAGATTTTTCTTTCATTCTATTCATAAAACAATTAGGCTACACTCCATGATAATGACTTCAGGAACATGGTTCAATGCCTTCAGAAACTACTCACACCCCTTGACTTTTTCCACATTTTGTTGTGTTATAGCCTGCATTTAAAATTGATTCAATGTAGATCTTTTTTGTTGTTGTCACTGGCCTACACACAATACTCTATAACGTTAAAGTGGAATTATGTTTATTTTTATTTTTACAAATTCATTAAAAATGAAAAGCTGAAACGTCTTGTGTCAATAAGTTTTCAACCCTGTTGTTAGCCTAAATAAGTTCAGGGGCAAAAATGTGCTTAACAAGTCACATAATAAGTTACATGGACTTGCTCCGTGTGCAATAATAGCTTTTGATTTCTGAATGACTACCTCATCTCTGTACACCACACATATAATTATGTGTAAGGTCACTCAGTCGAGCAGTGAATTTCGACCACATATTCAACCACAAAGACCAGGGAGGTTTCCAATGCCTCAAAGAAAGGCACCTATTGATAGATGGGTAAAAATGAAAAAGCCAACATTGAATATGCCATTGAGCAAGGTGAAGTTATATAATCACACTTTGGATTGTGTATCAATACACTCGGTCACTACAAAGATACAGGCGTCCTAACTCAGTTGCCAGAAAGGAAGGAAATGGTTCAGGGATTTCACCATGGGGCCAATGGTGACTTTAAAACAGTAACAGAGTTTAAATTCTGTGACACGAGAACTGACGATGGATCAACAACATTGTAGTTACTCCACAATACTAGCCGAATTGGGAGAACGAAAATAATGAAGCTTGTATAGATTAAAATATTCCGAAACATGAATCCTGTTTGCAACAGGGTACTTAAGTAATACTGCAAAAAATGTGGAAAACAATTAACTTTTTATGCTGATTAGAAAGTGTTATGTTTAGGCCAAATCCAATACAACACACTTATTTACAAAACACCATATTTTCAAACACAATGCTAAATCTACACTGGAGTTGCTTACCAAGAAGACAGTGATTGTTCCTAAGTGGCCGAGTTACAGTTTTGACTTAAATCTACTTGAAAATCTATGCCAAGACCTGGAAATGGTTGTCTAGCAATGATCAACAACCAATTTGACAGAGCTTAACATATTTTGAAAATAATAATGGGTGAATGTAATGTGTGGAAAGCTCTGAGAGACTTACCCATAAAGACTCAGCTTGTGATCACTGTCAAATGTGACGCAAACATGTATTGACTTAGGGGTTTGATTACTTATATAAATTATAGATGTTTCTGTATTTCTTTTTCCATAAATTTGCTAAAATTTCTAAACATGTTTTCAATTTCATAATTGGGTATTGTGTGTAACACAACATTATGTAGAATAAGAGAAGGAGTATGAACACTTTCTGAAGGCACTCTACAGAAAAAAATATGACATTCTAACAGTGCACTTAACAAAAAGTAGAGGTCAAATTGTTCTGTAGCATAACACGAGTAGGGGGGCACAAAATGTACACTCCTGGCTTAAGATGTTACTCACTAGAGAGGTGAACCACCAACAGAGGAGGATAAGCAGAGCTTGAACCACATCTTTCAACTGTCTGCAGCCAAGTGGAGTTTTTTTAAAGACAAAATTGACAACTGCTGTCTAAATCCCGTGAGTGTGACACAGGCCTCTTTATGAATACATACAGTGGGACAAAAAAGTATTTAGTTAGCCACCAATTGTGATGAGAGAGGCCTGTAATTTTCATCATAGGTACACTTCAACTATGACAGACAAAATGAGAAAAAAAAACAGAAAATCACATTGTAGGATTTTTAATGAATTGATTTGCAAATTATGGTGGAAAATAAGTATTTGGTCACCTACAAACAAGCAATATTTCTGGCTCTAACTTCTTCTTTAAGAGGCTCCTCTGTTCTCCACTCGTTACCTGTATTAATGGCACCTGTTTGAACTATCCACAACCTCAAACAGTCAAACTCCAAACTCCACTATGGCCAAGACCAAAGGACACCAGAAAAGGACACCAGAAACAAAATTGTAGACCTGCACCAGGCTGGGAAGACTGAATCTGCAATAGGTAAGCAGCTTGGATAGAAGAAATCAACTGTGGGAGAAATTATTAGGAAATGGAAGACATACAAGACCACTGATAATCTCCCACGATCTGGGGCTCCACGCAAGATCTCACCCGTGGGGTCAAAATGATCACAAGAACAGTGAGCAAAAATCCTAGAACCACACAGGGGGACCTAGTGAATGACCTGCAGAGAGCTGGGACCAAAGTAACAAAGCCTACCATCAGTAACACACTACGCCGCCAGGGACTCAAGTCCTGCAGTGCCAGACGTGTCCCCCTGCTTAAGCCAGTACATGTCCAGGCCTGTCTGAAGTTTGCTAGAGAGCATTTGGATGATTCAGAAGAAGATTGGGAGAATGTCATATGGTCAGATGAAACCAAAATATAACTTTTTGGTGAAAACTCAACTCGTCCTGTTTGGAGGACAAAGAATGCTGAGTTGCATCCAAAGAACACCATACCTACTGTGAAGCATGGGGGTGGAAACATCATGCTTTGAGGCTGTTTTTCTGCAAAGGGACCAGGACAACTTATCCGTGTAAAGGAAAGAATGAATGGGGCCATGTATCGTGAGATTTTGAGTGAAAACCTCCTTCCATCAGCAAGGGCATTGAAGATGAAACGTGGCTGGGTCTTTCAGCATGACAATGATCCCAAACACACCGCCCGGGCGAAGAAGTCGCTTCGTAAAAAGCATTTCAAGGTCCTAGAGTGGCCTAGCCAGTCTCCAGATCTCAGCACCATAGCAAATCTTTGGAGGGAGTTGAAAGTCCATGTTGCCCTGCAACAGCCCCAAAACATCACTGCTCTAGAGGAAATCTGCATGGAGGCATGTGCCAAAATACCAGTAACAGTGTGTGAAAACCTTGTGAAGACTTACAGAAAACATTTGACCTCTGTCATTGCCAACAAAGGGTATATAACAAAGTATTCAGATAAGCTTTTGTTATTGACCAAATACTTATTTTCCACCATAATTTGCAAATAAGTTCATAAAAAAATCCTACAATGTGATTTTCTGGATGTTTTTCTCATTTTGTCTGTCATAGTTGAAGTGTACCTATGATGAAAATGACAGGCCTCTCTCATCTTTTTAAGTGGGAGAACTTGCACAATTGGTGGCTGACTAAATACTTTTTTGCCCCACTGTATACTGTACACAGCCAGTTAAAGTTTATTTAAACACCTTGTTTCTGCTTCACTGCATTGACCGCTGGCTTTACACTATGACTAACAACACAATTTGACATTTGAACATTGTTAGACAGGTCTACTGTATGCTAACGATCCAGTCTACCAGTGATCCATGACATCAATCTATTGCATTATGGGGCAATATTCTGCGTGTGAAATGGTGACACTAGCATCGACAGCTTCATATTTGGGCTCCCGAGTGGTGCAGCGGTCTAAGGCACTACATCTGATTAATAGAGGCATCACTACAGACCCTGGTTAGATTCCAGGCTGTATCACAACCGCCCGTGATTGGGAGTCCCATAAGGCGCCACACAATTGGCCAGCGTTGTCCGGGTTGCCTGGGTTAGAGTTTGGCTGGGGTAGGCCTTCATTGTAAATAAGAATTTGTTCTTAATAAGGATTAGCCCCTTTTTTCAATTTTCTCCTAAAATGACATACCCAAATCTAACTGCCTGTAGCTCAGGCCCTGAAGCAAGGATATGCATATTCTTGGTACCATTTGAAAGGAAACACAGACGGTTTTGGAAATGTTTAAGTATTGTAGTAGAATTTAACACAATAGATCTGGTAAAAGACTGTACAAAGAAAAAAACAATCATTCTTTTGTATTTTGTTTTGTGGCATCATCTTTGAAATTCAAGAGAAAGGCCATAATGTATTGTTCCAGCCCGGGTGCAATTTAGATTTTAGCTACGAGATGGCATCAGTGTATGTGCAAAGTGTTAGACTGATCCAATTAACCATTGCATTTCTGTTCAAAATTTTGTATCAAGACTGCCCAAATGTGCCTAATTTGTTTATTAAACAGACTTGCCTAGTTCAGTAAAAGTCAAATAAAAAGATCCGCACTAGGAAGTACTGTTTTGCCTTCTAAAGAAAGAGGTCACGGCCAGGTACAGAAGCACCTCTCATCAGACAGATGAATAATCTGGAATTCAGGAGCTGTGCTTCACTTTCATATTTCATTCACCCTGCCCCCTGCCCAGGCACACACAGAGGGCTTGAATGTCACTGTGCATCTGGAATTCAAAGCTGCCTGTGAGGAAGCAGTGCTGCTCTTGGTGCTATGCTCCTGTGCTGTATGCTTCCAGAGTCTAACCTCATACTCCTTCCACACATCAGCAGCAGGACCCTAACTTCCATATCTTCCGTCATCATACCAAAAACCACAAACCTTCCACCAGCAAAAGCCAGCAGGAAGATAAGCAACGCAGTCTACCATCTCAAACTTTTGAACAAATCAGAATCTCTTAGGAAATATCTTATCATCCACTATTGTATTTCAACTCTACACACTCATACTGAGTTTTTCCTCATTCTGAAAGGAGTCCTACCTATCAGAGTGACTCATTGACACAGAGACTTGGGTTTGAGAGATAGCTGTATGTGGGAGCATTGTCAAAGGAGATGTGAAATGACTTGAGTGTCATTTGGGATTCAGGGATTTGTCAATGGGACCTTACAGTGGCGGTCCAGCCTGCAGCAGAAGACCTAGTCATTGCCATATGCACAACATGCTTTATTCAGAATGCATATAGCTTATTCAGAATGCATATAGCTGCTGATTTCTACAATCAAGTCTCAACCAAGATACCACAATCTGCCTATGGCAATTCCCATAATCATTGTTGCCATGTGTCATACCGCAGAAGACTTATGAAAAACACAATTTTAAAGCCACCTGCTGAACCTTATTCCCCACATTATTCGCCACATTATTCAAATCAGAAATATCAAACTCTTGAGCTGGGACTTTGCATGTGACTTGGAGGTAACCACAATGCAAAACATATCCCCTGCACTGAGATAAAGTGTGGATGCCTCTGTGGGTTTGTGGCGTATCGTAGGGGGATGGATGGGGTGTTTAGTTGTAGGGTGGCATAATAGATAGCAGAGGCACTGCAGCCCTGTATGCTTTGCCCTGAGGGAGAGGGCAGTAAACACAAAACCTCTGTCACTGACAAGCCATGCCGCTTCCACACACACGGCCCTGCTCTGCTCAATACCATGGAAAGCAGCCTTCTCCACTCAGCATACTGACTTATCTACGCCCAACATTCCTTCACTGTGCAGCACAACTGTAAGCACCTTCACTACCAACTGACTGTAGTGTTTCCTGAACTGGGTGTACTGGGGACTGTGGGATGTGCACTAAATAGAGACTTTGTTGGGGGATCAATGCTGATGCTTGGGGGGTGGGGGTATTAGGACTTTCACTAAACTATTAGCCCATGAATCCAGGGAATGAAAGCGCTACACACAGTGTAAACATGAGCACCAAGGTAAGGGGGTTGTCAGAGAAAATGCACTCCCTTGTATTAGATGGGCCCTCCTTATCACTTTCTAACAGATTCCTTTCTTGCAGCATTGTCGTACAGTAAGGTCTTTAACGCTAACCAGCTTTGCTGAAAATGTTGCCTTCAAAGGTGAAATATGATTATCAAGACATAACGCATTTTTTACCAAAACTCAGGGGGAGAGCCTGGAAAAAGAATTGAGGGGCCTTGAGAAGGATAGAAGGGTATGGAGAGGGTATGGAGAGCAGAGGGAGGCCACAGTGTCGCCCACGCAGGCAGCAGGAGCCAGGGGAGAGGATGGCTATTTCCTGGCTACAGACTAACAGATTGCACACACACATCTGCACAATATGGGCTAAATAACACAATAAGAGGTAAATCCATTTAAATTCAATAACTTTGACAGCTTCCCTTTTGATTTAAACAAAACTTTCCATACATGTTGCCCATGGAAGAAATGGTCAGAAAGTCACTTTTTGGACCAGAATGACAAAACATTTTAGGAGATAAGGGTGCTTTTTTTTACCTTTATTTATTTAACCAGGCAAGTCAGTTAAGAACATATTCTTATTTTCAATGACGGCCTAGGAACAGTGGGTTAACTGGCTGTTCAGGGGCAGAACGACAGATTTGTACATTGTCAGCTCGGGGGTTTGAACTCGCAACCTTCCGGTTACTAGTCCAACGCTCTAACCACTAGGCTACGCTGATTCATTTTGCATACCCCACCTTACCATGAGACACCCCATGTCTTCATCACTGGAAAAGATAAAATGTTGAGTTTGATATCATTTAAGCTTGCAAAAAGTGTTGTCAAACTATTTTATTATTTATTGTTTAAACCTTTAACATTAAATATAAAAAAAGTGTAAACTCAAAACTATTCATGTTCTCATAGACCCTATTTCACATTATCTGAGGTCTGTGTTGTGCCCTCTATCGGTTGAGACACAACATGCTCTTGAGTACCATGTGGGTGTTGTTTCAATCATAGAAATATAATTAATAGAAGCAAGCTATCCCTTCAGACTACTGCAATTTAGCTAGTACACCATTGACATATTTTAATAGAAATTGTAAGTTCTATTTACTACCACAAAGATAACCGCCAGTCCACCCACCATTGAATGTCAACTCTTCTCTGTATACATCAATGAGGTCGCTCTTGCTGCTGGTGAGTCTCTGATCCACCTCTACACAGACGACACCATTCTGTATACTTCCGGCCCTTCTTTGGACACTGTGTTAACTAACCTCCAGGCAAGCTTCAATGCCATACAACTCTCCTTCCGTGGCCTCCAATTGCTCTTAAATACAAGTAAAACTAAATGCAAGCTCTTCAACCCATCGCTGCTTGCACCTGCCCGCCTGTCCAGCATCACTACTCTGGACGGTTCTGACTTAGAATATTTGGACAACTACAAATGCCTAGGTGTCTGGTTAGACTGTAAACTCTCCTTCCAGACCCATATCAAACATCTCCAATCCAAAGTTAAATCTAGAATTGGCTTCCTATTTCGCAACAAAGCATCCTTCACTCATGCTGCCAAACATAGACCCTGCTAGGTAAAGTCCCCCCTTATCTCAGCTCACTGGTCACCATAGCATCTCCCACCTGTAGCACACGCTCCAGCAGGTATATCTGTCTAGTCACCCCCAAAACCAATTCTTTCTTTGGCCGCCTCTCCTTCCAGGTCTCTGCTGCCAATGACTGGAACTAACTACAAAAATCTCTGAAACTGGAAACACTCATCTCCCTCACTAGCTTTAAGCACCAACTGTCAGAGCAGCTCACAGATTACTGCACCTGTACATAGCCCACCTATAATTTAGCCCAATCAACTACCTCTTTCCCAACTGTATTTAATTAATTTATTTATTTTGCTCCTATGCACCCCATTATTTTTATTTCTACTTTGCACATTCTTACATTGCAAAACTACCATTCCAGTGTTTTACTTGCTATATTGTATTTACTTTGCCACCATGGCCTTTTTTGCCTTTACCTCCCTTCTCACCTCATTTGGTCACATTGTATATAGACTTGTTTATACTGTGTTATTGACTGTATGTTTGTTTTACTCCATGTGTAACTCTGTGTCGTTGTATCTGACGAACTGCTTTGCTTTATCTTGGCCAGGTCGCAATTGTAAATGAGAACTTGTTCTCAACTTGCCTACCTGGTTAAATAAAGGTGAAAAAAAAACTTAAGGCCACAAAGATGACATTACCATGAGAAATAGCATTCATTATGATGAAACATTAGCATAGGCTACTTGGCAAGCTCGGCTTCCTCTCATGCACAGTTTGACATTATGGCTGGTTTGATCTACTTTTATTTTTCTCCTCGGGTTTCAGGCAGCTATTCAGGCAGGATATGTTAGTGTCATTGAGAAATATTGATGGTGTTGTCTTTAGTTTACTTACACTGCAGAGAAATCGGAGTTGGAAAAAACTACCGGACCGCCTTGACATGGTGTTATTCCTTCATGATCAAATGGGTGGACATGGGGAAACGTCATGGATACAAACGAATGCATCTTAAATGCATGCAAACGGGTTATCGAGTGACAAAAAGACAGTCAGGCGTTTACTTCATATTCTATACCCCCATGAACTGTGCATTTGGCCGGAAGTCTCTAGAAAAGGAGATTAGCTACAGTATATACACGTTACCTTCACAATAAGACATAGAGCATAGCTTAGGTGTCCTTCTAATTTCATATTTGGAAGGTGCATTGAAACAATTAGCTAGCATGATTTTATATTTTGAGCACAACCAACTAGTTAGCTAGAAATATATATCTGAATGATGCACGGAATTTAGCTACTCTCGGGGAGATTTCTATGGTACCTAGCTATGGCCATTCTTAAGAACAAGCAAGCCCCTATCTGAGAAGCATGTCCGACTGATTGAGCATGCTCAATGAGCAGTGATTTCATCAAAAGTGCATTACAGTGGCTTGGAAATACAGCGACATTGCAGAAGGAGTCAAATAATTAGTAGGAAAATCTTTAGTCATCATCATCACCAGATGCAGGGGAGACCAACTCTGATTTTAGCTAGCTACCATTAGAATTGCTAGCTATTTTTGACAAACTTTGTTAGCTAATGACAGCATTGCCATCCATTTGATGACATGATAAAGATGGCAAAGTTGTTTCCTACTAAACAAGTGCCTATTTTAACAATGTCATCATATTTCCGGACCACTACAGTGTTATTTAGATAAAACAGTTGTGCACCGTTATGGTCCCACTGGCATGAGAACCAACGTTCATAACAATGGTGGAGTTCGTTTTGTATGATCAGGTGTCCCGGGTGGGCATGGTTTCTGCATTTTAGACCATTCCATTAGTCCTTAGTGAAGTCTCCACCCAACCGGGGCACCGGGCCATGCAAAACGAACTCCACTGTTTGCATAACTTGACCTACTGTAGCACCAGAGGTATAACCTATGAATAGTAACATTTGTTTCTGTCTCTCTGCCAGCCTGTCTGTCTGTGCCTTGGAGTTCCAGATGTGGCTGGAGGAGTGGTGGTGGCCACTGGAGGGCAACTTTACTGGAGCACATGTAGGAGCTCATCATCATGAAGTTCATCTACAACAGCTGATAGGAGTATCCTATATTAGGTACTTCTACAGTTGTAGCTACATATGGATTTACAGTACACATCATATTTCATTGATGTACAGGGTCCACTGACCGAAGAGAACAATACAGACTAAGAATTTGCAAAAGGTATGATCACAATGAATACTAGCATTATATGGACAGAGTGGACCTGTTCCTAGATCACCACTCCTACTCTGATGTCAAATTCTCCCCCTCATCCTGGTCTATAATTAGTAGACGTGGGTGAGTGGACATACAGATCTGGGACTAGCCTAGCAACAGCAGCTCAGGAGAGGTAAGCAACTATCAGATCCCTCTGCTGACCATCGCTGACGCCAGGAAGAAGTCTGCCAACCAAAGTAAGAGCCATGTTCGTCGCCATGCAACGCTCTACGGACCGAGGTAGACTTTGCTTTGAGTAGAAACTCACTGACAGGCAGTCAGGCAGGCAGGCAGAGACACACACACACTCACATTTGACTTGACCTTACATTGACAGCACTCTTCTCACAGGTACCCCCCTCTCCCTTCCCATTCATCTCCCTTTCTCCACTGTAGGTGCCATGTGGTCTCCCATCTCCTTCATAATGGCCTTAGCTGGACCCCACCGCATAACCTTTTGCTGTAGCTAGTTGAATCAAGAGCTTCACCCCAGCCAGGCTTAGCCTACCAGGTGGGCTACAGTTAATATCCCATTTGCTTCCACCCACCTCAATTATCTACTAGGGGCTTCACATTCTTCTTGAAGCGCTGATATTACTTTCTAAATTAAATATCATGGTCGGATGACTTACAATAGTGAATTATTATATTCGCTCAGGGGACAGTACCAGAGACTGTAAGGGGGCTGTTGCCTGATTATAAGTTTACAGAAGTTATTTTTTTAATATGTTATTTTCTATATTAGTTTAATAATAAAACTAATCGACCTGATGGTTTGCCTATCAACTAATGTATATTGTTTTCCAACCCTCAGGAGACTATGGGAAGGGAATGGGCCACCTGACCAATGCCATTGCTGTGTGTGGTTAACTCCAGCAGACCTCATCCTGTCTTTTAGATCCTGCTGAAATGGTCTACTATTAGCCAGGTGAGGATGCTCTCCCATGGAAAGGAAGGGCTGTTGTGGCACCAAAATAGCTGAAAGTTGCCTTTTCTTCAAAAAAATATGGACAAGACTGCTTAAGGAAAGCCATGTTTTCCTGTCATCCAGAATGTATTCAAGGAATATATTAGGATCCTCCTCATCCCCATGTTAGGTATACTATTTTGACGACCCTCCCACTCTGTCTGCCGTATTCTCTCTGTTATTTCCTTATTAGGATGCTGGTGGGCGGAGTTGGGAGGATCGTCAGCTACATGGGAAACACCTGGGCCCGGTGTCTCCCAGGCTAAATACACCACTTCCCCATTCATGGAGGAGACTCTCTCCATGCAGACACCTTTTGTAGATTGTGTTGTGGTTCTTGGTGGCCTTTTGTTTGTTTGTTTGTTTGCTTTGGCACCTTTCATCACCCTGCATTATCACATTCATGCATGCAAAACACTCACTTACACTACTGATTACTGATTACACACACCATTGTATATTATACTTAGTTGCTTTAGTTAATAAATACATATTTTGCTACTCCTTATCTCCACGTTGTCTCCCTTTGTTACGGGCTTTGAGCCGGTTCGTGACACTATTGCCACTACTTTATCATGCATGCACTTTTTATATTATTTGTATCAGGGCTCAAAACTCCAGCTACTGAACCTCCACTCCAACCAACTGTGTTAAATTGTTAACATTTTAACCACCCTCCTCCGGTGATTGGAACATCCCACTTAACGGTTTCTCTCCCTGCAGTTCACACCTCCTACCTCTTTTTAACCTGTAGTCCACCTGTATTTGTGGTCGATCGCCTCTTAGGGAAGAGCGGGGAGCAGGAATGTTTCTGTGGAGCTTTGGTCCAAGGAACAAGCCGTCAGGTCAAACTGCAAATGTTTGAGCTGCGGAGATCTGGTTGGAGCTAGATCATATTGGTGTCTGACCTAACATATACTGAGTGTACAAAACATGAAGAACACCTTCCTAATTTTGAGTTGCATCCTCTTCCCCCCTTTTGCCCTCCGAATTGCCTCAGTTCGTCGGGGCATGGACTCTACAAGATGTCAAAAGTATTCCACAGGGAAGCTGTCCCATGTTGACTCCAATGCTTCCCACAGTTGTGTCAAGTTGTCTGGGTGTCGTTTGGATGGTGGACCATTCTTGATACACACGAGAAACTGTCGAGCTTGAAACCTCAGGAGCGTTGCAATTCCTGACACAAACTGGTGCACCTGGCACCTACAAACATATACCATTCAAAGGCATTTAAACGCCTCCTGGGCGTGAGCCAGGTGCCCTGTTCAAAGCCCAATGCAAAGTCGGCTAAAAACAAAAGTGATGTAGCTTGGACTAGATTAATGAGTAGGTTTCCGTTTTTTTCACAAGCAAAAGTGATTCCTTTTGATAAAAATGCTTTATCTGGCTTTCCAATGAAAACTAGTTTGAAAATATTAACATATATACTATGGAAAAGAGACGTATGTTTCTGGATGATGCACCACGCTGCCTTGTTGACAAATTACTGTTAGATTTGAGAAGGGAGCTCCTTCCTCACCACTTTTGCCCATTCACGTCATGGGCCATAGACCGGTGACCTACTGCTCAGGTTAATAGAAATCCCTCATTGTGCAGGGGTAGTGTTTCACAACTCTGTTCCTCAAGCACCTTACAACTGTACACGTTTCCGATGTAGCCCCTCAAGGGCTTGGTGATTAGTTGACAGGTTGAATCAGCTGTGCATGTCTGGGGCTATTATAAATGTATACTTTTGGGGGTACTCGAGGACTGGAGTTACGGCAACAAGTGGATAAGGCAGTGATGTAGGAACGACGGATGTCCCTGTCCTCTACGCCAAACCAAAGTTTTTTTTGCATACAGACATGTAAGCCGGCACATTGGTACATTGTGGGAGGCCACCCGTCTGTCTAGAGAGACTACCATCCGGGTATGTATTATTATTATTGATTGATGACTGTTGGAACTGGCTAACAAACAGAAAGTGCCAGTAGTTTTAATCTTGCAATTTAAAGATAAACTATTTTTGATAAAGTGCCGTCTGTTCATATGTAATGCTCAGATCTCATTATCCAGACTCAATAGGTGAGTAGGTGCTCAACTCACCTGCAATATAAGTGTTCAATGCAGAATAAAGCATATCTCATCATTGACAATAGTTGAGAAGAGCTGCTGCTACATCTACTAATCATAGACCAGGGGTCAATCTGAAGTTATAGGAAGGATTAGAGAGAGATAATTCACTACCAGAGTAGGAGTGCTGATCTAGGATCAGGTACACTCTGTCCATATAATACTAGTATTCATTATAATTTTACCGTTCTCAAATTCTTAGTCTGGATTGTTCTCTTCGGCCAAATTAGACACTGTACATTAATGAAGTATGATTCATTCTGAAAATCCATATGTCCAGTACATGTACTACTGTAGCTTGCATTGTAGTAGTACCTAATATAGGATACTTGTATAAACTGTTATAGACGAACTTCATGAAGATGAGCTCCAACATGTGTTCCAGTAAAGTTTCCCTCCAGTGACTCCTCCAGCCACATCTGGAACTCCAAGACAGGCAGACAGACACAGATACTCAGTCTGAGAGCTGCTATGAACAATCTCAAGCTGCATGGTGGCACCCAAAAGTTGTGATAGACTGAGGCTAACAATTATTTAGTCTAAATAACACTATAGTAGCCTGGAAATATGATGACATTGCTAAAGTTGCAAATGTTTAGTAGGAAACACCTGTTATTAGCTAACAAAATTTGTCAAAATAGCTAGCAATGCTAATGGTAGCTAGCTAAAATCTGAGTTGGTGTCCCCTCAATCTTAGCGAGCTAAAGTTATACTGCATCTAACGTCAGTCTGGTGACATCCAAATGATGACTAAAGGATTTCCTACTAATTGACTCCTTTTGCAATTTTGTTGAATTTCCAAGCTTGTAATGCACTTTGATGAAATCAGTGCTCATTGTGCACTCTTGATCAGTCGGAAATGCTTCTCATACAGGGGCTTGCTTGTTCTTGAGGATAGCCATAGCTAGCTTCCTTTGTGATTGCCTCGAGTGTAGCTAATTTTTGTGCATTATTCAGATATAGCTGGCTCGTTAACTTGTTGGTTGTGCTAGAAATGGTATAGGTAATTGCTTCTATGCACCTTCCAAATATGAAATTACAAGACAGAAAGGACACTTAACTAAGCTGTCCTCTTAGTTGTGAAGGAAAGGCACACTGTATATACAAAAGTATGTGGAGACAAATTTGTAGATTTGGGTACACAGCCATGGAACCTCCATAGACAAACATTGGTAGCAGAATGGCCTTACTGAAGAGCTGAGTGACTTCCAACGTGGCACTGTCATAAGATGCCACCTTTCCAAGCAGTCAGTTCGTCAAATTTCTGCTCTGCTAGGGCTGGCACAGTCAACTGTAAGTGGTGTTATTGTGAAGTTGTAAGGTCTAGGGGCAACAACGACTCAGCCGTGAAGTGGTAGGCCACACAAGCTCACAGAACGGGACCGCGAGTGCTAAACTGTCTCTCCTCGGTTGCAACACTCACTACAGAGTTGCAAACTACCTCTGGAAGCACGTCAGCATAAGAACTGTTCTTCGGGAGCTTCATGAAATGGGGTTCCATGGCCGAGCAGCCGCACACAAGCCTAACGTGCTGACCACATTGCTCATATCGTGTGTGTGAGCGGTGTAAAATAAATGTACACATACATGTTATTCAATCATTGTATCCACACAGCAAGCGCCTGACAATGAGCGTCTGCAAACAGGAAAGGGGGTAGGCCCTTTCCTGTTTCAACATGACAATGCCCCCGTGCACAAAGTTAGTCCCATACAGAAATGGCTTGTCGAGATTAGGGTGTGGAAGAACTTGACTGGCCTGTACAGAGCCCTGACCTCAATCCCATTTAACACCTTTGGGATGAATTGGAATGCCGCCTGCGAGCCAAGCCTAATCGCCCAACATCACTTCCGACCTCACTAATGCTCTTGTGGCTGAATGGATGCAAGTCCCCGCAGCAACGTTCCAAAATCTGGTGAAAAAAGTATATGTACATATCTGCGACTTGTACAAATCTACAACTTGTACATTCTGTTGTGCCAGATGGAAATTAATGTAAATTAGGCCTCTATGGTAAATGTAGGCTACGGGACTAGAGAGCTCTGAATTTGACCTGACATCTGAACGCAATGGATTATTGATGACTCACTGAGTTTCTAAATACATACTTTGAGTTTAATCTACTGTATCCAATTTTAATGGAGTCAGTGATCAAATGAGAACTTTTCCTTAAGCAGTTTTGACACATTATTGCATTCCATTACATAGGGTTGAAAGGTCCTACAGCGGCCAGAGTCCTGGGGGAGCCTGTGTGTGTGTGTGTGTGTGTGTGTGTGTGTGTGTGTGTGTGTGTGTGTGTGTGTGTGTGTGTGTGTGTGTGTGTGTGTGTGTGTGTGTGTGTGTGTGTGTGTGTGTGTGTGTGTGTGTGTGTGTGTGTGTGTGTGTGTGTGTGTGTGTGTGTGTGTGTGTCATGCCCGGCAGCAGCAAGCCTACTAAACCCAGCTAACATTTGAGCCAAGGTGACATGTGAAGCCAAACGTCCCTGCATAGTCACAAATAGAATGGCCTGAGTGACAGAACCATGTGTCACTGCCACCTTGACAGGGAGGTGACCTCTCCAAGACACATGTACCGCTCTCACTCTACTCCAAATCTCTGGCACTCTTTCTTGTAGTGAAGATGAAAGAAAAAAACAGCAAGTAAGGACATTTGCTACTGCTATGTGGCTGAGGCAAGTGGTCAAAACATCACAGCACTGTGTGTATGCGATGAAGGGAAAGGGGTGGTCATATCTGTGGGCAGTGGGCTACATTGGAAAGAAAGTAGCATTTATATCAAAACGCCAGCGTGAAGGACGGTCTTGTTTAGAGTGTATTGTGTACCGAGGGACATCTTGTCATGCTGTTGATGGTGGTGGATGCTCACTGTTTCAAAAGCTACTGTATATGGTGGCCAACTCCCTCTACACAACATGTGCCTAAGTATGTGTCTGAATGTGGTGTGCTCAGAGGGGCAGCTATGTCTGCAGGACATTGATTACAGCACACCTTTTAATGGGCTTAAATTAGATATGGACTTCTGACATTTGCATAAGCAGAGACACACATGGAAGGCTATGTAAATAATTTAAGGAAGCAAAACAATTGTCTTATTTATACAGAAAAATATAACTTCAGGCTCAATTTCATAAACAATGCTAAAATATTCAAATCCCTTAACAAAAACATCTGTGCCCTTATTGATGTTATCTAAGCAACTCTGAAGGCAGAATTCAATAGTTTCTCTAGAAATCATATGTAATGGAGGCCCACAGTGGGGGTGTCATAATACCCATACAACCTAGTGGTCAAACAGGGAAATGGTTCTAATCATTATTTCCGCCATTAATTTTTCCCATAGGGCTGTGTTTCGTGTAGTCTTACCTTGGCATGTGTTGATAACCACGTAAATCTCTCTTGGACAAGGTGACGTTTTCACCTCAAGTTACTCTCAAATTCGAAAATGCTAATTAGCATCAAAGTATAATTATGCAAGACTAGAAATATCTAGTGTCAATTTAAATTGTGCACAAGACAGTTCACAGAATTGCTCATTTTAAAAACATGCAACTGACATTAGATAGTTAATGCAGAGATTCTTACCTGGACCAGTCTCGTCCAGGTCATTTGTAGTTCTTTATGATAGCCACATTAGCACCTAATTAGCTTTTTTTTGGGGGGGGGGGGTAAATAGAGGTGAATATATTGTTATGGTAAAAATGAATGGTGGAAAAACGAATGGATCCATCTTCCTGTTCAACCGTTAGAGTACCACAGTATGAGTCATAATACCCATAAAACCTGTCCTCTTCCTGGCTGGATAAAATAGGAAAGAACTAGCTGCAACGATGCCCTAGAAAGATATGATTGTGTGTGGCAATAATTATCAATCTCTCTGGCCCTGAAGGCAAGTTCACTTCAAAAAGCCCCATCGCATCGCTCTCCACTGGGTTTGGCACAGAGCATGAGGTTGTTCCTCCATGTGCTCCCAGTATAGTTCCTCAACATAATGCCTAGCTCTCCAGGTTAGAATGAATCATGCATAAAACAATGTATACCCTAAATACATGTATGTTATATGGAAGAGCATACAGAAACTCTTGAAACCTGATTTCATCATAGTATTAACACGGAGCCTCAACTCATAAAATAAACAAATCAGGTAAACAAAGTGTGAGATTAACACAATGCACCTTCAGAATTATTTCTACGACTCTGCTATGACAAATCAAACCCTGGCGCTGTACTTCATCTTTTGTACCAAGAGTGTAAATGAATGACTGTGATGGCTTTCCGATTAAAATGGGATCAAGCTGCCTTTTCAACTTCAGCGAACAGTATAATATTTTATTAACATGCTTTCACTAAATATCACAGGGCCTTGCTCTCGGACTGGGTTTGCAGAGGGATAAAACAGATCCTGACAACAGCACCTTGACTGCTTCTTCAAGGTCAATTGCGCTCCCGTCATAGAAAGGGCCTCTATTTTCATCTGCAGAGCCTTGTGTTCATGCACACATAAGCAGGGCGCCTGATGAGGCTCAGGGTTCAGCTCCGATGCCTCTCTTCCTGCTACAACACAGCTGCAGTCAAAGCTCTGTAGATGAGGGAGTACAACCCTGTCCATATTGAACTGTATTCCGGACAGTCCATTCAGACAATGGCCTTTCAGTGAAACAGTGAACACCTCCTGGCTCGATCTCAGCATCTCCAGGTAGGCAACAAACGGATTTGACAATACCAACAGTGCAATGGAGTTGCTAGTTGAGACCGCGCTTGTCAGTCTCAGCAACTCTCCAGAGGCCCATTGACTATTATCCACTGCACAGTCTCCCAACAGTGCTGTAAAATAAACCAAAGAAATCACATTTTATTTGTCACATGCTTTGTAAAGAACAGGTGTAGACTAACAGTGAAATGCTTACGGGCCCTTCCCAACAATACAGAAAGAGGGGGAAAAAAAACAAGCACTGTGAGCGCTGCCATGCTGAGCCGCCTGTTCCCTGCTAGTCACTCCATATTATCTAAAATGCCTTGTGAAGCACTGGTTTTTCCTTCCTAACATGTTAAGCCTATGTCATCATTTACCTCAGCATGTTGGGTGCTGTTTGAAATGTATCATATGTTATATTATAACAGAGTACTTGTTCAAAGATGTATACCTTCCACATGTAGGCCTAATATATATTCAAGACAGTGCCCTCTAGTGAAACTACTTCATTATTCCCTGTCTAATACTTCCACATGTAGGCCTAATATATATTCAAGACAGTGCCCTCTAGTGAAACTACTTCATTATTCCCTGTCTAATACTTCCACATGTAGGCCTAATATATATTCAAGACAGTGCCCTCTAGTGAAACTACTTCATTATTCCCTGTCTAATACTTCCACATGTAGGCCTAATATATATTCAAGACAGTGCCCTCTAGTGAAACTACTTCATTATTCCCTGTCTAATACTTCCACATGTCAACCATCTCCCCTTTGAAATAGATATAGCCATGTATGAGTGGAAGGAGACCTACCAGAAAAACAGAGGTGAATATAGCAGCAGAGCTGTCTCTTTAATGCCTGCTGGATAGGGTGCACCTCTCTGTTTGTTAGTTTTTTGCTAAGTAGAGCAGTGTTATATCACACTTGGTCCCTTTCAGCCAATTTCTGTGATCTCAGCGTGGTTCGCTTATTGTTTTTTTATGTGCAGTGTGACTCCAAAAGGAACTCAGTCACTTCAAAAGAGCCCCTGGCGCAAACCAAACTGAGACCATCTAGCGATGTGGTCTGCGTTCGTTTCCTTGAATTCTGCGGTCCGGTCATTTTTTGGGCGATGTGAAATCAAAGCTCCCCAGGTTCACTTATCATTATTCCCATACCACACACACTGGACTACTGCAACACGGTTTCAACACCCTCACATTGGACTACTGCAACACGGTTGCAACACCCTCACATTGGACTACTGCAACACGGTTGCAACACCCTCACATTGGACTACTGCAACACCGTTTCAACACCCTCACACTGGACTACTGCAACACGGTTGCAACACCCTCACATTGGACTACTGCAACACCGTTTCAACACCCTCACACTGAACTACTGCAACACCGTTTCAACACCCTCACACTGAACTACTGCAACACCGTTTCAACACCCTCACACTGGACTACTGCAACACCGTTGCAACACCCTCACACTGGACTACTGCAACACCCTCACACTGAACTACTGCAACACGGTTGCAACACCCTCACACTGGACTACTGCAACACGGTTGCAACAACCTCACACTGGATTACTGCAACACCGTTTCAACACCCTCACACTGGACTACTGCAACACCCTCACACTGGACTACTGCAACACCCTCACACTGGACTACTACATCACCGTTTCAACACCCTCACACTGGACTACTGCAACACCGTTGCAACACCCTCACACTGGACTACTGCAACACGGTTGCAACACCCTCACATTGGACTACTGCAACACGGTTGCAACACCCTCACATTGGACTACTGCAACACCGTTTCAACACCCTCACACTGGACTACTGCAACACGGTTGCAACACCCTCACATTGGACTACTGCAACACCGTTTCAACACCCTCACACTGAACTACTGCAACACCGTTTCAACACCCTCACACTGAACTACTGCAACACCGTTTCAACACCCTCACACTGGACTACTGCAACACCGTTGCAACACCCTCACACTGGACTACTGCAACACCCTCACACTGAACTACTGCAACACGGTTGCAACAACCTCACACTGGATTACTGCAACACCGTTTCAACACCCTCACACTGGACTACTGCAACACCCTCACACTGGACTACTGCAACACCCTCACACTGGACTACTACATCACCGTTTCAACACCCTCACACTGGACTACTGCAACACCGTTGCAACACCCTCACACTGGACTACTGCAACACGGTTTCAACACCCTCACACTGGACTACTGCAACACCGTTTCAACACCCTCACATTGGACTACTGCAACACCGTTTCAACACCCTCACACTGGACTACTGCAACACCGTTTCAACACCCTCACACTGAACTACTGCAACACTGTTTCAATACCCTCACATTGGTGCCACAAAAAAGAGAATGTGATGATGTGAAGGTTTGCAGAAAAGTGCTGTTTTTGGATATTGATTAGCCTTTGTCAAGGATGCACAGAATCCAAAATATGTGTGGAGTTTTTAGATCAGATTACTTGTATACAATTTGTGATCTTGGTGAGAATCACAACATAGGGTACTTTGTAAATACCAAGAGTGCATTGAGTGAATGTTGAAAAAAGGTCTTGGTCCCATTCTAAACAAAGCAATGTGAATGTGAACGGGGATGAGAGTTGTGAACGGACAAAAGAGTTGAGTCGTCATTCAAAGGCAAGGGCAGTGTGAATACAAAGAGCACTGAGGTATTTTGCTTATTCCTTTACCCCAGTTCACTTTAAAGAGGACTGAGATTGGTTATTTTAAATAGGACTATACATGTGAAAATAAGCTGACTTGCAATGAATCAGATAATTAACTTGTGTTTGTTTGTACTACTTTATTTTATAAACAGATCATTTACTTAATTAACAAGAATATCATCCAACCCCCTTTTAACAATTAAAAAGAAGGTTATACTAAAAATGGAAGGTAAAACCATTGACTAATACAACTTGAAACTTGACGTCATCAACTGTTGATGCACTAAGTCTGCTGAACGTGATAATTACACCATTTTGGCTGACAGAGACTGACTGCCACAGGAAATAACAGTGATCAAGTCATCCCTTATTGCATTAAACATTGTCAGGAGAGCCTCCTTTAACAGCCTTTATGGATGTCAACTGATGAAAGGAAAGAGTAGCTGAAGTAGGAGAGGGAGAGGTTCGCAAAAGTTAAGACAAAATGGAAAATATTCAGCTTGAAAGCATATTACTCCATTCCCATCACGATTAAAGTATTCAAACAAACTTGGTATCTACGGTTTGAATACAGATATTATAATATAGAAATTAATGTTTTGTAATTATCAGAACTTTGACATTTGGTTTCAATCGTTTACAGGGAATCATAAAATGGCCATTCTAAAGTATGGTGGATTCGGCACCTTCAAAATATGACCTGTAAATGGTGCAGCTGAAATGGAGAATAGAACATTTATTCACAGTCTGCTACTATATGTATGTGTAAGAATCACCTTAAAACAGTGTCAACCCTACACAGCTGTTAACCTTTGATCTTCCACTGACTGGGATGGACTAGAACTTTGATGTGACCTATGACATCCAATGGACAATCAAGTATGACTATGATCACAAAGAGTTTATCAGAAAACCTAATGATTGTATGGAGATTGTGACAGCCGGTTAAAAGGCATCCCTTGAGAAGGCAAGAACAAGATGTACAGTACCAGTCAAAGTTTGGAAACATCTACTCATTCATATTACATCTGCTCCTGTCATGCCCTCTACTGCTATTCCTGTGTCTCATTGACCTGCCACCACTCCCCCAGTGCTCTCTCCCTCTCTGTGTGTGTGATTGCGTGTAAGAGACAAGCGTGCTGGAGTCCAAGCAGATCCCCACCAGCTACAACCTGTTCCATAGTCAAAACCTCTACAAATACTCAGCCCTGCCACTTCCACACTGCCAGATCGTAAACTCTGCTCATTCTGCCCGCTCTGACTCTGGTTCCTGTCTCCAGTCCCCCAACCTTCCCATCCTGCTACTCTGTCCTGGATTCCCCACTGTACCGCTCCCTTGGACTTGCTTATCCGGTCCCAACCCCTCTCGCTCCAGCCTCAGCCTCCGCACCTGGTTTCCTGCAACCCGCCGGAGCATCCCCTGGCCTGCACTCCTTCCCCTGTGTTTCAATAAATACCTTGGTTACTTCATCCCAGTCTCCTCGTCTGAGTCTGCTTTTGGGTTTCCCTTTTCCACTCTACATAACAATTCAGTGGTTTTTCTTTATTTTGTTTACTATTTTCTACATTGTAGAACAACAGTGAAACCATAAACTTTGAAATAACACACATGGAATCATGTCAAAATATATTTTAGATTTTAGATCCTTCAAAGCAGCCACCCTTTGCCTTGATGACTGGCTTACTGGGACTCTCTCATACCGTCCCTGGGAGGGGTGTGTCACCTGAGTGGGTTGAGTCACTGTTGAGTCACTGATGTGATCATCCTGTCTGGGTTGGCGCCCCCCCCCCTCTCTTTCTCTCTCTCGGAGGACCTGAGCCCTAGGACCATGCCTCAGGACTACCTGACATGATGACTCCTTGCTGTCCCCAGTCCACCTGGCCGTGCTGCTGCTCCAGTTTAAACTGTTCCTCCTTATTATTATTTGACCATGCTGGTCATTTATGAACATTTGAACATCTTGGCCATGTTCTGTTATAATCTCCACCCGGCACAGCCAGAAGAGTACTGGCCACCCCACATAGCCTGGTTCCTCTCTAGGTTTCTTCCTAGGTTTTGGCCTTTCTAGGGAGTTTTTCCTAGCCATCGTGCTTCTACACCTGCATTGCTTGCTGTTTGGGGTTTTAGGCTGGGTTTCTGTACAGCACTTTGAGATATCAGCTGACGTACGAAGGGCTATATAAATACATTTGATTGGATTTGATTTTGATTTGATGACAGCGCTGCACACTCTTGGTGTAACGGATTTTTCTCCTCTGTCTGAGGAGGAGTAAGAATCAGACCAAAGCGCAGCGTGGTATGTGTTCATGATGATTTTAAATTAAAACTCAGAACACTAAACAATAAATGACAACTTGAATTTACAAAACCGAAATAGTACAGTGTGGCCCAAACACTCATACGGAAACAAACACCCACAAACCAAAAGTGAAACCCAGGCTACCTGAGTATGATTCTCAATCGGAGACAACTAACGACACCTACCTCTGATTGAGAACCATACTAGGCTGAACACAGAAACCAAAAATAGAAAAACAGACTCCCCACCCCAACTCATGCCCTGACCAGAACCCCCCCCCCCCAAGGTGCGGACTCCGGCCGCAAAACCTGAACCTATAGGGGAGGGTCTGGGTGGGAGTCTGTCCGCGGTGACGGCTCTGGCGCGGACGTGGACTCCACTTCACCACAGTTTTTGTCCGCCTCCTCAACTGCCCCCATGGCCTCTTATGAGCGGCGACCCTCGCCGCCGACCTCCGACTGGGGGCCCTCGCCACGGGTCCCAAATGGACGGGAGACTCCGGCAACTCCGGAGTGAAGTACAATTCTGGCATCACCTGTCTGGACTGACGGCTCTGGCGGCTCCTGGCTGGACGGGAGACTCTGGCGGCGCTGGAGAGGAGGAAGGCTCTGACAGCACTGGACAGGTGGGAGCACCTGTAGGGAGAAGACAGAGAGACAGCCTGGTGCGGGGGGCTGCCACCAGAGGGCTGGTGCGTGGAGGTGGCACCGGATAGACCTTTCCGTGCAGGCGCACTGGAGCACCGAGCCTGCCCAACCTTACCCACACTGGGTTGTGCTGGCGAACCCGGGGACACCATGCGTAAGGCTGGTGCCATGTATGCCGGCCCGAGGAGAAGCACTGGAGACCAGATGCGTAGAGCCGGCTTCATGGCACCTGGCTCGATGCCCCCACTAGCCCGGCCGATACGAGAAACTGGAATGTACCGCACCGGGCTATGCACATGCACTGGGGACACCGTGCGCTCCACTGCATAACACGGTGCCTGCCCGGTCACTCTCGCTCTCCGGTAAGCACAGGGAGTTGGCTCAGGTCTCCTACCTGACTTAGCCACACTCCCCGTGTGCTCCCCCTCAATACATTTTTGGGGCTGCCGCTCGGGCTTTCAGCCGCGCTGCAGTGCTGCCTCCTCATACTGGCGCCTCTCCACTTTCGCTGCCTCCAGCTCTGCTTTAGGGCAGCGATATTCCCCTGCTTGTGCACAGGGTCCCTTGCCATCCAACATCTCCTCCCAAGTCCAGGAGTCTTGTGTTTTCGGCCGCTGCTGCCCGTTACCACGCTGCTTGGTCCTCTTGTGGTGGGTGTTTCTGAACCGTACTAGGCCGGACACAGAAACCAAACATCGAAAAACAAACAGACTGCCCACCCCAACTCACGCCCTAACCATACTAAAAGAAATAATAAAATAACAGAACTATGGTCAGAATTTTACACTTGGCATTCTCTCAATCAGATTCAACTAGAATGCTTTTCCAATAGTCTTGAAGGAGTTCCCACATACGCTGAGCACTTGTTGGCTACTATTTCTTCACTCTGCGGTCCAACTCGTCCCAAACCATCTCAATTGGTTTAAGGTCAGGTGATTGTGGAGGTCAGGTCATCTGATGCAGCACTCCGTCACTCTCCTTCTAGGTCAAATGGCCCTTACACAGCCTGGAGTTGTGTTTTGGGTCATTGTCCTGTTGAAAAACAAATTATAGTCCCACAAATGCTGTGGTAGACATGCTGGTTAAGTGTGCCTTGAATTCTAAATGAATATTTGACCGTTTCACCAGCAAAGTGTCATGTTTTGTCATATATTGTCATGTCTTGTCCCTGTGCTTTCTCTCCTATTCGTTTCCCCCTGCTGGTCTTATTAGGTTTCTTTCCCTCTCTCTCTATCCCTTTCTCTCTCTATCCCTCTCTCTCTCTATCCCTCTCTCTCTCTCTATCGTTCCGTTCCTGCTCCCAGCTGTTCCTCATTCGTCCTAACCACCTCGTTTACTCTTTCACACCTGTCCCCTATTTTGCCCTCTGATTAGAGTCCCTATTTCTCCCTCTGTTTCTGCGTCTGTGCTTGTCGGATCCTTGTTTGATGTTTGCTGTGCTGTGTTCTTGTTCCGTCGTGTTTTTGCCTTCTTCAGATGCTGCGTGTGAGCAGGTGTCTATATCAGCTACGGCCTGCGCCTTCCCGAAGCGACCTGCAGTCTGTGGTCGCTTCTCCTGTTGTTCCCCTCTACTGACTAGAGGGTTTCAGTTTTCCTGTTTGGACTTTACCAGTGATAGTATCCAGGATTATCGTTTTTGTTAAAGACTGGAATAAACTCTGTTTCTGTTAAGTCGCTTTTGGGTCCTCATTCACCGGCTTAACACAAAGCACCCCCACGCCATCACACCTCCTCCTACATGCTTCACAGTGGGAGCCACATATGCGGAGATCATCCATTTACCTACTTTGCATATCACAAAGGCACGGCGGTTGGAACCAAAAATCTCAAATTTGGAATCAGACCAAAGGACAGATTTCCACTGGTCCGATTTCCGTTGCTTGTGTTTCTTAGCCCAAGCAAGTCTCTTCTTGTTATTGGTGTCCTTTAGTAGTAGTTTCTTTCTTTCACCATGAAGGCTTGATTCACGTTGTCTCCTCTGAACAGATGATGCGTCTCTTACTTGCGCTTTGTAAAGCTTTATTTGGGCTTGAGCTTTACATGAGCTACCAAAATTATTCATAAGTGTGCCAAGCCTTGCAGACCCAAGATATAAGGGGGTGGGGGGGGGGTTGGCAGGCAAGAAAATAGCCTTGCCGAAATCCTCTCCCCACTTCTAATTATCTTAATTTTGTGGCTAGAGTCAAACACTTTCGATAGAACAAACTTCACACTAGGATAGCTAACTGAAATGCATAATTAATGTACAGCTGAAGTCGTATGTTTACAAACACCTTAGTCAAATACATTTAAACACAGTTTCACAATTCCTGACATTTAATCCCTGTCTTAGGTTTTAAGAATGTGAAATGTCAAAATAATAGTACAGAGAATGATTTATTTCAGCTGTTATTTTTTTCAAATTCCCAGTGGGTCAGATGTTTATTTTCACTCAATTAGTATTTGGTAGCATTGCCTTTAAATTGTTTCTTGGGTCAAACGTGTCAGGTAGCCTCCCACAAGCTTCCCACAATAAATTGGGTGAATTTGTGTCCATTCCTCCTGACAGAGCTGGTGTAACTGAGTCAGGTGTGTAAGGCCTCCCTACTCACACACGCTTCTTCAGTTCTGCCCACAAATGTTCTATATGATTGAGGTCAGGGCTTTGTGATGGCCACTTCAATGCCTTGACTTTGTTGTCCTGAAGCCATTTTCGCACACATCTTTGGAAGTATGCTTGGGGTCCTTGTCCATTTGGAAGACCCATTTGTGACCAAGCTTTAACTTCCTGACTGAGTTGCTTCAATATATCCACATCATTTTCCTTCCTCATGATCCATCTATTTTGTTTAGTGCACCAGTCCCTCCTTCAAACATAACAATGGTCATTATGGCCAAACAGTTCTATTTTCAGACTAGAGGACATTTCTCCATTTCTGTTTCTTTGTCCCCATGTGCAGTTGCAAACAGTAGTCTGGCTTTTTATGGCGGTTTGGAGCAGTGGCTTCTTCCTTGCTTTAGCGGCCTTTCAAGTTATGTCGACATAGGACTCGTTTTACTGTGGATACAGACACTTTTGTACCCGTTTCCTCCATTATCTTCACAAGGTCTTTTGCTGTTGTTCTGGGATTGATTACCACTTTTCACACCAAAGTTCATTCATCTCTTGCCCCTGTCAGGAGCCCAGGCTTTTGCCATAGATGGTAGAATTCTCATCTCTGGACCACACACGCTTTAGATTATATTCTGCTAGGGCACTTGTCTCTCTCTATATTGATCAGCTACATTGGTGACCAGGGTGGGATCCTTTCGATAAGCCTATGTGGCATGGGCACACTACTTCTACTAGTGACAAGGAGGAATACTGAAGCACGTGTTTATGACAGTTCTACAGTCTCCATCAGATCCCAGGCTTTTGGCATAGATGGTAAAGCTCTCATTTCCAGACTTCAATATTGTAAGATTGTGCCCTAGACAGCACTTGATGTACATTGATTGTTAGGTTACATTATATTTAGATACTGCAAATACTGCCTGATACACCTTTGCTATTTGTCTACGTACTCAATAAATGGTGAAATGCTATTTGTGATGGTGGTATTTGTTCAAATGTATATGCATGAAACGTACATTCTGGAAAACATGTCTCACATGGATTGTCAAGATTTTGGCAATGTCAACTTTTAGAGGGTTGGTAGAATAGTTAATCATTTAACCCGCGTAAATATACTCACATTCGCTGAACATTCAGTATTTGAAATTCAAACATGAATTTCCCAACTGCTTTTTCTATAATTTAACAGACTCTTTATCATTCTCCATACCTTATATTCCAATGCATCCAACATGATGCATGCCCTCCATGGTATTGGGTAGTTGCTATTTGAGAAACCTGGTTTAGAAATCAAACTTTGGTTATCTTATTGCAGCGGAAATTGCATAACCATTTTTAGAAAAAATTGTATTGCAAGGTATGCTATATGTGTAGGCTATGCCATATGTATTGGCTAATATTACCTATGCCACTGTCATTTTTAAACCTCCATACTAGCATAAATGACACAGCTTTCTATCTACATGCTTTATTTGGGTTTCTATGCAAAGTATAGGATCTTATGTTTATTTAAGCCTGCAGCTAGTTACTTGAAATGAGACAACCATGCCAAAACACGATTCAAAATGTGTATTTACTGACAGAGATTGACAGAAAAATCACATTTACAGTAGCTGGCTAGGCAGGTCAATGTGTAACATTGGCTAGCTTTCAGTGGTTAGAGTGTTGGACTAGAAACCGAAAGGTTGCAAGTTCAAATCTCCAAGGTACAAATCTGTCATTCTGCCCCTGAACAGGCAGTAAACCCACTGTTCCTAGGCCATCATTGAAAATAAGAATTTGTTCTTAACTGACTTGCCTAGTTAATCGCGCAACATTTCAAGGTCCTTCTACTCATGCCAGGAATATAGTATATGCATATGATAAGTATGTGTGTATAGAAAACACTCTTAAGTCTCTAAAACTGGTTAAATCATGTCTGTGGCTATAACACAACGTGTTTAGGAGTAAAAATCCCAGGGAAACCTGTTCACCAAAAACACAAAAAAAAATATTAACCCGCCAGTCAATGTATTGTCTATGGCGATAGAAAATAGATGAGGTCCCGTTTACAATGCCTACAGCTTCCACACAATGTCGCCAATACTGGCATTTCATTGCATGTTTATCCTTGGTGGGATGACGTATAGGCACTTCCTGTCTTGGGGTGCACCGAGGAAGTTATGAAAGTGAAAAAATGGACGATGATTTCAAGACTTGCTGCTATCGAATACAGATCGCCCTGTGTTCAATTTGATCGATTATTAACGTTTATTAATACCTAAAGTTGGTTTACAAAAGTAGTTTGTAAAAGTTTATAGGCAACTTTTTTAATTTTAAAAAGTGACGTTGCATCTTGTAAAGGTGAATTTTCCTGGATCAGACCGGCCTTCATAAAATGACATTTAGGGTATACAATGACGGATTTAAATCGGGAAAAAGACCCAATTGTGATGTTTATGGGACATATAGGAATGCTAACAAAGAAGCTCGTCAAAAGGTAATGAATGTTTTATATTTTATTTCTGCGTTTTGTGTAGCGCCGGCTACCTCTAATTCTTTTGTTTAGGTCTCATTCAGGTATTTCGGGGGTGCATGCTATCAGATAATAGCTTCATGCTTTTGCCGAAAAGGATTTTACAAATCTGACATGTTGGCTAGATTCACAACGAGTGTAGCTTTAATTGAGTACCTTGCATGTGTGTTTTAACCTGTTAAGCCTAGCCCTGTTTACTGCCCCTTCTGGAGGAATTGGGTACCCATATAAAACAGGATACATTTTTGTCAAAAGTTGCTAATATATGCATATAAAAAATATTATCGAATAGAAAACACTCTAAAGCTTCTAAAACCGTTAAATTTTTGTCTCTATGTAAAGCAGAAGTCTCAGGGCATGCATTCTCCCAAAGTCTCTCTTGTCATGGAAAAAGTTGGCCCAACTTTGACGTCATCGTATACGCCTTCCCAAACAACTACCGCTCTGGGAACAGTCTGTACGTGTTCAGCGCGAAGCCTGCTTTCAATGGGGCTTCTCATTGTGAGAATCGCGCACTCACGAGACGTTGAGCGTGCCGAAAGGTCTCGGTCACGCCAAAAAAAAGTGTACATTTATGCGCGCTCTGCTCCCGCTCTCTCTTTCCTTCAGGATCAATTAAAAGACGTGTGTGTTTTGCTTCGTCCTCACAATTGCTGTACACCTTTATAACATGTTAAAGCTTAATTAGGAACATAGTTTGACAAGTTTACTCGACATATAATATATATTTTCGACGTTTTGGTGCGCATCCACTTGAATTTTGCCTACATTTCGACCGAAATGAGGCTATTTTGAGGACCGATAGACTTGAAAACTAAACGCTGTTTTGGTAAGTATAATCCCTTCCAGGTCTTTTGATGGAAGAACAGCAAAGGTAAGGGAATATTTATGTGTTAATTTTGGGTTTCTGTCGACTCCAAGATAGAGGAGGCATAATGATACATTTGGAGCGCCGACTCCTAGTATAGCCTAATGAACGAAACCTGTAACGTTAAAAATAAATTTAACACAGCGATTGCATTTAGAAGAAGTGTATCTTCCTATACATATGTAAAACATGCATATTTAGTCAAAGTTTATGATGTGTATTCCTTGTTAGCTGACGTTATCTGCCGGAGCTATTTCATTTCTCCTGACATTTTAGTAGCATTTTTTGAACGATGCGTCATTGTCAACAGAGATTTATGGATATATATTGCAGATTATTGAAAAAAAATGAATGTACTGTGTAACATGTTATATTACTGTCGTCTGATGAAGATTTCAAAAGGTTAGTGAAATGAATTTTTTTTTAATCCTGCGTTTGTTGATTGCATATTTTTTCCTACTTGGCTATGCTAATGAGCTATGTCTGCGGTGGTGGTTTGACATAAATATGTGCTATGTTTTCGCCGTAAAACATTTTAAAATCTGACTTGTTGCCTGGATTCACAACGAGTGTAGCTTTAATTCAATACCCTGCATGTGTATTTTAATGAACGTTTGAGTTTTAACTAATACTATTAGCATTTAGCGTAGCGCATTTGCATTTCCAGAGCTCTAGATGGGACGCCTGCGTGCCAGGTAGAAGCAAGAGGTTAATGAACGTTTGAGTTTTATCGAGTACTACAGGTGGCGCTCTGAAATTTCCACTGATTTTGGTCCCTGTACAGTGCACTTGTTTCAGTCTTTGGGAGCTAGCTATATCTGTTCTTCATTAGAAAGCAGCTCGCATTTTTTAAAAGAAGCTCTGTTTACATCGTATATATACACAGGTGACTGGCTGCCTTTATCACAAGCGGTATATATAGGTGTTCTGATTGGTTCCAAGTTTAGCAGTCAGAGAAATTTGCCTTAGCTAACAGTGTTAAAATATACTTTATGAGAAAATGTGCAATAATTTAATGTTCCAACACATTTTATAGACATCATAAGAAGGTTTTACTGTCATATACAAAAAAATACAAAAACTCCCTTGATGTGGATTGATCAATTCACAAAATTGGCTGTATTGTGAAAACACAAGTGAGCTTGGTTAGGTTAAGGTTAAAATCACATTTAAGAAGAGAACATTTAGAACATCAGTAGTGCAATGTGATGTGTATTTCTCAATGCAATTGATTGTCATGAAGATTGATATTTGTCAACATTTTATAAATGTTGATTAAAATGTGAAAAAAAGTAAGTTGTTCATTTGGCAGTTTGAAGAAACTAATCTAAATGGTTTGCATATGCAATTCAAATCTGTTCTTTTTCCTGCAGTCTGAACAGCCATAAAGCTCATGGAATCCGATATTTCAAGCCACATTTCAAATCTGATGTATTTGCCCTCAAGTGGGTTTCAGACTGTTATTTGCATATCTTGTTGCTTATTAGCTAATCTGTTAACAGTTTGGAAAGAATGTGGTAACTACTGTAACTAGCTTGTTAATTGTTTACCAACAAATTGGTGAATGTGCTGGAAAGCTAAATAGCTATCTAGCTAGCTGAAGGGCCCTTTGACTGAAAATTCTAAGCAACTTGGAAACATTGGCAGTTATTGATGTCACCATAGCTTCCTCCACGACAACTGAGTGATAGGAAGTACGAGCACCACCACCATTCAGCCTACACCACTGCACACACACCTGTAGTTACTATGACAACTAGCATAGCCATGTCCGCAAATGACTGCTTTCCGAACACACACACACGATTTGGTTTCTTCTGGTGTTTGGACAGTCAGTATTCCAAATACTTTGAGCATTAAGGGCTGCAGTGTGAACAAGGCTTTAGACCTGGAGTGCCAAGAGAGCAGGCTGGCCAAGCTAGACAAGTCTAAAATGATAGGCTAAATCAAATACAATTTGAATTGTCACATGCTTCGTAAAACAGCAGGTGTAGACTAACAGTGAAGCTCTTACTTACGGGTCCTTTTCCAACAATTCAGATTAAGATAAATGTTTTTTTAATGTAATAGCGACACAAGGAATAAATACACAGTGAATAACAATAATGAGTAGAAGTAACATGACTATATACAGGGAGTACCAGTACAGAGTCGATGTTCAGGGGTATGAGGTAATTGAAGTAGATATGTACATATAGGTAGGACTCCCCAGGACTCTGTAAAGTGACTAGGAAACAGGATAGACAGACAATAGTAGCAGCGCATGTGGTGTGTGTTAATGTGTGTGTGTGTGTGACACTATTTGCCAGCAGTATGCATGTGTGCGCATGCTATGTGTGTGTGTGTGTGGGCGTATGTAGTGTGAGTGTATTGGGATGTTAGTGTACGTACATTATGTGTGAGTGTGTGGGTAGAGTCCAATATGTGTGTGCATAGAGTCAGTGCTAGAGAGTTAGTGCAAAAAAGGGTCATCGCAGGTAGTCCGGGTAGCCATTTGATGAGCTATTTAGCAGTCTTGGTGCAGCTGTAGAAGTTAGAGGATCTGAGGGGCCCATGTCAAATTTTTTAGTCTACTGTGGGCTGAAAGAGGTAAGTGCAGACGGGGACTTAGGACATACCCTTGAGGGGCTCCTGTGTTGATGGTCAGCATGGTGGATGTGTTGCCTTCCCTCACCGCCTTGGGGCGACCTATCAGGAAGTCCAGGATCCAATTGCACATCGAAGTGTTCATTCCCAGGCTTGGTGATGAGCTTGTAGCTATGTTTTTGAATGCTGAGCTGTAGTCAATAAACAGCATTCTTACATAGGTATTCCTTTTGTCCAGGTGGGTGAGGGCAGTGTGGAGTGCATTAGAGATTGCGTGATCTGTGGATCTTTTTGGGCGGTATGTGAATTGGAGCTGGCCCAGGGTGTCTGGGATTATGGTGTTGATATGGTGGAGAGATGACGCTGCAGTGGATAGCTGCCATCTTATGGATGTCGTGACGTTGTCTTTGTTAATGTGACGACTGTTGCTCATCGAATGATTAAAAGTTTCTAATTACCAAAACATTCTCTTTGATTTGGACATTTTCCAGACATCGTACAATGTATAAACATCAAACATATACTAGGTAAACTGTTGACGTTACAATGTTTTCGTAATAACATCATCTATTAACCTTTAATAACAAAACAAAAATGACATACATTTTCATATTCCATCTATCGTCATGACCACCATTGTGGCTGACGGAACTATTGTTCCAAAGTCCCTTTCATGTTTAATGTTCTGAGGCTGGTTCTCCATAGTAACAGGACAAAAGGAATTTGTCTGTGGCCTAAGATTTACTAGGGGCATGAGGGGTCATAAAACCCCCACATCTTCAGACCCCTAGATCTCTCCTCCTCTGTTGGGGTTGAGAGATAATCTGTAGGGTTGTGGTCTCCTGTCACCTGACCTGATCAGGACAGTCATGAAATGGGCTCCTGACCAAATCTGCTATTTTGTGTGTTTATTTACACTGATCTTAACTTTTGTTTTTACACATGTCTACGCCATCATTTTCTATGACCTAAAACAGCTTCTGGACATCAGAACAGTGGTCACAAACCTCAATTTAGATTAATCTTTGTACTTCAGGGAGTCGTCAGGCCCTGATCCCCAGGACTCGAAAGAGGAAGCGGTGGCTAAAGTGAGACAAGGGAGGCAGTGTCATGACAAGACATGTCGGTGAGCATGTAGGCCGCCATTTACCTCTGTTTTGTTGGCGAACGTGCAGTCACTAGAGAACTAACTGGATGATGTAATATTTATTTTGGTTGAACAAGCTATTGAAGTTCCAACTGTCTGCCATCCTCCTGTCCAGTCCTTGGGCATCTTAGACACCATTCCAGCCGGTCCACCTCCTTACAGGAGCAAATCAATCTAAGGTGATTTTGGTCCATTTTAGTTGTTTGTTTTTTTTCACTAACCAGAATATCATCCATTAAACTATTAAAAGGGAAAGGGTTATAATACAAATGGAAGCTAAAACCATTGACGTCATCACGTATTGATGCACTGAGTCTGTTGAACAAGATAATTACACCATTTTGGCTGACAGAGGCTTTGACTGCCACAGGGAATAACAGTAATCAAGTCATCCTTTTTGTACTAAACATTGTCAGGAGAGCCTCCTTTAACAGCCTTTATGGATGTCAACCGATGGAGGGAGAGAGTAGCTGTAGTATGAGAGAGGGAGAGGTTAGCAAAAGAGACAAGAGGGCAAATGTTCAGTTTGAAAGCATAGCACTCCAATTCCATCCCGATTAAACTATTAAAACAAACGTGGCATCTACAGTTTGGATACAGATATTAAAATCTAGTATTTAATGTTTTCTAATTAGAATATAAGAGCATTCATCACCATAACATTGGTTTCAATAGTTTATGGTGAATCGTGAATGGCCATTCTAAAGTATGGCAGCTTCAGCACTGTCAAACTACAACATGTAAATAGTGGAACTGAAATTGAGAATAATAAAAATGCACTCACAGTTTGCTACTGTATGTATGTTTAAGAATCACCTCAGCAGTGTCAACCCTACATAGCAGTGTAGAGCTAGAACTGCGTTATAAAAACAGAGTGAGATCTTTAACCTGTTACTCCTACCCCCTACTTTTTCGAACATTCTGTTAAAAATCGCGCAACATTTCAGAGCCCTGCTGCTCATGCCAGGAATATAGTATATGCATATGATTAGTATGTGTGGATAGAAAACACTCAGACGTTTATAAAACTGGTTAAATCACTGCTGTGACTATAACAGAACGTGAGTTTCATCGAAAAGTGAAGGAAAATCTGATCACTGAAAATGGAAATAAATATCCATGAGCCACTTCCAGGAATTGTTAAAGGTGAACCGAATTAAATGAGGCCAAGGTTGCAGTACCTACAGCTTCCACACGATGTCTAGAGTCTTGTCATTTGCTTCGGCTTTGATTCTTGGTCAAACCGAATCAAGGGAACCGATTCCCTCCGGTCTCCGACCGGATGTTTTGGTTGAGATTTCTCCTGACATTTTTTCCAGACGGTCACCTATAGAATTTACATCGCCTCCTGATGAATTTTATCGCTTATTAACGTGTACTAATACCTAAAGTTGCATTACAAAAGTATTTCGAAGTGTTTTGTGAAAGTTTATCGTCAACTTTTTTAATTTTAAAAAATGACGTTACGAAACAATTTTTTTTCGTTTATCACACAATCTTCATAGATCGCTATCTAGGCTATATATGGACCGATTTAATCGAAAAAAAGACCCAATAGTGATTATGGGACATCTAGGAGTGACAACAAAGAAGATGGTCAAAGGTAATGAATGTTTTATATTTTATTTGTGCGGTTTGTGTAGCGACGACTATGCTAATTATTTTGTTTACATCCCCTGCAGGTCTTTTGGGGTGTTACATGCTATCAGATAATAGCTTCTCATGCTTTCGCCGAAAAGTATTTAAAAAATCTGACTCGTTGCCTGGATTCACAACGAGTGTAGCTTTAATTCAATACCCTGCATGTGTATTTTAATGAACGTTTAAAATACACATGCAGGGTATTGAATTAAAGCTACACTCGTTGTGTTTTAAAAAAAATGACGTTACGTTATAAGACGCTATTTTTTTCTGTTTATCACACAGTCGTCATAGATCGATATCTAGGCTATATATGGACCGATTTAATCGAAAAAAAAGACCCAATAGTGATTATGGGACATCTAGGAGTGCCAACAAAGATGGTCAAAGGTAATGAATGTTTTATATTTTATTTGTGCGGTTTGTGTAGCGCCGACTATGCTAATTATTTTGTTTACGTCCCGTGCGGGTCTTTTGGGGTGTTACATGCTATCAGATAATAGCTTCTCATGCTTTTGCCGAAAAGCATTTTAAAAATCTGACTTGTTGCCTGGATTCACAACGAGTGTAGCTTTAATTCAATACCCTGCATGTGTATTTTAATGAACGTTTGAGTTTTAACTAGTACTATTAGCATTTAGCGTAGCGCATTTGCATTTCCAGATGTCTAGATGGGACACCTGCGTGTCAGGTAGGAGCAAGACGTTAATAAAACATCTAACTTCTTGGCACCGTTCACCTACCTTGTTATTATTACTCATGAACTTTGGAACTTCCACTCACTGGGATGGACTAGAACTGTCATGTCTGAATATGATCACAAAGGAGATCAGAGATAATCAGGAGACTTGTAGATCTAATGACCTTCTCTATCCCATGATGCACCTTCACATTAGCCCCTAATTGGAATATTGACCAGGATGTCACCACTCTGAGGACAATATAAAAATATTTTTTACATTCAAACTGCACTCTCGTGAAGTCGTGACTTGCGACATACGTCTTGTTTCCTGAATCGGGTCACAATTAGATCCAGTCACAATAATTACCTGATGGTCTGTGGGTACATGCAGTATAGACTAAGTATATATGAAGTATAGCACTCTAATACAGTATACTCTATATATGTACATTCAAATGTGTTAAACTACACTAATATTGGCTGATTATTCATTTCTTCTTGGGAAACTTTATGAACTTAGTGTCACAATTATGAGTGAAGAGGTGTGGAGTCAGGCGCAGAGCGCAAAGATGTGGGAAAAACAACACGCTTTAATGTCCCGAAACACAACATGTACAAAGTGAAAACACAAATGAACAGAAATATAACCGGACAGCGTGTAACCCAAAATGCAACAAAATACACTCAACCAACAAAACAGACGAACAAGCCCGCACGAAACAGAAGCGGGCTAAAAGACTATATATACCCTATCCTAACAACCAAACTAGAAACAGGTGCTACCAATTAGACAAAACTAAACGAACACAGAACAACGGATCGGCGATAGCTAGTAGACCGGTGACGACGACCACCGAGCGCCACCCGAACAAGAAGGGGAGTCACCTTCGGTAATATTTGTGACACTTAGTTCCCAAGGGACAGTTGTGTTCTAATTGGGATGAGAATCAGTGTGATGACACAACCTGAAGTTAGCTATAGAAGAAAGCAAACATCTAGGAGTGGACTGATCCAAAATATGCACATGACAGGCAGAACATAAATCGTCTTAAAACCTCTTGGAACCACCCATCCCAGATCCGGGATAATTGTCATCAACTACGCTAAATAGCATAGCGCAACGGTCAAATAATCTTAATATAAAATATTCATATTCATGAAATCAAAAGTGAAATATAACGAAACACAGCTTAGCCTTTTGTTAATCACCCTGTCGTTTCAGATTTTGAAATTATACTTTACAGCAAAAACAATATGTTTGTATAAGTTTATCGATATACCAGAAAAACATTATGTACACCTAGCGGCAGGTAACTTGGTCACGAAAATCAGAAAAGCAATCAAATTAATCATTTACCTTTGATGAGCTTCGGATGTTTTCACTCACGAGACTCCCAGTTAGACGGCAAATGTTCCTTTTGTTCCATAAAGATATTTTTTATATCCAAATACCTCCGTTAGTTTGATGCGTTATGCCTAGGTATCCACCGGAAATAGTGGTCACGACAACGCAGACAAAAAAAATCTAAATTAGGTCCATAATGTCGACAGAAACATGGCAAACGTTTTTTTATAATCAATCCTCAAGGTGTTTTTCAAATATCTATTCGATAATATATCAACCAGGACAGTTGGCTTTTCACTAGGACTGGGAGGAAAAATGGCTACCTCTCTGTTTTGCGCAAAAATCACACTGAGAGCCAACAACTGACCACTTACGCAATGTGGATGTTTACGCTCATTCTTCAAAATAAAGGCCTGAAACTACATCCAAAGGCTGTAGACCCCTTAGGGAAGCCACAGAATAAGGGATCTGGTTGATATCCCTTTCAATGGGCAATAGGGATGCATAGAAAGACAGGGGTTTCAAAATAAGAGTCACTTCCTGATTGGATTTTTCTCAGGCTTTAGCCTGCAATATCAGTTCTGTTATACTCAGACAATATTTTTACAGTTTTGGAATCTTTAGTGTGTTTTCTATCCTAAGCTGTCAATTATATGTATATTCTAGCATCTGGTCCTGAGAAATAGGCAATATACTTTGGGAACGTTATTTTTCCAAAAATAAAAATAGTTCCCGCTAGCTTCAAGAGGTTTTAACAGCCACCTGCAGAATCTGCCATTTTGGCTGAGTTGCTCAGGACAAGTTGGCCATGATTTTTCTTTGACACCTGTCTGTCTTATCATGGTTGATAAGTGTAGTAGAGGGGATTCTGGTTGGCTCAGACAGTAGGGAGCATGGCCGTGTGGTGGTGTGGTGATTGGTAGTGGGTTCCCCAATCTTGCATTGTGGGATCCCACTACCATCAAAGCTCAATTATTTACACCAGCTTTGTGCAGATGTGAAAGTTTGTGAAAGGGGAGCGTGCTTTGTTTGTCAGACTTGCGAACTAACCACTTCTGAGTGCCCGAAGATACATTCAAGACTACAGATTGAAATGTCCTAGAAGGAAGCCTCTACATTTCTAAGATAGACCTCAAATTATGTGTCAAAAGAATCCAGGTGATGCAGTCGAACCTGACGTGACATATCACAGCCATTAATGATTGTTTGGATTTGTTTAGACAAATTATTGTACAAGACCCAGTGGTGTATATTCATGGATGCCAAGGGAAGTCCGGCTTCCCCAAAAGTTTACCAATATTTTAGTAAAAACATAAATAATTATCTTTCATCTCTCTGTGTTTCATCATTTTCCTTTAATTTGCAAAAGGCTGAATGTGTCTTACCGGAGAAAGCAGCCGAGCGTGCGACACAGAGCCCCTCTGCCTCTCTGTGTGTAGGCCTGATGCGGTCTGACGTTGTCTGGTCCTAAGAGGAAGAAATTGTTTTCGCCCGCAGCATTGAATGTGTAACAGTCGTCGGTGGAACAAGGTGAGGACCAAGATGCAGCGTGGCATGTGTCCATTTTATTAAATGAACACGAAAATCACAAAGAGAACTACCAAAAACAGTTCTGGCTGGTGCAGACACACAACAGAAAACAATCACCCACGAAACTCAATGAAAAACAGGCTACCTAAATATGGTTCTCAATCAGGGACAATGATTGACAGCTGCCTCTGATTGAGAACCATACCAGGCCAAACACAGAAATAGCAAATCATAGAAAAACTAACATAGACAACCCACCCAACTCACGCCCTGACCACACTAAAACAAAGACATAATAAAATAACTAAGGTCAGAACGTGACAGAATTCAAGGGAAGCCAGTGAGCATTTGGCCTCCCTTGATAAAAAAAGTATTTAAAATGTGCCAAACAGCGTTGAGCTAAACTTGAGTGAGCTCAACTGTGAATGGTCCAGGCGCCCCTAAAAAAAGTGTCAAGGGAAAGCACCTTGGATTTTGGCATCATATCGCATTGAGAGCATACTGTACGTCATTGACAGAAACAACTTGAATTGTTGCGTCTTGTTGTGTTGTTGTCCTCCGGTGGCCAGCTAGCTAAAATGGTCCCTCTCCTAAATTAGCCATGGATGGAGATAAGGATTTCGACATGTAGTTTTACTTCATTTCCCATACTGGCCAATGATTATAACGCCGATTCTGATCCAAACATTAAATCATACATTGCTGTGCCCCTGGCCTGGGGATGGAAGTTCAGTATGTAGCTAGATGTAAAAGGTTAATGTTAACTAGCTAACGTTGCCCATGAATGGAAGTTAGGCTAGATGACAAGAATTTTAGCCAGGTGATAGACCGTTTCATCATCATGAAAGATAGGAGGATGGTATGTTGAGTCAACATGTTTTTCTACTCGCACGAACACAAATCAGAACCATGTACAGCCACATAATAGTTAACTTATGTTGATTAGACTAAATAGTTGTTGGTATCTTTAAAAAAAAACTTTTATTTAACTATGCAAGTCAGTTAAGAACAAATTCTTAATTTCAATGACAGCCTAGGAACAGTGGGTTAACTGTCTTGTTCAGGAACAGAATGAAATATTTTTACCTTGTAAGCTTGGGGATCTGATCTTGCAACCTTTCAGCTACTAGTCCAACACTCTAACCACTAGGCTACCTGTGGCACCTTTTAGCTGTCACTGTATGAGAATAAGCAGAGGCAGCTCCTTATTTCTTTGCAACTTGTGGTAACTCTCTGGGGTTCTAAATCAATAGTTATTTAGTGGTCGGAAACATTAACTTGCTTGACCATGCTGTAGGTCTTGCAACTGTTTGTTACATGTAATATGCTTTGTCGATTTCACCGCAAAAAGGTTGCTAACCGGTTTTGTGATAAAACAAAGGTATGGTTTAATTTTTTCTGCTACTGCGTCTTCTTATTTTCTCGGCCGTTAGGCCTATATATCACGGCTGAAAAGCATATGAATTAACAGGTTATAGAGCAAACAACGCAATTATCACAACACATTGGTTGGAATATGGTCTTTTTGGGGCGCTTAACCAATTATTTTATCCACGCACCGCTACTGACAAGGGCTCACAGGTGGTGCAGTGGTCTAAGGGACTGCATCTCAGTGCTTGAGGCTTCACTACGGACACCCTGATTCAAATCCAGGCTGTATCACACCTTGCTGTGATTGGGAGTCCCATAGGTCAGTGCACAATTGGCCCAGTGGCAACTGGGTTTGGTCATTGTAAATCATATTATTTTTTCCTGTTAATGGTGTCCACCACTAAAGTAAAAACTTCTGCGTAAATCTAAAATACTGTAATTTTAAAAAGCCCCATCAAAAGCCGTAATTATAAGTATGGGCTGCGTTTCAATCCACAGCATCCGCTTATGTCGGGCATCTGCATCTGCGGTGGAAGGATTCCGTGTTACATCGGTGTTTGTTAAACCATGAGACATCCCGAAAACCAGTCTTCTCATGGAAACGCATGTAGCGTCTGAATGGTTTGGCCTACAAACTATTATGACCAGTCTATGGAAAGATGTGATTACTACAAGTGTCACTGGACTTGCCTGAAGGTAGCCAGGTACCGGTTTTAAAAAAAATAATAGAAGTATGGAAGTAGTTTTCTGCCAACATCAAAAAGAATTTAAATATGCGTAAAAAAAATCATGTTTCCTGAGATTTCTTATGTCTCCTAAATTAGGACAGACACATCAAAACCTTATTTCCTATGATTTATTTTTTGACTGTCTGTTTTGTCATTTACGAATGTGTTATTCAATGCATTTCTATGGGCTATAGTAGTAAAGGCCAAATGCTATATTTTATCAAATATTTTAATACATTTTTTTATATACCCACAGGGGTCCTAAAATGTTAAATCAAATAGCTAAGTGATCCATGGTATGGCCATCTTAAAACAATTCCATATGTTAGCTTAGTAGAACCCCACCCACACATCCCAAAGGCTTAGACTTTTAGAGGTTAAAGAGGACCCCTAGTGTGATTCATGATTTGGTTGGAGATCTGAATACATTAAATAATTCCTAATTGCCTCTTTTGTTTGTTGCAATTGCCCTTTAGGTCTTCCAAATAGATAGGGGGTTTATTTGACATTTTAGTCATTTAACAGACACTCTTATCCAAAGCAATTTACAGCCATTTTTGTGCTTTTTAGGACTGGTCTCCCATGGGAATCAAACCCACAACCCTGGCATTGAAAGCACTATGCTCTACCAACTGACCCACATGGGACCTTCATAATCCATTAAATAATTAAGAATACTTAAAATAACTCCATTCCAAGCCTGTGATACTCAGTCCATGTAGCTAATTTTTACAAAGAAAGACAATGAAACTCATTATCTGTAGATAATGCAGTAATATAAGGACATAACTGGACTGCAATGTAAATAAACTCGGATGCAAACCAACATGAAGGTCACTCAGATAAAATATATTCAGGATGTTCCAGACATGATATCATTATCACAATAATCTACCCTCCTCTCTTCACATTACAGTGCATCTGTGACCACAGCTGAATAGAGGCTGTCTGAAGTGCTCTGATGACATTCCCTCTGGCTCTTACAGGATATGTTTCTCCTCTGAACATTATATCATACCATTGCATTCCCACTGGGCAAAAAATAGTTGAATCAATGTTGTTTCCACTAATTGGATTTGCGAAAAGTCAACAAAGTAAGGGCATTTATTTTTTTCACCCAACTTTTAACCTAAATCCAATGACATAGTGATTTTTTGTTGTTGAATTCATGTTAAATCTACGCACAATACCTCAAAATGACAAAGTGAAAACAGGTTTTTAGACATTTTTGCAAATCTGAACACTTATTTACCTAAGAATTCCGACCCTTTGCTATGAGACTCGAAACTGAGCTCAGATGCATCCTGTTTCCATTGACCATCCTTGAGATGTTTCTACAACTTGATTAGAGTCCACCTGTGGTAAATTCTATTGATTGGACATGATTTGGAAAGGCACACACCAATCTATATAAGGTCCCACAGTTGACAGTGCATGTCAGAGCAAGACTTCCTAGAGCTGGCTGCCCAGCCAAATGTATTCATCAGGGGAGAAGGGCCTTGGTCATGAAGTTGACCAAGAACCCGATGGTCACTCTGACAGAGGTCCAGTGGCCAGACAGAAGCCATTCCTCAGAAAAAGGCACATGACAGCCCGCTCTGAGTTTGTCAAAAGGCACCAAAAGGACTCTGACCATGAGAAACAAGATTCTCTGGTCTGATGAAACCAAGATTGAACCTGCTCCAGAGCACTCAGCACCTCAGACTGGGGCAAAGGTTCACCTTCCAATAGGACAACGACCCTAAGCACACAGTCAAAACAAAGCAGAAGTCTCTGACTGTCCTTGAGTGACCCAGCAAGAGCCCCGACTTGAACCCAATCGTACATCTCTGGAGACACCTGAAAATCACTGTGCAGCAACACTCCCCATCCAACCAGACAGAGCTTGAGAGGATCTGCAGAGAAGAATGGGAGAAACTCCCCAAGCTTGTAATGTCATACCCAAGAAGAGTCGAGGCTGTAATCGCTGCCAAAGGTGCTTCAACAAAGTACTGAGTAAAAGTTCTGATGATATTTACATTTTTAATTTTGTATTAATTTGCAAAAATTCAAAAATGACACTTTTTGCTTATGGGGTATTGTGTGTAGATTGAGAAGGGAAAAAATGACTTTAGCAATTTTAGAATACGTCTGTAACCTAAAAAAATGTGGAAAAAATCAGGGGGTCTGATATTTTCCGAAGGCACTGTATGCTATCGGAAGGACTGTAACGTTTTTCTTCCGTTGAAGGAGGAGGACCAAAAGGCAGCGTGGTTTGAGTTCAACATGTTTAATAAAGACCATACACGAGAACACTACAAAATACAAACACAACAAATGTGAAAACCAAAACAGTCCTAGCTTGTGCAATGACACAAAGACAGAAGACAACCACCCTCAAAGTACCCACACAATATGGCTGCCTAAATATGATTCCCAATCAGAAACAACGATAGACAGCTGCCTCTAATTGAGAACCAATCTAGGCAACCATAGACTTACAAACTACCTAGAAAGGCTACAGCCCCATAAACATACAAAAAAACCTAGACCAGGAGAAAACACATAAATCCCCAAGTCACACCCTGACCTAACCAAAATAATAAAGAAAACAAAGAATAACTAAGACCAGGGTGTGACAAGGACAATCATTTTGTTGTGCTTAAGAAGGTCTTGGGTAACATTAGAATAAGACAGAAAAGAACATAGTATTTTCATTAGTTTATTTAACTGTAGGCAATATGTACAAACACTAAAACAACAAAGACATAAAAGTGGTATCCACAAATTCATCTGACTTTAGGGAAATGGATAAAGGGCTTCATTGCCAAAATCCCGAAGTGTCCTTAAGAGGACATGTCATTTCTTTCCCCCTGTAATTTATTTCCCCCTGCTCGTCAGGCCTGTGCAGATGAACTATACAGAAGCAAATTGCCAAATCCAAAGTATCACATTAAAACTGCTTATGACACATTCTGTTTGTGATATTAAGATTATAACAATGATAGTGCGCGCCCTACCCTACCCAGCCCACAGCAGAGTTTTGTTTTTGGAACAAAGATCCTGTGCCGGTGGCTGGCAACCATTAATGATCCTTCCGCAGGTTCACCTACGGAAACCTTTTTACGACTTTTACTTCCTCTAGATAGTCAAGTTTGACTATCGGCGCTCCCAGGAGACATACCATAATGTCACCTGGGTTGTGCCTGACCAGCTCCACCTCCCCCCTCTTTAAAAATGGATGAGTACTTTAAAAAGTTGTTTTGAGTCAATATGACGCTCTCGTTTCTCCTGGTCATAAATAGTTAGATTTGTGGCCGCCTAGCCAGTGAAAGTTGCCAAGATGATTGTGATTATTACTGTTATATCAGGGCAATATGTTCTAGTCTCATAGTATATTAATTATAGGCCTATGGTTATTTATGTGTAGATTTATGTGAGTCACATGTTAAATGCAAGAGTCATGGATTTACGTAGGCCTACAAGACTGTGGTCTTTAATGTGAAATCACATGTTAGATGGTTTGTTGTGTGCAATCGATTACAGTAGGGTATATGATAAGCTATGATTTAATGATGATTTGAGTGCCCAAATTTTGTCCCACCTAAATTTGAACTGGTCCTTCCATCAACAGATTTCTGCATACACCACTGCATTGAGCTGATGCCCAGTGGGTTTCTAGTCTGTGCCCAGTGGGTTACTAGTCAGAAACTATGTTTGGTCCAAAGACAGAAAAATAACTATTTTGTGAAGTCTCTCTATATACCATAGTTCCATCTGAAGTTACATGTTTTGTTCAGTGATTGCTATCGCTGATGACAATGTCTGGTCCAGTTCTAAAGGAATGTAGATGATTAAATATTTGAGCAAAGTCGTGCCGGGGCAGGGCTGCTTACAGGAAGTGGGAGGAGGGCAGAGGAGGCAGAGTGAAATATTACGCAGTGACCTTGCTGTCACCCAAAAATCTCAAATGACCAAAATGACCTCAGCAGACAGAGTCACTTTGGTAATATCCTGCTTAAACACGGTTTGTTTTAAATGTCACGGGCCAACAGTGGATCCATCCGGCATCTGACTCCTGATTCCTGTACTGCTCCCCTGCACCCACAGAGACTAGCTCCCTACTTTAATTGCTTTTCACAAACCAGCACCCTGGGCTTCACACTCTGGGAAGCTTGGTTGGAGTGAGTCAAAGCCGTGCATGCAAGGGCTCATCCTGCGTGTTGCCATAGCAGCAATCTGTTTCCAAAAGTTGATTTCCAAGTTCTTCTTTAAAAAACAAATTTGGCTACTGTTAAAAGTCTACCTGAATTGACCTGGATGTTGGGGGAGAAGTTGGTAATAGCAGGTTCTTGTTGAAATGTTGAAAGGTATTGTGCATCTCTCCCATCATTAATGCTACACTCTTGGGTTGGAGAGAGAGAGTTTGACCAGTCTCTGTCCTGCCCTTATTGTGTCACTGCCTCCTTCCCCATTCAGCCGACTGCTATGCGTGGTGACACAGTTGAACATTATTTTACAGCCTGCTACGTCAGGATATGGTAGGAGCTGTGCCAGGAGAAAATATACTGCCACTTAAACGTACTGTAATCCTTCTGTCTGCTCAAATTCAGTCTCTCTTTAAGAAGTGCTATCCCATTGTCCTGGGAGTGACAGTGGGATGATCATATTCTCCTGCTTATTAGATGGCCATTGTAGCACACTGTTATTAATATTGATTCACACACCCCGTATATCCTAATAATGTATATCCTAATAATGGGTCGTAGCCTTGAATGAGTAGTGCTTGTGACTCAGAGAAACCTGCATTCACTCTCTTTCGCTCTCTCTCACACACAACACATTTTTTCCTTTGAATCTCATTTCAGATTTGTATTCATATCATACATTATTTGGTACACCAGACATACTTTTATTGATATACTTGCCACGCTGTAATAGCTTTAGTCCGACTTGGCAATGGTTCATGTTGACACCCAACTCTGTTATTATTCAATTCCAATGAAGGTTACCTACCCATGGAAAGACTGGGGCTCATAATATGACACTATAGTCCTCTCAAAGTTCTACAGTTCTATTTATGCAAAAGCATTCAATCATAATGACATGTCTGTTAAAGAATACATAATATCCTCAATAAGTCTAGGAAGTATTTGGTACTCTACAATAGGAATGTTACCAGTGCTTTTCACAGGTCATATTACAAGCCCCAGATTATCTTGTGGTGGAGTTCATGCACAGGCTTAGAGAGAGAGAGATTCCCAGGCTGTGAGCAGAGCAAGAGAACCAACCCCACTAATACACCCACCCATCCTGTGACCTAAGAGGCATGTACCAGATGCTTAGCAAGCTCTGCTCACACCTAATGGTCCAAGTCTAAACCACACAAATAACAACACTGTACACAATGGAACACAAATATTTTACTATCTCATCCTGTAATATGCTAAGTCTGAGGTCATCTGCCTTTGTACCAAAGAGCCGGAACCCAGACTTCACCAAAGAAAATGGAAATACAGAGGAGATAGACCCACTGGTTGCTCTCAAAATTACAGAGCTAGTAGTACCATCCACCAAACTACCAGGTGTGAAAAAGAGACTCAGGGGCTATGCTAATTTGGTATAGAGCAGACCGAATACACTCTATTAAATTAATCAAAATATGAACATTTTACATTTGGTTAGAAAAAAGGAAATCATCTCAACAGAGAAAAATATCCTCCCGTGTACGACCTACAATATCTCCCTCCACTAGAATCCCCATACTTTAATGAAGACAGCGTCTCCACCCTGGAGGGGGAGATCAATTATTTCCAGACTCAGGGACATGTACTAGTCTGTGGTGACCTATACACCAGAACTGGACAAAAACCTGACACCCTCAGCACACAGGGCGACGAACACCTATCTGGAAGTGACCTCAGTCCCCCCCCAATATGACCCCCTAGGTATAACTATGACAATACAACCAACAAAAATGGGTCACAAATCCTGCAGCTCTGTCACATGCTGGGTCGGTACATCGTCAATGGTAGATGTCAAGGGGACTCCTACAGTAGTTACACCTACAGCTCATCTTTTGAGCTGTAGACTACTTTATCACTGACCTAAACTCAGATTTTCTCAGTGCGTTCACAGTCAGCCCACTGACACCCCTATCAGATCACAACAAAATCATACCAGAAAACAATTATCCAACAACAAATTCAATCCCTTTAAGACAACTTCCTGGACAAAACGTTTCACTGTATTAGTGGATGGGGTAAACTTGGCAGTAGAAAGCCTAAATAGTATATTTGACCTCTCAGCTTCCCTATCAAATAAAAAAAATTCAACCAAACAACGTAACAACAATTACAAATGGTTTGATGAAGAATGCAAAAACCTAAGAAAGAAATTGAGGAACCAATGCAATCAAAAACACAGAGACACATACAGCCTGAACCTATGCCTTCGCTATGGTAAAACACTAAAACAGTACAGCACTATACTAAGGAAAAAGAAAGAACAGCACTTCAGAAATCTGCTTAATGTAATTGAAGAATTCTAACCACTTCTGGGAAAACTGGAACACACTAAACATGAAGAGCTGTCTATCCAAAATGGAGATTATGGATAAATCACTTCTCCAATCGTTTTGTCCCTATAACAAAGAACAAACCGCAAAAACATGTACAGTACATGATCAGTTATTAAAGACTAGCTGAACCCACTGAACCCACTGAATAAACTACAGGACAAAGTACAAACCATTCAACTTGAAAAGGCCTGTGGTGTTGATGGTATCCTAAATAAAATTATAAAATATAAACACCACAAATGACAATTGGCTATACTTAAACTCTTTAACATCACCCTCAGCTCTGGCATCTTCCCCAATACTTGGAACCAAGGACGGATCATCCCAATCCACAAAAGTGGAGACAAATTCAAGCCCAATAACAACCTTGTGATATGCATCAACAGCAACCTTGGGAAATTCCTCTGCATTATCATTAACAGCAGACTCCTACAATTCCTGAGAGAAAACAGTTTTCTAAGCAAATCTTATATTGGCTTTTTACCAAATTACCATATGACAGACCACATATTCAACTTGCACCCTTATTGACAAACAAACAAAACAAAATAAAAGCAAAGTATTCTCATGCTTTGTTGCTAAAAAGCTTTTGACTAAATCTGGCATGAGGGTCTGCTATACAAATTGACTGGAAAGCAGTGTTAAGGGCAAAAACATACAACATTATAAAATCCATGTACACCAACAACAAGTGTGTTAAAATGTATTTATTTCCTTAAGGCCGGAGGGTAAGAGAGGGATGCAACTTGAGCCACACCCTCTCAAACATTTATTTTGAATAATTGTCGAGGGGTTTAGAACAGTCAAATGTCTACTGTTTCCAGATGATCTGGTGCTTCTGTTCCCAACCAAGGAGGGCCTACAGCAGCACCTAGATCTGTTCCCAACCAAGGAGGGTCTACAGCAGCACCTAGATATGTTCCTAACCAAGGAGGGCATACAGCAGCACCTAGATCTGTTCCCAACCAAGGAGGGCCTACAGCAGCACCTAGATCTGTTCCCAACCAAGGAGGACCTACAGCAGCACCTAGATCTGTTCCAAACCAAGGAGGACCTACAGCAGCACCTAGATCTGTTCCCAACCAAGGAGGGCCTACAGCAGCACCTAGATCTGTTCCCAACCAAGGAGGGCCTACAGCAGCACCTAGATCTGTTCCCAACCAAGGAGGGCCTACAGCAGCACCTAGATCTGTTCCCAACCAAGGAGGGCCTACAGCAGCACCTAGATCTGTTCCCAACCAAGGAGGGCCTACAGCAGCACCTAGATCTGTTCCCAACCAAGGAGGGCCTACAGCAGCACCTAGATCTTCTGCACAGATGCTGTCAGAGGTGGGACCTATCAGACGTGGGATCTAAGACAAAAAAATAATGGTGGCCAGAACCACCAATACAAATTCCACCTATACACTGTTGCCCTAGACCACATAATACCTACATCTGCATAAATATCTGCACCACATGCAACTTCCACAAAGCTGTGAACGATCTGAGAGACAAGGCAAGAAGGGCCTTCTACGCCATCAAAAGGAACATAACATTTGACATCCCAGTTAGGATGGCTAAAAATGCTTGCATCTGTTACAGAACCCATTGCCCTCTATGATTGTGAGGCCTGGGGTCCACTCACCAACCAAGAATTGACCAAATTGGACAAACACAGCATTGAGACTCTGCATGCAGAATTCTGCAAAAACATCCTCTGAGCACAAAGTAAAACACCAAATAATGCATCTAGAGCAAAATAAAGACGATTGCCCGCTAATTATCAAAATCCAGAAAAGAGCCATTAAATCCTACAACCACCTAAAAGGAAGCGATTCTCAAACCTTCTATAACAATGCCCTCACCTACAGAGAGATTAACCCGGAGAAGAGTCCCCTTAGCCAGCTGATACTGAGACTCTGTTCAAATACACAGAGACCCTACAGAGCCCCAGGATAGCAACACAATTAGACCCAACCAAATCATGAGAAAACAAAAATCTAATTACTTGAAACATTGGAAAGAATCAACAACAGAAAACAGTGAAATCTGTAATGTTATTTGGCCCTAAGCAGAGAATACACAGTAGTAGAATACCTGACTACTGTGACTGATGCAAAACTAAGAAAAGCTTTGACTATATACAGACTCGGTGAGCATGGCCTTGTTATCGAGAGAAGTCCCCATAGATAGACCTGGCTCTCAAGAGAAGACAAGCTACATGCCCACTGCCCACAAAATGAGGTGGAAAATGAGCTGCACTTCCTAACCTCCTGCCAAATGTATGACCATATAAAAGACACATTACTTCCCTCAGATTACACAGACACACAAAGAATTTTAAAACAAATCCTATCTTCATAAACTCCCATATCTATTAGGTGAAATAACACAGTGTGACACCACAGCAGCAAGATGTGTTACCTGTTGCCACAAGAAACAGGGAACCAGTGGAGCACAAAAAACCACTTGTAAAGGCAACCTATATTTATTTGTTTATTTGCACATTGTTTACAACACAAATCATAGCCAATAAAATAATATTTTCCTTGTTTATTTCCCTGTTTTTCAATATCTGTAACGTTCGTCTTCCTCTTCTGAGGAGGAGTAGCAAGGATCGGACCAAAGCGCAGCGTGGTACGTATTCATGATGCATTTATTAAACACAGAACACTAAAACAATAACAAACGAGAATAACACAACACGAAACGAAACTGTCCTGTCTGGTGACATACACAAAGACAGAAAACAATCACCCACGAAACACAGGTGGGAAAAGGCTACCTAAGTATGATTCTCAATCAGAGACAACTAACGACACCTGCCTCTGATTGAGAACCATACCAGGCCAAACACAAAAACACCACATAGAAAAAGGAACATAGACAACCCACCCAACTCACGCCCTGACCATACTAAAGCAAAGACCCAACAAAAGAACTAAGGTCAGAACGTGACAATATCACTTGCTTTAGCAGTGTAAACATATGTTTTCCGTGCCAATTAAGCCCATTAAATTGAATTGAGAGAGAGAGATTTATTCCAGTCAGAACTACACTACATGATGTACATGGATTTTATAATGTCATATGTTTCCCCCAACACTTGTATAGCAGACCCTCATGTCAAATTGAGTCAAAAGTTGTTGTTTTTATCAACAAAGCATGAGAAGACTTTGCTTTAGATTTGTTCGCTTGTCAATAAGGGTGCACTTTGAATATGTGGACTGTCGTACGGTAATTTGGTAAAAAACCAATACGACATTTGCCCAGGAAATTGTTTTCACTGAGAAAATGTAGGAGTCTGCTGTTAATGATAATGCAAAGGATTTTCCCGGGTTTGCTGTTGATGCATATAACACAATGTATTTATTGGGCTCAAATGTGTCTACAAAATCTCTGCCACCCACGCACTGTTACTGGAGGTGTGAGTCTCATTTCAAATCAAATCAAACTTTATTTGTGACATGCCCCGAATACAACAAGTGTAGACCTTACTGTGAAATGCTTACTTACAAGCCCTTAACCAACAGTGCAGTTCAAGAAGAGTTAAGAAAATATTTACCAAATAAACAAATGTAAAAAATTATAAAAAGTAACACAATAAAATAACAATAACGAGGCTATATACAGGGGGTAACCATGCCGAGTCAATTTGCAGGGGTAAATGTTAGTCGGGGTAATTTGTACATGTAGGTAGGGGTAAAGTGACTATACATAGATAAACATTGAGTGGCAGCAGTGTGCAAAACAAATGGGTGGCAGGGGGGGGGGTCAATGTAAATTGTCCGGTGGCCTTTGATTAATTGTTCAGCAGTCTTATGGCTTGGGGGTAGAAGCTGTTAAGGATAATTTTGGTCCTAGACTTGGCACTCTGGTATTGCTTACTGTGCGGTAGCAGAGAAAACATTCTATGACTTGTGTGAATGGAGTCTTTGACAATTTTTGGTGCTTTCCTCGGACATCGCCTATTAGATAGGTCCTGGATGGCAGGAAGCTTGGCCCCTGTGATGTACTGGGCCGTACGCACTACCCTCTGTAGCGCTAACGTTTCCGCTGCTAATGGGCAACATTCAATATTGTAAGAGCTGTGACCCCAAATGTGGTAGCCCTTTACACCTGTACCAATATAAGGTTTGAAAATGGCAGATTTGGGTATTATTAAGTGCCTAAATTGGAACGTAGTGGCTGTACAGTAACACGCTATACATGACGTCAGTGCTCTGGCCCTGCGCGCCACAGCGTTGCATGAATGTTGACTGACAGCGGTTCGGAACCTGAGCACTGAGCGCAGCAAGAAGTTCTCCCATCCCTCCTGCTAATTGGGCAACTTTTGCAACTGTTTTGTTGTCTGAGTGAGGGAAATTAAGATGACTTGATGAGACTTTGAGTATTATAATAAATACTGCTTGTGTCCTTCACATTTCCAAATCAAAAAACGTGTGTCATACAGTGTCAACGTTTATGATCAGTATGTTTGATCAACAGTTACAAGATGACATGGTGTCATACCCTGGGTTGTTCTGAGAAGAATGAGTCTGTCTGTTTATTGAGAAGAACATTTGCCAGGGAACATGTACCTGATTGCACTCATGACTCCTTTCTATGCGCACCAAAATGTCTTGTTAGACTTTAGACATTACTGATCAAAGTCTGCTGCTGGAAAAATGTATTTGTTATTGATTTACACCCCCTGCTATAATGTGGATAAGGAGTTACTTGTCTAACAGAACATAGAGTGTGTATTTTAATGGAAGCATCTCAAACATAATCCAGGAAAAAGAATGAATTCCCAAGGGTAGCTGTTTAGGCCTGTTACTTTTCTCAATCTTTACTAATGACATGCAACTGCCTTTGAGTAAAGCCAGAGTGTCTATGTATGCAGATGACTCAACACTATACACGTCAGCTACTACAGCAACTGAAATGACTGCAACACTTATTAACAAAGAGCTGCATTTCGTTTCAGAAAGGGTAGCAAGGAATAAGTTAGTCCTAAATACTTCCTTTAACCATAAAGTGGTATATTTACTGAGTAGTCTGTGCTGCATCACAAAGGAAACAAATAACATGTATCCAATCAAATTCATAATCGAAGATCAAATCATATCAACTCCCACTCCATCTAGAGTGCTTCGACAATTTCCCATTAGTTAAGGGGTGAGCGGAGCCTGCCTCAGGAAGCTGGTCGACCTGTGCGGTGGGAGTTATCTCCTCCATAGGTTCTTCCTGTAGACCACTTTCCTGCTCCAAAAACATTTCCGGTCCTTGGCTCAAAGGAGATGGTTGATGGCTGAAACGTATAGTTGATCTATCAACACTTTGAGCTCTGGTGGGCTTGCCCTTCGATGTCGGAAACTTGACCACATAATCCTTAAGATAACCAGGTGCTTGCCTGGTTCGTCTGGTGCTGCTGGTGGCTGAGGATGAAGCCTTTGTTGCTTTAGGCTTAGCTCCTGGATATTTCCTTTGTTCCAAGACCTTTCCTTCAGCTGCTCTCTCCTCCTCTCTTCTTCCTTCCAGTGGAGACAATTCTTCCCTCTCTGCCTCCATTTCCTTTTCACCTGTCTTTGGTTCAGTCATCATCCCGCTCGAAGGACCATTGAAAGATTAGTGGAATCTGTGTAGGTAGCTGAACAGGTAGGATGACTGACAGTGAAGGTGAACAGGTGGTCACGTGTCAGGTGACAGAGGAATGGATGAGACTGAGGCAGGAATTCCTTTAACCATAAAGTGGTATATTTACTGAGTAGTTTGCGCTGCATCACAAAGGAAACAAATAACATGTATCCAATCAAATTCATAATCAAAGATCAAATCATATCATTCATTATTAACATAATTTAGGGAATTTAACAGTCCAGTTCATTAATAAGAAGTCAATAGTAATCATCCGTGAGTCATTTAGGCTCGTTACTATTTATCATAAATCATGAAAGAATACAAACAGTGAATGGTTATTCAACCTATAATCCCCATTATCAAAGTCAATTAGTTAACAAACAATAATGTTTCGCATTTCACTCTTTCAATGGTCTTCATGTGTACATATAATTAATTTCAATACGTATGAACCATATCGATGGCATAATTGGCCTATGAGGATCCGTATGGAGATGGATGGAAGTTAAGGAAGATGGAGTTAAGGAAGAGAAAGCAGCGAGATCAGGTGATGGCAATTTCCCCCTTTTATGGAGTTGAGAACTGTCGGACATCTCCACCTGACCTAAATTAAAGCGCCCCTGGCCCATCTGAGTAAATGGCAATGAATTAAAGGATTATTCCACCAACTCCATGGGCCTTTTCTAAAGTCATGGTCAAAACATATTGATACAACAGTAGCTAAGATGGGGAGAGGTATGTCCATACTAAAGCGCTGCTCTGCCTTCTTAACAACACTATCAACAAGGCAGCTCCTACAGTTCCTAGTTTTGTTGCACCTTTACTACTGTTCAATCGTGTGGTCAGGTGCCACAAAAAAATTACTTAGGAAAATTGAAATTGGCTCAGAACAGGGCAGCACGGCTGGCCCTTGGATGTACACAGAGAGCTAATATTAATAATATGCATGTCAATCTCTCCCGGCTCAAAGTGGAAGATACGTTGAATTCATACTACTTGTATTTATGAGAGGTATTGACATGTTGAATGCACCGAGCTGCCTGTTTAACTACTGGCACACAGCAGTTCTGACACCCATGCATACCCCACAAGACATGCCACGAGGTCTTTTCACAGTCCTCATGACCAGAACCGGCTATGGTAGGTGCACAGTACTACATAGAGCCATGACTACATGGAACTCTATTCCACATCAAGTAACTGATGCAAGCAGTAACATTGTATTTAAAAAACAGATTAAAAAAACACCTTATGGAACAGCGGGGACTGTGAAGCAACACAAACATAGGCACAGACAGATGCATACACACACATATGATAACATAGGCACTATACACACGCATATACATGGATTTAGTACTGTAGATATGTGGTAGAGGTGGAGTAGGGACCTGAGGTCACACAGTGTGTTGTGAAATCTGTGAATATATTTTAATGTTTTTAAAATTGTATGAATTTAAAATTGTATGTACTGTATGTATTACCTTAATTTTGCTGGACCCCAGGAGGAGTAGCTGCTGCCTTGACACCAGCTAATGGGGATCCATAATAAATACAAATACAAATACCTGACCCAGATTTATAATGGACTGTTTTTAGATTTCGGAAACAACAGTAATTGTGTGATGGCGGGGATGCAGGGTTGTGTTCCACATGAAACAACTACAACTGTGCTTGCTCTAGTTCCTCAACAGCACATCTAGGAGAGTGTGCACACTTTGGAGACATGTGTGGCCGAATGGAAACACCAATTAGTCCTCACTCAACCCTTATGTTGCACCTACCCCACATTTTCCAGGAATAGTCTTATCATGTTATCAACAATTAATACAAAGTTCAGTAAATGTAAAATGCACGTAAAATCAACAGTGTAATGTTTGGATTCAGACTTGTGTCAGGTGAACATTTGTGTGCTCACCTTTGGTCTAATAGATGGTTTGTCCTCTGACAAATCAACTGTAAATTTCGGTGTTCCTCAAGGCTCCGTTTTAAGACCACTGTTGTTTCAACTATATATTTTACCTCTTGGTGATGTTGTTCAGAAACATAATGTTAACTTTCACTGCTATGCGGACGACACAGCTGTACATTTCCATGAAACATGGTGAAGCCCCAAAATTGCCCTCCCTGGAAGCCTGTGTTTCAGACATAGGGAAGTGGATGGCGGCAAATGTTCTACTTTTAAACTTAGACAAAACATTGATGCTGCTTCTAGGTCCCAAGAAACAAAGAGATCTTCTGTTGAATCTGACAATTAATATTGATGGTTGTACAGTCGTCTCAAATAAAACTGTGAAGGAGCTCGGTGTTAATCTGGACCCTGATCTCTCTTTTGACGAACATTTCAAGAATGTTTCAAGGACAGCTTTTTTTCCATCTATGTAACATTTAAACAATCTGAATCTTTCTGTCCAAAAATGATGCATAATCATTTATCCATGCTTTTGTCGCTTCTAGGTTAGACTACTGCAATGCACTAAATACATTTCAGTTAGTTCTTAACACGGCTGCTAGAATCTTTACTAGAACCAACAAATTGGATCATATAACTCCAGTGTTAGCCTCTCTGCACTGGCTTCCTGTTATGGCCAAGGCTGATTTCAAGGTTTACCTGCTAACCTACAAAGCATTACATGGACTTGCTCCTATCTATCTTTCCGATTACCTACATGTATGCTACGGTCACAAGATGCAGGCCTCCTTACTGTCCCTAGAATTTCTAAGCAAACAGTTGGAGGCAGGGCTTTGTCCTATAGAGCTCCATTTTTTGGAATGGTCTGCCTATAAATGTGAGAGACGCAGACTTGGTCTCGACCTTTAAGTCTTTATTGAAGACTTATCTCTTCAGTAGGTCCTATGATTGAGTGTCGTCTGATCCAGGAGTGTGAAGGTGAAAGGAAAGGCATTGGAGCAATGAACCGCCCTTGCTGTAAACCCGAATTGACTGTTTATTTTGCTGTTCTTAATCGACAATCTTAGATCAGAAAAAATCTAATGTAGATCAATAAATTAAGCTCTTACTATTATTTAAATGTTTTAGATGCAATCTAAAATTGGCTTGGCAATTGCTCCACCTGTTAGAGAATTAACTTAATCATCTCTAAACGCTGCAGTTACTCACTGTCGCGTCTCTGATTGGCACCCTACCACTTGGGTTAATATGGCTCCAGCTGATGATTAATGGGAGATTGTGTTTATAAATTTGATTTGGCACCAACCCAAAACAGACTACATTTTCACAGAGAAACAGTCTGGTTTTATTCACAGGTCTTCTCATTTAAATCGGGATAACTTCACGGGGAATAGAACAAGAATTGACAATGTTATGGGAAATCTTGAAGCAGCGAAGCACCGCTGCAATGCATAATGCCCCGTGTACACTAGCATGTGGTACCCGTGCAGTGAAACATCACTTCCCATAAATTTCAATGGAAGTAGTGAGAATCGGAGAGGGCGGGGTATCGTTGGGCGGTGTGTACGTGCCGTGGAAGGCGGTGAAAAAAAACGACATTTCCCAAATGTATGCAAATTACCAGTGGTGACCGCTGGGCAATGATCACGTCGAGTGGTTCCCTTAACGAATTTGAAGCTATGGGAACCAACGCTGGAAACTTTCTTCAGCAAAGATGGCCTACAAAAATACTAGGACGGAAGCAAATATAGAGACAAAAATGTAGAGACAATCGATTATGCATATTGTTATGTCATAAAGTTAATTTACAAAAATCGTTAGCTAGCTAGCTAGCTTTATGGTCATTGTGACATGATGATGAAATCGTAATTAGTGTTGTTTAATGTATTAGGGACTCCTGAAAAAAACAGCAAACTAGGCTGTCATCTTGTGAAACAGTGGATGTAAAGAATCTGGCTAGCTAAAGCATTTACTGCAAATTGAATGTGCAATTTTGTAATCGTGCCTTGCTGATATTTGCCATGTAATGCAGCTGAAGTAACGGACCTAGGTACTATTTTCTAGCTTCTTGTGTAGTGGAGGATAAAAATACCTGTAAGCCTATGGATGTGTAGCTACTGTAGCTATGTAGCCAATCTGTGTATGGACCAAAAAAACATTTGGTATAAATATTAGTTGTGAACTTCAGCTGTCATAGCCGGTTGTATTGACTTCAAAACAGTCTTTTTAAATTAGTCAATTTAACCTTTCTTTAACTAGGCAAGACGGTTAAGAGCAAATTCTTATTTACAATGACGACCTACACCGGACAATGCTGGGCCAATTGTGCGCCGCCCTATGGGACTCCCAATTAAGGCCAGTTGTGATACAGCCTGGATACAAACCAGGGTGTCTGTAGTGACACCTCTAGCACTGAGATGTAGTGCCTTAGACCGCTGTGCCACTCAGGAGTCTGAATAACTTCAATAAAGCATATGGATTGAGTAGAATAATATAACTTTATTGTGCCAAGGATGCAAGTCATACATACATGTAGATATTACCAAGCATGAGATCCCCACATTGTAGCCTGCACATTGAATATACTCACTGATCATGTACTCTACCTTGGAAAATAAAGGTGCGGTTCAGGTATGAATGTCTGTGAGATATTATTTTTCAGTCATATCCTATACCAGTAGTATCAAACTCCAGTCTTTGAATGATGCTGTCTGCATGCATGTATTACAATTACACACGTCAACAGTGTTTACCAATCCTGGTCCTGGGACATCAATGGTTAGACATTGTAACTATGCAATAGACTAGAAACATGATTTAACTAGTTAAAGGCTGATTTGTAATTCATATATTTAGAAATGTAATTTAAAAAACAGTACACTACACTTCCTTTACATCATGTAAATACTATAAATACTATAATATGTCATTTCCTTCATCTGCACTGATCTGAGGACACAGTATAGGTGTAGTATTTTACCAAATGAGACTTAATTTCAACCAGTAGAGAATGTGAAACGCTTTATTGAAAGAAGTTCATTATCCAAGTATTATAAAAAATATATATAATACATGCATTATTTATATTAGAATTGTAATATAAAGGAGAGAGAGGTGTGAGAGTGTAAAAAACTGAAAAAGAAAGAGGTGAGAACAGAGGAGCAGAGAAGACAGCATATGATTAATGAATTACAGTGCTACAAACTTAACATTCTCTAATTCCATCACAGTTACATAATAGTGTCTCTAGCGATGTCTCCTAACAAGCCTTGGGCCCCCAGTTGGCCCGAATGTTATCTTAAGAGCTTGTGAGGTGACGATGACGCTACAGTATGTCGCCAGTTCAGATGCGGGATGGGTTCACTGACACAGCTGATACAGAGGATTCAGGGAGAAGGGGGGAGAGGCATGAAATGAAGGAGAGAGACTGTTATTGAGAAAATAAGGTTATACACAGTTATACACCTGAGCCTGCTTACTGCACAACACAATCCATCAATCCGATTGATACACAAGGGTGTAGGTGTGGGTTATAGGGTGTCTAAATATTTTCAATATGGGTGACTCTTAAGAGCCTATTTTGTTTTCGTACAGACATCACCCTTACCTGAACAGCACCCTCACCTGTTAAGTAGAAATCAAAGGGAGAGAAACTGGGGATTGAAATAATTGCAGTTGACATAGCTAAGTAAATGGAAGAATACTCTCATTGCAATGTGGATGGCTCTTAAAAGAGCCTTTGGTTGTGCATAGTGTAGTCTATGGTGTTGCCAGGAAACAACACCCTCTTCAAAGAAGTAGGAGGTGAATATCTCCCACACACAGATTGCCTCCAATACTGTGTTGTTGGCCAGCACCCTTGAAACATCCTGCAGAGCAGCAGACCTCTCCTCTGGCACACGGCAGCGAGCTGCAGATCCCCCCCCCCCCTCCTCGTGTCCATCCTCATGAAGTTATGCAGGACACAGGTAGCCTTCACAAGCCTCAATTCCCCCAGAAAGCAGTCCCAGATGGCCCTGGTCACCCAACCTTTCAGTGCCCTACACAGTAACTGTAGACAGATTGTTTTGTAGGAATCTCCAGTTGCAAGGTATCTAGGAATATGGAAGATAATGTCATTATTATACTTTCTTTTTTTGTGGATTTTTTTGTGGATTACTCAAGTATAATATTACTAATAACAAATCATGATAACATTGGATAGATAGATGCATGTGTAGCATGTGACAAGGTGTCATATGAAGGATATGATGATGAGGTAATCATTTGAATCAGCTCTGTAGTGCTAAGGAAAAAACAAAAATGTGCATCCCTTTGTGTCCCCAGGACCAGGACCAGGACTGATAACCTCTGCACTTCATTGGGACCTCTTCATCTGCAGACAGGATTCACTGCTCTCTGTATCTGAAGACAGAACACATCACAAGAAACAGACTTTTTGCTCAAATTAGACAGCACTGAATATTATGTTACTATATATGTCTATATATGTCTCTCCTCACTTCTAGGGACTGGAACTACTCAAAAGTACCTGCCCTATCCAGAATAGTCTACTCTCTCGCTTTAACAGTTGGGGCTGCTATCCTTTCACCTTCCTCCATGGCTGTTAGCTAGCTACCTACAAATACATTTAGCTCATTTTAGTTAGCCTGCACTGTAGCTGGTTAGCTAACAATACATAGTTTTATTTACATTTAAATTAGAATATGTATTTACTTACTTGAATAGGTTCTCCCAGCCATGTGGAGGATTGGAAACAGGATAGAAAAGTTTGTTTGTCACCAGAGCGGTTTAGAACATATGACTATTTACCTGTGAAGAAATTAAGGAAATGGAGAATGGATTAAACTATTTTCCCATTTAAAAACCAGACCTTCATACAAACTTGCTACGCTGAATACTTGACGCACAATCGAACATGCTGATATATGCTGCCAGCACACCCACAAGCGAGCCACTCTGGGCGGCCGGGGCGACAATGTATCCAGGCTGCAGCAGAATCATACTCCTTTGTTGGCGACTCTTTCCTCTGCTCGGACTCCCATGTGTCAGGGAACGACACCTGTGTGCTGGTGGAGCAAGTCGTGAAGGATCTCATATGTCTTCAACCTTGTAATAATCAAAAAATACATGTTCTTTCAATTTGCTCTGTAGAATCTAATTATCAATATAATAAAACGAGGCATATTATATTTCCTTGAATAGGCGATTTTTAGATGAGCTAGATTTTTTTTTTAGGATTGGGTAATTATTAGAGATTCTGCACTTTTGATTGTCGTCAGCACACCAAATCTTTCCATCAATTCGGGGAGTATTAGGCTGTAGTGATCAGCACCAACAGCCTATGTAATGTCTGTATCAATAGGCTACCAGTTGCATTTTTTCAATATGTTAAGGAGAGGGAAATATGACTGACCTGCATAGGAAAGCGTCCAAGCGATTGTGAGCTCGTTAACCAGTAGGCTAGATGTGAAGTTTCTAAAAGCTTAATCATCTGAATATGAAACCCATCGATCCTTATGGGCCATCAGCGGGACAAAAGTCTTGCTGAGTTTATGAGTTGGTGAGCTATTAACGGCAGCACAGCTTTATCAAATGTTCATATTGATATTTTAGGCTACTCCGTAAAAACAGTTTTTATGGGCACACAAATCCAAAATGATGTAGGCGTTATGCAATTGAAAAATCTAATGCTTCTAAATGGAAGAGTCACCTACACAGCAAATTTGGGATCAGAATTAACACTTTTTTAGAAACTACATGTGACCTACAGAAATAGTGTTAAACTAACACTTTTCAAAGTGTTCACAAACTAACAGTCTAGAGTGTTGGTCGCAGTCACACTTTATTTGGATAGTCCGGATTATCCATTTGTAGATGCTAAACAGATGGTCATACTATCTGTTGATAAGCAACTGCTTGCTTAGGTTACAGTTAAGGTTAGATTTAGCAATAAGTTTTAAGGTAAGAGTTAAGCACTGGCGTACCACCCCCATACCAGCTAGCTTCTAGCCTAGTGTTTGATTTGCAATGCGATCTCCTCATAATGAACGGTGTCGAGTGTCCCGATGAGAAGGCACACTTTTTTAGCCATGCAGGCAAAATTGGGCATTGTCAGCTCATTGTTATGGATGTATCCAAATTAATGTCAATAGAAAACAGCAACTTTGCTGTTATTCTGGTTGCAGAGGTCATGACTATGTTAGCCATAGCTAGCTTGCTAGCCATAACAATGGAAAATAAAGAACAAATCACTGGGTCAAGGCTTTGAATATCAAACGAATCAAACAAATGATTGGGTCGTATCTCTAGCAACCAAAAGATGATGAAGTATGAATTCACTTTAAAAAAATGAAAAAGTATTTATACCGGTAAATGTGGGCTTCATATTTTTTTATTTGGCAACTGTGGTAGTAGCGGGATAAACGCCAACGTTCTGTTCATTGCCTTGGGAAAATGAACTCAGCAAAGGGACTCGGCGGCTGCGTTGTCCATTGTTTCCAAGGTAATGAACAGAAAGTTTTCCTTTATCCCTTACATATGCCAACCTTCCATTCAAACAATGCAGTTATTCTACAGGCATACACTGGCTGAAATCAGTAGATGATAGGATTTAGATCAATTGCAAATGCAACAAGTACTAATACTGTGTCATATAATAGCACTCTGAGCTTCTTCTGTTTTACATATACAAGACCAGTCAAACTTTTGGACACAACTACTCATTCAAGGGTTTTTCTTTCTTTTTTTTACTATTTTCTAGATTGTAGAATAATAGTGAAGACATCAAAACAATGAAGTAACACATATGGAATGTAGAATGTAGATGCATGTAGAAACCCAAAAAGTGTTCAACAAATCAAAATACATTTTATAATTGAGACTCTTCAAAGAAGCCACCCTTTGCTTTGATTACAGCATTGCACACTCTTGCCATTTTTATCACTGTCAGTGATAAAACAGTTACAGAGTTGAATGGCTGTGATAGGAGAAAACAGAGGATGGATCAACAACATGGAAGTTACTCCACAATTACTAACCTAAATGAAATAGTGAAAAGAAAGAAACCTGTACAGAATACAAATATTTCAAAGCATGAATCCTGTTTTCAACAAAGCACGAAAGTAAAACTGCCAAAAATGTGGCAAGGAAATTAACTTACTGTTTGGGGCAAAAACCAACACAACACACCACAGAGTACCACTCTTCATATTTTCAAGCATGGTGGTGGCTTCATCATGTTATGGGTATGCTTTTCAATGGCAAGGACTAGGTTTTTTTTAGGATGAAAAGAAATGGAATACAGCTAAGCACAGGCAAAATTCCAGAGGAAAACCTGGTTCAGTATGATTTCCAGCAGACACTGGGAGACAGATTCACCTTTCAGCATGACAATAACCTAAAGCACAAGGCCAATTATACTGTACACTGGAGCTGCTTACCAAGACGACATTGAATGTTTCTGAGTGGCCTAGTTACAGTTGACTTAAATCGGCTTGAAAATCTATGGCAAAATCTGTCTATCAATGATCAATAACCAACTTGACAAAGCTTGTTTTTAAAAATATTAATGTGCAAATATTGTACAATCCAGCTGTGCAAAGCTCTTTAGAGACCTACCCAGAAAGACTTACAGCCTTAAATCGTTGCCTACAGGTGATTCTAAGATGTACTGACTCAGGAGTAAGAATACATATGTATATGAGATATTTCTGTATTTCATTTTCAATACATTTGAGGGAAATAAAATTGTGTTTTCACTTTGTCATTATGGGGTATTTTGTGTAGATGGGTGAGATAAAAACTTATATTTTATCAGTTTTGAAGTTTGGTGGAGGAAGTATAATTTGTCTGGGGCTTTATTTCATGGTTCGGGCAAGGCCCCATAGTTCCAGTTTGGGGAAGGCCCTTTTCTGTTTCAGTGCCTTTGAACGGGGTATGGTAATAGGTGCCAGGTGTACCAGTTTGTGTCAAGAACTGAAACGCTGCTAGGGGCGCTCAGTATTAGGAAGATGTTCTTAATGTTTTGAACACTCAGACCTTGCATGGGTGTTGAATTAAAGGTAAACCCTTTATGACTATACAGTGCATTCGGAGAGTATTCAGACCCCTTTACTCTTTCCACACTGTGTTACGTTACAACCTTATTCTAAGGTGGATTACATTGAGTTTTTTTCACTCATAAATCTACACACAATACCCCAAAATGGCAAAGCAAAAACAGGTTTTTAGATTTTTTTGCAAAAACTGAAATATCACACAGTACATAACTATTCAGACCCTTTACTCAGTACCTTGTCGATGTACCTTTGGCAGCGATTTCAGCCTTGAGTCTTTTTGGGTATAACTCTATAAGCTTGAAACACCTGCATTTGGAGAGTTTTCCCATTCTTCTCAGCAGATCCTCTCAAGCCCTGTCATGTTGTATGGGGAGCATCGCTGCACAGCGATTTTCAGGTCTCTCCAGAGATGTATGATCGGGTTCAAGTCCGGGCTTTGGCTTGGCCACTCAAGGACTCAGAGACTTGTCCCGAAGCCACTCTTGCATTGTCTTGGCTGTGTGCTTAAGGTTGTTGTCCTGTTGGAAGGTGAACCTTTGCCACAGTCTGAGGTCCTGAGTGCTCTGGAGCAGCTTTTTGTCAATGATCTCTCTTTACTTCCCCTCGATCCTGACTCGTCTCCCAGTCCCTGCTGCTGAAAAACATCCCTACAGCATGATGCTGCCACCACCATGCATCTCCGTAGGGATGGTGCCATGTTACTTCCTGATGTGATGCTTGGCATTCAGGCAAAATAGTTTAATCAAGACTACAGAATGTTGTTTTCTCATGGTCTGAGAGTCTTTAGGTGCCTCTTGGCAAACTCCAAGTGGGCTGTCGTGTGCCTTTTACTGAGGAGTGGCTTCTGTCTGGTCACTCTAACATAAAGGCCTGATTGGTCTGATTTCCAACAGACACTTTCAGCGTCTTAGTGGTTCCAAACTTCTTACATTTAAGAATGATGGAGGCCACTGTGTTCTTGGGACCTTCAATGCTGCAGACATTTTTTGGTACCCTCCTACGCAATTCTGTCTCGGAGCTCTATGCAAAAGTCCTTCAACTTCATGGCTTGGTTTTTGCTCTGATATGCACTGTCAACTGTGGGAGCTTATATTGACAGGTGTGTGCCTTTCCAAATCATGTCTAGTCAATTGAATTTACCACAGGTGGACTCCAATCAAGTTGTAGAAACATCTCAAGGATGATTAAGGGAAACAGGATGTACCTGAGCTGAGTCTCATAGCAGAGGTTAATTGCAAACATTTCTAAAAACCTGTTTTCACTTCGTCATTAGGAGGTATTGTGTGTAGATTGATGATAAAAAAATGTATTCCATTTTAGACTAAGGCTTTAAAGTAACAAAATGTGGAAACAGGTAAGGGGTCTGAATACTTTCCAAACGCACTGCATATTACACATTTCATAAGGCATTTAGTTATGGCCTAATTATCCTCAAAATTGTGGTCTGTGAATCTTGGCTTATGGGCCTGTGGCGGTCATGATACAGTTATTGTCATGCAAATGTCTGCCGGTCTCGCGGTAATTGAACGTTATTTACCATAAACAAATTTAGCATCTCCTAGCCTCCACGCATACAAGCCGCTGATGCTCGCTTTTGAAACATGTACATTTAAAAGTCTAATAAATAAATGTAATATACACCATCACAAAACACTCTAAAAATAAAAGGTTCCTGGAGTATCCTTTACTGGTTCTTAAAATTGAAACTGTGGGGGAACCCTACAAGTTCTTCGAAGAACCCTTTAAAAGGGTTCTTCAAAGAACCCCTTATAATAGATCCTCGAAGAACCTTTTGAAGAATCTTTTGGGAATAAGTACTCCCCTATTATTATTATTATTTATAATACGCATAATGATAACACCATATTTTAGTTGTGGCAAAGTTAGTGGCAAAGCAGAATAATAAAATCAAAACGTGAGGTAAACTCCCAGCAGAGCCCCATGTCCAATGGTTATATCATCTGGCATGTTGATGTTAATGTGTTGATGTTCTCCGTATCCATAACCAGAATGATTTTGAGTTGAGTTTCCTGTTAAATTCATCAGAGGTGTAGGGAGGGTGAAGTCTGTGAATCAAAAAAAATAGTAATTATACAGATGTTTAATAAAACATGCACACAACACTATTCATACCTTGGTTTTTGTGGTAAATGTGAATGAAAAAAACTGTTTTGATGATGTTTTCAAACACATACCTTGTCCGTAATGTAGAGGCCTATGGGATTTTCATTGAAGAGGTAAGGGGGGAGGATGGTACATGTGATCTCCTTAACATACCAATAGACATACCTTTGTTTGCCTCGTCTGTATACATGTAGACACAGACACAAAAGTGAGCAGTTCAGTCATCTTATAAGGGACAAACCTTACCTTAAATTGAGGAGATCTTTACATATTTCAGTTCAGTGCCTGCACCTGCTGTTCTTTCAAGTTCAAATCCAAATGTTTCAATTGGGAAGTTAGGTTCCTGCAAGAACCCTCACCAACTAAGGAGGTTCCTCGATGAACCACACCTCTTATGGGGTTCTTAGAATAACATTCTGGGGGCAATTTTCAGTGCCAAGAACGTTCTTTGAACAGTCATTATTTATTTTAGTCAGGTCTAAAGAAATATTATGATATGAACATTTAAGAAGAGTAGAATATGAGATTATGTTATCTGGCTATGCGCCAGGCTGTAGACTAGTTAAATTCACACAAGATATGCTTATAAGTCCTGTACTAATATTTTTTAAATATAATTTTATGGTAAGAATAATATAATTTAACTTAGCTGAGTTAATAGAAAGGATATTTTTTCCCATTCCGGAGCGAGTGTGCATATGCAGTGGCTATGTTGAGCATAAATGGGATCATTTGAAACATGTCTGTCACGGCTTTCTTCCTGGGAAGGAGAGGCAGACCAAAACGCAGCGTCGTTGAAGTTCCTGGTTCTTAACATGAACAAACTACAAAACAATAAACGTGAAAACCGAAACAGTCCTAACAGGAGCATAAAACACAAAGACAGGAAACAATCACCCACAAAATACCCAAAGAATATGGCTGCCTAAATATGGTTCCCCATCAGAGACAACGATAAACACCTGCCTCTGATTGAGAACCACTCTAGGCAACCATAGACGTACCTAGACAACTAAACTGAACACAACCCCATTAATCGAATAAACCCCTAGACAAGACGAACACAATAAATCACCCATGTCACACCCCGGCCTAACCAAAATAATAAAGAAAACTAAGATAACTAAGGCCAGGGCGTGACAATGTCCTACATGCGAGATTTTGAGTTATTTGCTAAATGTAGTTGTGAATAATACAAACCTTAGAATTATATTAGAAATCTAAACATATATGGGCTGCATGATGCGACTATAGGATATTGATGATTGGAAAAAGTTGCTAAAAACCTTGAACTCTGTTCATTCCCTCAGGCTGCACATCCTGTTCTCTCATCAAGTGATCATATTTTCACCCATCAGACATCATATTCTCAATTTAATATTGTCGTAACTAATATGTTAAATTCGTTTGGATTCAGAATGACCCATTATCAAATGGACAGGAACAGGTGCAAAAATAGATCTTTATGCATTCGAATAGTGAATGGAGGCCTCTTTCCCGGCAGATCGTTGTTCAATCATGATGGTTTCTCCTGCTTTCACACGGGATTGCATTTAGAAATGCCTGTGCTTATAAGAACACAGCTTATTTCACTCCATGCATCAACCACTGACATTCTGCTGACACTCTGTATGCAAGGGGCTCTCCAACCGTGTTCCTGCAACTACCCGGTGCTTAATTTGGGAAACCAAATTAAATCTGTTCGGGAACATCAATAGTAACATGTTTTCACAACAAAACATATTTCATTAAACTGTTGACAGCTCCTCTCTCTCTGGGCGCTCAAGAAAGGAATGAAAGAGAGAGAGGAGCTGGAATAGCACGACGGTGAGATATTCTGTAGCCAAAGGTAATGTCAGCCCATTAATTATGAAAATATAAAAACATCTTTTGAAAATATAAAAACATCTTTTGAACATCTTTTTTTTTCAAATTGTTCCATCACATTGAGGTGAGTTTTAAAAAGTATGATATTGTTTTGATGATAAGGGTTTGATGTGATTTTCGTTTGTATTTGCATTGATGTTGGAGTGGTTACAGAGACAATAGAGCGTTGAGTATCACGCCGTTAGCGAGTTAGCCAACACATGTCCAGAGTGCGTCAAAGGAGATTACCGTGACAGTCACATGGAATTTGACTGTGGTCATGACTCATGACTGCCGGTGTGGTGGTAATATGGTCACCGGAACAGCCCTACACGGGCCACATCAGACCTGCAAGTCACAATATGCTGCTTCGTGATTAATAATTCCTATCAGAATCCAGCCAGAGGGCGGATATTCAACAATTTGAATATTTTATCAACCACAGCCTGTATTCAGAATTCATGCCCACCACAGCACAGCGACAGCCTTAGTTAAAGTGGTAAATGATTTTAGAGCCAACACAGATGCCAAACCGCTCTCTGTCCTTTATAGTAAGTGCTGCATTCAACACTGTCGACCGTGATGTCCTTCTGGACAGACTAGAGAGGTAGGTTGGCCTCTTCGGTCCAGTTCTAAATTGGTTTTGGACCAATTGAACCGGTCAATTTTTTATCACCCTCGGTGAACATAACTAAAAATATAATATATAAAAATACATAAGGTCCACAAGTTTCGATTTTGGGTTCGGAACTGTTCAGTTATGTTATCCCTTGGCAGCGTTATCAGAAAGCACAGCATGGATTTTCACTGCTTTGCACACGATACACAACACATTTCTGTGTCACCAGGGGATTTTAGCACAACAGATATATTATTAGGCTGTATTAGTGATTTAAATGCTTGGATGGCTCACAACTTTCTGCAGCTAAATCAAGACAAGCCTGAGGTACTTATTGTTGGAACCAAAGCAAAGAGAGAATCTAGGGTCTGAACAAAATTTTGAATACAACATTAGAAATGTGACCAAAATAGCTTTTTAGCACCTGAGGAACATTGCCAAGGAAGGGACATTTCTCTCTCATGCTGACACAAAAAGATTAATTCACACTTTTTTTTACAAGCAGGCTTGACTTCTATAATACTCTCTTGTCTGGTCTACCCAAGAAAGCCATTGGTCAACTGCAAAACATACAGAATGCTGCAGAAAGTGTACTGACCAAGGCCAGATGGAGAGCACACATTACACCGGTTTTAATGTGTTTGACCTGGCTGCCTGTGAGTTTGAAAATTAATTTAAGATTCTTCTATTGGTTTTTTGTCATGTTTTGTCATTGATTATCATGTCTTGTCCCTGTGCTTCCCCTTCTATTCGTTTCCCTCTGCTGGTCTTATTAGGTTCTTTCCCTCTTTCTATCCCTCTCTCTCCCCCTCCCTCTCTCACTCTCTCGCTCTCTCTTCTCTCTATCGTTCCGTTCCTGCTCCCAGCTGTTCCTATTCCCCTAATCAATCATTTAGTCTTCCCACACCTGTTCCCGATCCTTTTCCCTGATTAGAGTCCCTATTTCTCTCCTTGTTTTCCGTTCCTGCCCTGTCGGATCCTTGTCTATATTCACCGTGCTGTGTCTATGTATTGCCCTGTCGTGTCGTGTTTCCCTCAGATGCTGCGTGGTGAGCAGGTGTCTGAGTCTGCTAGGTTCAAGTGCCTTCCCGAGGCAACCTGCAGTTCTTGATCAAGTCTCCAGTCTGTTCTCGTCTTTACGAGTAGTATTATGCTTTTTGTTTTGTAAAGTATCTTTACTGGATTAAAAACTCTGTTTTCGCCAAGTCGCTTTTGGGTCCTCATTCACCTGCATAACATTTTTAAACCAATCGACAATTGTGTACCCCAATACATGTCAGACATTCTTTTAAGTTATGTACCCAGTAGGTCCCTCAGGTCCTGCGGCACTGGCCTCTTAACAATGCCAAAGCCTAGGACCAAGAGGCATGGAGAGGCAGCCTTTAGTTATTATGCCCCCATCCTCTGGAATAGCATGCCAGAGAACCTGAGGGGTGCCGAAACTGTGGACATATTTAAAAGAGATCTTAAAACACATTTTTTTCCTTGCTTTTTAGTTGTTCAGTTTGTGCTTTTCTTCTGTTTGTTATCTTATATTTGTTGTGTAATAAATATTTCAGCTTTTAGATTCATCGTTGTTTTCCTGTAAAGCACATTGCTTTGCATTCCCTGTCTGAAATGTGATGTATAAATTATATTTGATTTGATTAAAACAAATTATTCTATATATCAACCTGTAAAAAAGTGTTGTGGACAATAATGATCATGAGGCCACTCCCATGTCTTTTACACTCTCGAATAACAATAATACCACAACTACACCACACCGTTTATTCTACTGTGATTCAAATTCCTGGTGTTAACCGCACTAGAATCAACAGTCAGATATAACACTCACAACACTGAGATTTTAACACTTCAAATTGTTCGTTTCGTCAATAGGCAATGCGTAGGCTAATAAACCTACTTGTTGGGTTCCCATTTGGTATCCAGCTGTTTAGTTAGACCTAGTTAGGCCTAGTGTTATTGCCAACCATCAGCTAATACAGGAAATATTTTTCTGAATGACATTGAAGTGACAAACAGCTGTTTTGATAGGCCTACATACAGCAAAAACAGCCAGTATGGAAAATGGTGTTCGGAAGAATGTCCAGAATATCTTTGTCTCGTTCGTTGTGCCTGTGAGCCCTACATGTATGTAATTATTTCCTATTGTCTGCTTGATTTACAACAGGGTCTATAATATTTAACAGAGTAAGATATTGTGAAGGTATTGTGTTAATGTTTTCATACGTTACTGTGTGTCAGTTTGGACACTGAGTCTAGGCTACTTTGCACAATTGTGTAGGATAGCCTAGGTTCCTCAAACTCAATTTGGGACCTCGAAGCCAGTTCCACTGCATTTTTTCCCTATTGTGCTCTAATCATGGAATGACTTAGACCTTGAACACTTGGAAGATTAGTCCAAATGGGGACTAAAAGAGATCCAAATCAAATCAAATCCAAATCAAACACCAGGTAGGTGTAATTAATTATCAGGTAGAACATAAAACCAGCAGGCTCTGAATAGTTTCCTCACTCTTGTATCCTCTCCTTCTATTCTAACTCCCTTTCCTTTCATCTTTCTAAGCCTAAATTCCTACGTATTTTCCTAGATCCCTTTCCTTTCCTCCCATCCTAACCCTATTTCCTTTCTTCCTATCCTAACCCTATTTCCTTTTCTCCTTCTTTACAGAGGTGCAGACTGACATGTGCATCCTAAACTGCCAATGCACACTTTCTGCACATGTCTCCAATATGAAGGTGATACAAATCTAACATGCATGTCAAAGTGTAAAACTATTTTCAGCAAGAATAGGATTAGCCTATCTGTAACCACACCTGTTAGCATAATTATTACTCTCCTCATTATCTGAAGAAATGTGTGTACTCCTTGATCCCTGGTCCAGTGACTGTCAAGCCAACACATGAATAATTACGTCAAGAGGTCTGAACCCCTTGATGAGGCTTCTAGGTATAGGGTTACGGTCGCTACATTACCCCCTTCCTTCAGGAGAGCATATTCCTACACTTCTCTATACAAACCAAGTCTCTCACATGTCCACTCTTCTCCAATGGCCTCCCAGGCACCAACGCACTTCTCAAACCAATGTAGAAAATTCAGGAGGTAGGCCCGACCGGGACTCAAACCCAGGTCCAGCGACTATCAAGGCAACGCCTTAAACATTATGCCAAGAGGTCTAAAGAGGCCGCTAGGTGTCGGCTTAAGGTTGCAACAATATGTAGCCGGTGTCACTGTGCTGCTAACAGCTTAGCTTCCTGCCAGTAGCCCTCTGATTGCTAACCCACGTGACCGCCGCCTGACAAACAAACCAGATGATATTAAAAAATGTGTGCTTTATTACAAGAACATCGTTCTACAGTGTCATCATGACACATCATCTGATAAGACAGACAGACAGACAGACAGACAGACAGACAGACAGACAGACAGACAGACAGACAGACAGACAGACAGACAGACAGACAGACAGACAGACAGACAGACAGACAGACAGACAGACAGACAGACAGACAGACAGAAAAGACAGAATTATTTCATAATCATGCTGATATTTTAAATGACCATGAAAAAAAGATGATGAAAAAAGTTTACTCCCCTTGACTCAACTCCTTGTGAGAATGACTCAACTTCTTTTGAGTTTGACTTTTGTCAGCCTCAGTTGGTTTAGTGTCACTGGGGAACTTGGGGAAATCTGCATGCAGCTATGTTCCTACATGGGCAGCAGTGTCTTTGGTGTACCGGTGTCTCGGTTGGACGGTCACAATACAGTAGATTAGATTAGAGAGAAATGTTATTATTCTTACATTCTAGAATCATGCTCCTATTTGAAATGACCGTGAAAAAATGATCATGTTTTACTGCCGCTGAGAATGACTCAAGCCCTTGTGAGAATGACTTAACTCCTTGTTTGAATGACTCAACTCATTGTGATAATGACAACGCCTTGTGAGTGACTCAACTCCTTGTGAGAATGGAAATGTCTCAAATCTTACTGAGACAGACTCAACTCCTTGTGATAATGACCTTTGTCAGCCTCAGCTGGTTTAGTGTCACCGGGACTTGGGGAAATCTGCATGAAGCTACAGTCTTTGGTGTACTGGTGTCTTGGTCGGTCTTAATTAGATTATTAAATTAGATTGATTAGATTTGATTAATATATTAGAGTAATATGTTAATAGATTATATTAATAGATACATATCGGGGCAGCAGGGTAGCCTAGTGGTTTGAGTGTTGGACTTGTAACTGAACGGTTGCAAGTTCAAATCCCTGAGCTGACAAGGTACAAATCTGTTGTTCTGCTCCTGAACAGGCATTTAACCCACTGTTCCTAAGCTGTCATTGAAAATAAGAATTTGTTCTTAACTGACTTGCCTAGTAAAATAAATAAATCTATTAGATTAGATGAATAGACTTGATTAATATATTAGAATCATTGTTTAGATCAATAGATTACATTTATAGATTAGATAGATGTTAATATTCTTACAGTCTAGGGCAGTGTTCACCAACCTTTTCTGAGTCAAGTTCACTTTCGGAGTCAAAAAGCAAGCCAAGATCTGCCGCTCTGAAAGAAAAAAAAACTTGATTTAAACAATGTAATATTATCCTAATAAAAACAGTCTGTAGGAATGAGGTTTGTGCAGTAGGCCTAATACATTAGCACAGCATATTGGCTATATGCCTGACCTGCTAATTTTGTTCTTTTCAGACCATATTATATTTCAAAATTCGAGCTTTGATAACAAAATAGATCAGTTGGTGTAGCACTTGTGATGCACAACTGAGCATAAATTGAAATAATTTGCTAATAATTAGCTTTTTTATTTTACTGGACTGGTGGTACCTGCATCTGATAGTCATGGTGCTTTCAAGACAACTGGGTCAAAATATGATGTCAGTGAACTTCAGGTCAGAAAGTCAAGAGTTCTAGAAAGATGCCTGAGTTTTTGAGTTGGATGACTGTTCAAAGCTATTTTCCCCAGTCCGATCTATTTGTTTTCAGAGTTCCCAGTTGTCTTGAATGCATTGAAGTAGGAGATTTCCGAGTTCCCAATTGTTTTGAACACGACATTAGTCTCAGTGGAGGCAGGGAAGAGAGCAGCACAGGGTCCACCTCTCATGGTCCCTGCTCTCACCTTTCTTTCCTCTGGTGAGACTGACCAGAGAGAGGGGACACTTTCTTCCACCTGATGGTGAAACTCGAATTGCACCACATCTGCCTCAGGCACAAATTCATGTTGTTCCTACGACCAGAGAAAGTGAAATAGTCCTTGATATTAAAACAGACACGATAAGCTGCTAGTAATAATAAAAATGCAGGGCTATCGATACACTTGGCTACTCATTCATTGCAGCTGCAGCGCAAGAGGCAATAGAGAGAAGTGCGTTTTATGTTTTGTAATAGTGTTGAATTAAAACAGTGTTGACAGTGCGAAATAAAACTTCAACATGAACTCAATCGTAAAACAGCAGCTCTTTGCTGTATTCTTTGACAGTATTGGCCAGAGCAGTAGGCACACTCGATTTTGTCACAGATCTCCCTGTTCACCAGGTAGGCAGAGATCGTCTTTTCAGACAAATTTAATTATTCAAAATGGGAACACTTTTCTTTCCCTTGTGCGTGTAACAGTACTCTTCTTGCGTTGTGTACAATCAGTCATCGACACGGAACTCCAACATGTAGCACCAGTCATGTAGATTTATTCTGATAGGAACGGCACAAAATTGCACATCATGCAATGCACGTCTCACCATCCAACTCTGCATTCACGCACGCTGGTTTGGTGCTTGTTCACTGGGCTAGTTACCAAAATAATACAATTACAATATACAATATAATATCTTTAACAATGTACCTGATAGGAACGGCACAAAATTGCACGTCATGCAATGCACATCTCACCATGCATTCACGCACTGTACAAAATATATGAATCCCCCCCCTTCCCCACCAGACACAGTAAGTTGCTAGCTAGTACTGGCGGGAATTCTCTACAACAAAATGCACAACAAATACTCTCCAAAAACCACTGCATCTTATGTGTGATGTTCGAATAACATTTACAAACAATTTGATTTAAATTGTACATTTAAATCATCACTTGAGAGTATAAAAATCACTTTTGATGTACAGTGCTTTGCAACCCACAACTTACCGCTGGTTTGGTGCTTGTTCACTGGGACGATTCTAACTGGAACATCCCCCCAAGTAAGCAAGCTACGCAAACCAACCAATAAGATGCCATGTTGAGTAGGTGAAGGCAAGACAAACTCAAACCAAAAACCCATTGGCTCAACAATAAAGTGGCAAGGGGAATCACCAATATAACCCTGTTACATGCGCAGGGCTTCTGAATAAAGTACAGTTACTGACAACAGCACAACACGGAAAAAAGGAGTGCAAGCCTTTATGCCTTTATCGTTGGCTTTCCTCCAGAAATGTTTGGTGATCTAATGTTTGACGACCACTGTTATAGAATCATGCTCATGTTTTAAATGACCATAAAACATTTTTTATAATGTTTTACTGCCGCTGACTCCTTGTGAGATTGACTCAACTCCTTGTGAGAATGACTCAACTCCTTGTGAGATTGACTCAACTCCTTGTGAGAATGACTCAACTCCTTGTGAGATTGACTCAACTCCTTGTGAGAATGACTCAACTCCTTGTGAGATTGACTCAACTCCTTGTGAGAATGACTCAACTAGTGCGAGAACGACTCAACTCCTTGTGAGTGACTCAACTAGTGCGAGAACGACTCAACTTCAAACATCAGCTAGCTGAGCAGCTAACCGATCACTGCAGCTGTACATAATCTATTGGTAAATAGCACACCCATTTTCACCTACCTCATCCCCACAGTTTTTATTTATTTACTTTTCTGCTCTTTTGCACACCAATATCTCTACCTGTACATGATCATTTATCACTTCAGTGTTAATCTGCAATATTGTAATTATTTGCCTACCTCCTCATGCCTTTTGCACACATTGTATATAGACTCCCCTTTTTTTCTCTGTGTTATTGACTTGTTAATTGTTTACTCCATGTGTAACTCTGTGTTGTCTGTTCACACTGCTATGCTTTATCTTGGCCAGGTCGCAGTTGCAAATGAGAACCTGTTCTCAACTAGCCTACCTGGTTAAATAAAGGTGAAATAAAATAAATAAAATAAATTTAAAAAACTCCTTGTGAGTGACTCAACTAGTGCGAGAACAACTCAACTCCTTGTGAGTGACTCAACTTCTTGTAAGAATGACTCAACTCCTTGTGAGATTGACTCAACTCCTCGTGAGAATGACTCAACTAGTGCGAGAACGACTCAACTCCTTGCGAGAACAACTCAACTCCTTGTGAGTGACTCAACTTCTTGTAAGAATGACTCAACTCCTTGTAAGAATGACTCAACTCCTTGTGAGTGACTCAACTCCTTGTGACAATGACTAATTTTACTGAGACTGAAAGTGTCCTAATATGGACACCATACTTGTGTTCTGAGCTGTTTTAACAGCTGTGCACCATCTTTGACATTAAATCTAGCCCGTTTGTGGCCTCTCTCCATTTGGAGAAGGAATTGACAGCCAAGAAGCTTCTTTGGTTTCAGTAGCCAGTATGTCCAAACTGTTTTTATTTTTTTGTTCTTCCTCATCCCTGGAGACATTACCCTTAATCTGATTTTGAGATGACTTATTTCAGTTGGTGGGGATGAGAAATGCTCCCAATATAATGGACTGTATCAATTACTGGGAATAATAAGTGAGTGAGTGTCTCAGGGAGATAAAGAATTGCATTAGTGGCACAAACAGAGGGAAAATCCACTTCTTCCCAAACATCAGGTTGACTATGATATACTGTAGTTCATAATAACACAATATATTCCACCCTTCTATTTATGTAAAGTCATTCACCAAACACACAATACTGAACACTGACTAAATAAAGGTCATTGTAGCCTACTAGCATCATGCACAAATCAATTTCCACAAATAAGGTGGAAAGAGAGGAGCCATCTAAGCAGCACACCACCAACTGAAACTTCTCAGTATTCATACCTTGGATGTTGTGTTCCAAGATAATTGAATTGTTTACTTTTGGGGCACCCTATGCTATTAGTTGATGTGGGCGATATACTGAGGATAAAACTATTTAATTTACCAGTTTTATTCTCTTTACCTAAACATTCTGAGTTGCCACAATATCCCTTCTCCCCATAGAGCATCACTTTGTGAGAGAGATTGCAGGATTCCCTCTGTGCCCCAAAAGTAAATAATGCAATTATCTTGGAACACAACATCCAAGGTATGAATACTGAAAAGTTTCAGTTGGTGGCTGAATGCGTGATCACAATATTACTTGAGGTTACAATATGGTGTCTCTTTTTCCAAGAGAATCTGAGCTCTGCTGTTGGCCTGAGCTCTGCTGCTGCCTGAAAAATAAATGTATCTAAATAATAAATACACAAAACCCCAAAATCTGTTTAGGAGTCAGATTAACTTAGTTTCCACTGAACTGAGACATCTTTCTGACACAAATATACATATATTCCATGATCCTTGGCACCAAAACAATATCTTGCCGCCAGAGGTTTGTCGGCATTTCATTTAACATTAATACCTGCTTGCGCCCTCTCCCTTCCCTGTCAGCCATACACAGCTGGGCTTGGAGTGAACAAGGCTGCTTGTTACTAGTGGGGATACAGTATGCTACAATGTTTGGCAGGAAGACTGTCTTTGCTAGAAGGATGCAGGTCCCTAAGGGTCTGTTCCAGGAAAGCCCACATCTGTTTTCTAAGAATGTCAAACTTCCACTCAGACTGAGGAAGACTTTCCGAGGGGGCAACAGGTTTTTTGACTGAGCGATCGGCAGCAATCAATGTGCTCTAAATCACCTTTGCATGACCTGGGAGAGCCTCTTTCTCAGAGAAACTTTTCTAAATGAATGTCATTTTAATGCAAATCCCTGACTCTCACCACCTTGTCTACTTAGTGTTCTGCTGCTGCTGCAGTGCATAATGCCTCTACACTAACAAGATGCATTACCTGTAATATTATACACTCTCTCTCTAAACAATTTGCAGGCATTGAGGCAAAACAGGGAGTAATGGGGTAATTGGTGTATGTGTGAGAGCCTGGATCTTCTTAGCCGTGATGTCCCTCAGCAGCTCCTGCAGGTGGTCTGTGTGCCTGGGTGTTCTGGGGTGGGCTGGTCTGTGGGTGTAGTGGCCTATCAGAAACCCCAGGATAAAGAGCCCTACACCAGCCAGCATGTACCTGACCAGGCTGCAGCTGCTCCTCCACTGGCCCTTGGGTGGAGCCCTGGTGAAATGGGAGATGCAGTTGGTGTCCTTCTGCAGACGCTCAAACCTTCCATGCGGTGAAACTGACACAGAGGGCTGGATGGGCTCCAGGTGCATGTCTAGATCAACACGGTTGAAAGTTGTCCACGGTCCGATTCTCCACACAAGCCAACTGGAAGTGATCCAGGCTTAGGCCAGGGTTCTGAAGCTCAGGGAAACCACCTAGCTCTTTTTATTTTTATTTTTATTTCATCTTTATTTAACCAGGTAGGCCAGTTTAGAACAAGTTCTCATTTATAACTGCGACCATTCCAAGATAAAGCAAATTAGTGCGACAAAAACAACAACACAGGGTTGGTTTCTGTACAGCACATTGAGATATCAGCTGATGTACGAAGGGCTATATAAATAGATTTTATTTTATTTTATTTGCACCCGATCGAACATCTCTGGAGAGACCTGATACAACCTGACAGAGCTTGAGATGATCTGCAGAGAAGAATGGGAGAAACTCCCCAAATACAGGCGTGCCAAGCTTGTAGTATCACACCCAATAAGACTGGAGGCTGTAATCGCTGCCAAAGTGCTTGAACAAAGTACTGAGAAAAGTGTCTGTATACGTAAGTAAATGTGATAGTTCATCTTTTTATTTTTAATAACTTTGTAAACATTTCTAAAAACCTGTTTTTGTTTGTCATTATGGGCTATTGTGTGTATATTGATGAGGGGAAAAAAACAATTGAATACATTTTAGAATAAGTCTTAAGGTTTTCTTCCGTCGTAAGAGAGGAGGACCAAAATGCAGCGTGGTTATTAATAAACATCTTTAATAAAGATGAAAGTATGAACAAAATACAAAAACAATAAACGTGAAAAACCAAAACAGCCCTATCTGGTGCAACAAACACAGAGACAGGAACAATCACCCACGAAATACCTAAAGAATATGGCTGCCTAAATATGGTTCCCAATCAGAGACAACGATAAACACCTGCCTCTGATTGAGAACCACTCTAGGCAACCATAGACTTTCCTAGAATACTACACTGAACACAAACCCATCAATCTACAAAAACCCCTAGACAAGACAAACACATAATCACCCATGTCACACCCTGGCCTAACCAAAATAATAAAGAAAACACAGAATACTAAGGCCAGGGCGTGACAATAAGGCTGTAAAAGTAACAAAATGTGGAAAAGTCGAGGGGTCTGAATACTTTCCGAATGCACTGTATGTCCATTTTAAAGTGGTTAAAATTCATTGAAATGTTGATGACGGTAGCATGAAGTAAAGATAATATACATTTTTTTATCAACTTTTACTTTTTGAAAATACTAATAAAAAATGGCCAAAATACCCCAAAAATCTCTAAATGAATAGGTAGATGCGAAAAATGTATTTCAGCCTGTGGTGCCTGGTCTGAAAAAGACCGCCCATAAGAAATGCTGCCTATGAATGTGCAAGTTTCTCTTTTGTGTATGGGCCTATACAGCTTGTTGTATAGTCTTAGTGCCAAAATTTGTTTGTGGTGTAAATAGACAGCTACAAAAAATATAGATGAAAACTATCTTTGTAAATAGTATGGACTGCAGCTTATCATGGGGTATTCTAACTCAGGCAAAACTCGAGACTTCATTAACATTAGAGATTGTGCAGCAGCTGTTGTTAACACAGAGACACAACCCTCCTCCCTTCATCTTACCCGAGTCTGCCGTCCGATCTTGACGATGCTTAGAAAAACCAGCAAAGCGTATATTACCCATGTCCTTGTTCAGCCACGACTCTGAGAAACGTAGCATATTACAGTACATATTTTTAGGCCCCATCGAATGGAGATCAACCAGTTCCTTCTCCAGTGACTGCACGTTCGTCAATAGAACAGAGGGCAATGGTGGTCTAATTGCTCGCTGTCTCTGTTGTTATCCCAGGTTAACAAGAGCCCTAAATGAGGGGTTGGCTAAAGGATAATCAACCAAATTGATTAGCTAAACCTTTCAGTAGGCCTACTGTATCATGTATAATGAAAATACATTTGAACCGATGCAATGCATTACTACTGATGCATACACACACGGGGCTTTCATCGCCATAACAATTAAAAGGCGGTATATTTATGTTTCTGCTAACCCAGGGGTTGAACTCCAGTACCCTAACTAAATAGTAAAGAGCATTCCCAAGGGACCCAATAAGAGCATGCTAAGTTCACTGCAGCTGCTAAAGCATATCATTAAGGGAGATGGCTGGGTGGGATCAAATTCATAAAACGGAGCCCAGTGTCTTAGTATACCATCACATTTAACTGTCCCTTTTACTGACACTGCTATCAAACTCCAAACAGCAGCCCAAGCGATAATAACAAATCCAAACTGCAGTGAAACTCAAAGACATTGCTTTAAAGACTTTCTTTAAACATTACACATTAGAGTGAAATCTGTTGCTATGAAAGCTTATACTGTACCACCCAGAGCACCAAGGGAGCACTACTTTCTGAACAACTCTTTTCTTCAGAGAAAGGTTTATTTAAAAGACAAAAAAATATCTCACTTAAAATAATCAAATGACTGGACGTTGCAAATCACACACTCACACAAGCAGCAAATGTATTTCAGTCGAACATGGTACCTTTCACGGCGAATACTTTGTAGTCAGAATGGTCATTTTGCTTTGTGTGGTTGTTTCTGGGAGAGGAGGAATATATTATTCCTTGCTTAAAATGAACATGCCTGGATCTGACATAATGTGGTAAGAATGAAGTGTAACGATTTACATTGACTACATATGCTTAACACATTTATTACACATCTGTAAGCATTTCATGAACGTGTTATAACAGGTCCCAACCGCAATATTAAAGGTTAATGAAATATATCCATAGCATATCTATACCTCATTCATGTCATGCTATGCAAGAGCTCATATTGAAGTATCTTAATAGATGCATCATTACAATGCCAGCGTAGTGTAATGATTATTGCTGTTCTCAAAAGTGTGCTTCTGCCATTTAGTGAATTTGCCAAAAGGCCAATTCTTGTTTTGAAAATTATGCTGATATCCTGTATAGCCGGTACAAGCCTCATTTCCCCCATTGTCCTCGATAGGTCCGTGACTTACCTTCTTCTTCTTCTTTCCACAGAGGTCAATGGTGCATGAAGATCCCCACAGGGATGAATCCATAGGGTATATTTTACATATCAAATAGTGTAGTTGAAGGTCATATCCAGTGGTGTAAAATACTTAATGTTATCTTTATTTAACTAGACAAGTCAGTTAAGAACAAATTCTTATTTTCAATGACGGAACAGTGGGTTAACTGCCTTGTTCAGAGGCAGAACGGCAGATTTTTACCTTGTGGGCTCAAGGATTCGATCTTACAACCTTTTGGTTACTAGTCCAATGCTCTAACCACTAGGCTACCTGCCACTACTTAAGTAGATTTTTGGGGTATCTGTACTTTTTTAAATATTTTTGACAACTTTTACTTTTAAATCACTACATTACCGAAGAAAATATTGTAGTTTTTACTCCATACATTTTAAATGACAACATAAATTACTTGTTACATTTTGAATGCTTAGCAGGAAAGGAAAATAGTCAAATTCACGCACTTTTAAGAGAACATGTGGTCATCAATAATGACTCTGGTCTGGTGGACTCACTATACACAAATGCATCTTTTGTATGTAATGTCTGAGTGTTGGAGTGTGCTCCTGGCTATCTGTAAGTAATGTCTGAGTGTTGGAATGTGCTCCTGGCTATCTGTAAGTAATGTCTGAGTGTTGGAGTGTGCTCCTGGCTATCTGTAAGTAATGTCTGAGTGTTGGAGTGTGCTCCTGGCTATCTGTAAGTAATGTCTGAGTGTTGGAGTGTGCTCCTGGCTATCTGTAAGTAATGTCTGAGTGTTGGAGTGTGCTCCTGGCTATCCGAAAAAAAGAAGAAAAATAATGGGGCCGTCTGCTTTGCTTAATATAAGGAATTGTAAATTATTTATACTTTTGACTTTTGATACTTAAGTATATTTTAGCAATTACATTCACTTTTGATACTTACGTATATTTAAAATCAAATACTTTTAGACTTTTACTTAAGTAGTATATTACTTGCTGACTTTCACTTTTACTAAATCAAATACATCTATACTTTTACTCAAGTTTGACAATTGGATACTTTTTCCACCACTGGTCATATTATAACTCTTTTGTAAGTCAACAGCTCTCCTCCATATCACAGTTAAATTGGTCATATGGTTCCACATAAGCACACATGAAGGGAAGGGTGTATGTATGAATTATATATAGTCAAAGTGTGCTCCTGGCTATCTGTAAGTAATGTCTGAGTGTCTTCACTAGCCAGCTAGCTAACGTCCACTGATTAGCTGCACTGGGAAAACTATTACACTCAACTGAACGACTCGATCAGTGTAGTGTTAGCTAGCTACATAGCTGTCTTTGCTGTCTTCGTATCTTCGTTCCAAGATAATTGTGTTGTTTAGGTTTAGTGTGTAGTCTTAGAGTGATTATCTTAATTTACCGAGGTTAGCTAGCCAGCTATTTGTCATCCTTAACGTAGGAGACTCTGCTAGCTAGCCAACAGCTAGCCAACGTCTTCTGAATAGAACTCAACAACCCGGTCGCATTCACAGGTAGTATCACATTTTCATTTCATTTCATTACAGTACAACGGTTTGATTTGTTTGATCGTAGCTAGCTACATAGCTAGCTACATAGCCGTCTTTGTACCAAAGATAATTGTGTAGCCTAGAGCGATTTTCTAGGTTAGCTAGCCAGCTATTGTCGTTCTTTTAACGCAACGTAACGTAAAACAACACTACTAGGTAGCCAGCTAGCCCCCGAATTGCAGCACTGTAGAAACTATTACACTCAACGGAACGACTTGATTAGTGTAGTGTCAACAACGCACCCACTGCCAGCTAGCCTACTTCAGCAGTACTGTATCATTTTAATCATTTTAGTCAATAAGATTCTTGCTACGTAGCTTAACTTTCTGAACATTCGAGACGTGTAGTCCACTTGTCATTCCAATCTCCTTTGCATTAGCGTAGCCTCTTCTGTAGCCTGTTAACTATGTGTCTGTTTATCCCTGTTCTCTCCTCTCTGCACAGACCATACAAACGCTCCACACCGCGTGGCCGCGGCCACCCTAATCTGGTGGTCCCAGCGCGCACGACGCACGTGGAGTTCCAGGTCTCCGGTAGCCTCTGGAATTGCCGATCTGCGGTCAACAAGGCAGAGTTCATCTCAGCCTATGCCTCCCTCCAGTCCCTCGACTTCTTGGCACTAACGGAAACATGGATCACCACAGACAACACTGCTACTCCTACTGCTCTCTCTTCGTCCGCCCACGTGTTCTCGCACACCCCGAGAGCTTCTGGTCAGCGGGGTGGTCGCCTCCTTTGAATTCCATGCTGTCACAGTTACCAGCCCTTTCAAGCTTAACATCCTTATCATTTATCGCCCTCCAGGTTCCCTCGGAGAGTTCATCAATGAGCTTGATGCCTTGATAAGCTCCTTTCCTGAGGACGGCTCACCTCTCACAGTTCTGGGCGACTTTAACCTCCCCACGTCTACCTTTGACTCATTCCTCTCTGCCTCCTACTTTCCACTCCTCTCCTCTTTTGACCTCACCCTCTCACCCTCCCCCCCTACTCACAAGGCAGGCAATACGCTCGACCTCATCTTTACTAGATGCTGTTCTTCCACTAACCTCATTGCAACTCCCCTCCAAGTCTCCGACCACTACCTTGTATCCTTTTCCCTCTCGCTCTCATCCAACACCTCCCACACTGCCCCTACTCGGATGGTATCGCGCCGTCCCAACCTTCGCTCTCTCTCCCCCGCTACTCTCTCCTCTTCCATCCTATCATCTCTTCCCTCCGCTCAAACCTTCTCCAACCTATCTCCTGATTCTGCCTCCTCAACCCTCCTCTCCTCCCTCTCTGCATCCTTTGACTCTCTATGTCCCCTATCCTCCAGGCCGGCTCGGTCCTCCCCTCCCGCTCCGTGGCTCGATGACTCATTGCGAGCTCACAGAACAGGGCTCCGGGCAGCCGAGCGGAAATGGAGGAAAACTCGCCTCCCTGCGGACCTGGCATCCTTTCACTCCCTCCTCTCTACATTTTCCTCCTCTGTCTCTGCTGCTAAAGCCACTTTCTACCACGCTAAATTCCAAGCATCTGCCTCTAACCCTAGGAAGCTCTTTGTCACCTTCTCCTCCCTCCTGAATCCTCCTCCCCCCCCCCCTCCTCCCTCTCTGCAGACGACTTCGTCAACCATTTTAAAAAGAAAGTCGACGACATCCGATCCTCGTTTGCTAAGTCAAACGACACCGCTGGTTCTGCTCACACTGCCCTACCCTGTGCTCTGACCTCTTTCTCCCCTCTCTCTCCAGATGAAATCTCGCGTCTTGTGACGGCCGGCCGCCCAACAACCTGCCCGCTTGACCCTATCCCCTCCCCTCTTCTCCAGACCATTTCCGGAGACCTCCTCCCTTACCTCACCTCGCTCATCAACTCATCACTGACCGCTGGCTACGTCCCTTCCGTCTTCAAGAGAGCGAGAGTTGCACCCCTTCTGAAAAAACCTACACTCGATCCCTCCGATGTCAACAATTACAGACCAGTATCCCTTCTTTCTTTTCTCTCCAAAACTCTTGAACGTGCCGTCCTTGGCCAGCTCTCCCGCTATCTCTCTCTGAATGACCTTCTTGATCCAAATCAGTCAGGTTTCAAGACTAGTCATTCAACTGAGACTGCTCTCCTCTGTATCACGGAGGCGCTCCGCACTGCTAAAGCTAACTCTCTCTCCTCTGCTCTCATCCTTCTAGATCTATCGGCTGCCTTCGATACTGTGAACCATCAGATCCTCCTCTCCACCCTCTCCGAGTTGGGCATCTCCGGCGCGGCTCACGCTTGGATTGCGTCCTACCTGACAGGTCGCTCCTACCAGGTGGCGTGGCGAGAATCTGTCTCCTCACCACGCGCTCTCACCACTGGTGTCCCCCAGGGCTCTGTTCTAGGCCCTCTCCTATTCTCGCTATACACCAAGTCACTTGGCTCTGTCATAACCTCACATGGTCTCTCCTATCATTGCTATGCAGACGACACACAACTAATCTTCTCCTTTCCCCCTTCTGACGACCAGGTGGCGAATCGCATCTCTGCATGTCTGGCAGACATATCAGTGTGGATGACGGATCACCACCTCAAGCTGAACCTCGGCAAGACGGAGCTGCTCTTCCTCCCGGGGAAGGACTGCCCGTTCCATGATCTCGCCATCACGGTTGACAACTCCATTGTGTCCTCCTCCCAGAGCGCTAAGAACCTTGGCGTGATCCTGGACAACACCCTGTCGTTCTCAAACAACATCAAGGCGGTGGCCCGTTCCTGTAGGTTCATGCTCTACAACATCCGCAGAGTACGACCCTGCCTCACACAGGAAGCGGCGCAGGTCCTAATCCAGGCACTTGTCATCTCCCGTCTGGATTACTGCAACTCGCTGTTGGCTGGGCTCCCTGCCTGTGCCATTAAACCCCTTCAACTCATCCAGAACGCCGCAGCCCATCTGGTGTTCAACCTTCCCAAGTTCTCTCACATCACCCCGCTCCTCCGTTCTCTCCACTGGCTTCCAGTTGAAGCTCGCATCCGCTACAAGACCATGGTGCTTGCCTACGGAGCTGTGAGGGGAACGGCACCTCAGTACCTCCAGGCTCTGATCAGGCCCTACACCCAAACAAGGGCACTGCGTTCATCCACCTCTGGCCTGCTCGCCTCCCTACCACTGAGGAAGTACAGCTCCCGCTCAGCCCAGTCAAAACTGTTCGCTGCTCTGGCCCCCCAATGGTGGAACAAACTCCCTCACGACGCCAGGACAGCGGAGTCAATCATCACCTTCCGGAGACACCTGACACCCCACCTCTTTAAGGAATACCTAGGATAGGATAAGTATTCCCTCTCCCCCCCCTTTAAGATTTAGATGCACTATTGTAAAGTGACTGTTCCACTGGATGTCATAAGGTGAATGCACCAATTTGTAAGTCGCTCTGGATAAGAGCGTCTGCTAAATGACTTAAATGTAAATGTAAATGTAAAGTAAAGTCAAATCTAGTTTACCATTCAGAAAGCATTTATAGCTGAGCACTTTATGGTAATTTCCTGTGCAGTTTGCCACTCTCATCTATAACACCAAGATTAAATATTTATGTGTGAATTGTATGCAGTCAATGTACTGTCATTTCTATTTCCCCATGCATAAAGCATTTTTAAAGCTTTATAAGCATGCCTGACTTATCAAAACGAATACAGACACAGTACAGAATGTTAAAGGAAATATTAACATTTTATTTCCAATTTCCAGATGTAACATTAGCTAGCACAGAAAACAATTGCTGAAGGCATCGCCAAAGAATCCTACTATTGACATTTTTCAGTTGGACTTTTCTTGAATAGATTTAAAAGGATACTTCAGAAGTTTGGCAATGAAGCCATTTTTCTACTTCAGTCAGATGAACTAATGGATACAATTTTTATCTCTGTCTGCATTACTGCAATAGGCTTATCTGGTTGTCATTTTCTCAGGTTAAGCCTAACATTTCATAAAGGTATAAACGGTGTCACAGTGCTGCCATTTTTAGACTGCTGGCGGGTGGCAATGTAATTACCTTTTCACAAATTAAAGTTAGCAGATTGTCAAATACATTTTCGATACAACAGAATACTAATCAGCTACCAATATATGTTTTAGAATATACAGCTGTCCTGTATAGGCTACCTGAACCTACATGATATGAGCCGTCCTTGCGCTCTCTCCCAGCTTGGATAGAAACTTGTTGTGCTAATACAGTCAGTCCATCCTCAAAACACTAGCTTACTATGGATTGTTTCATCAAGCAGTGTAATCTCTAGAGCTATATACCATCTTTAGCTGCAATTTAGGTGCTATTTATGAACTTTTTTTATAGAAATTACACATAGCCTTACAATGAGGAAAAAAAGTAGTCTGCTTGAGGGTAAATTCACCCACTACTTATTTTTGAACTCAGCGGGTTTTATCTGGCTAATAGCCTACACAAATGGGCTGCAATATTCAGGTCAATTAAATTAGGCCTAAATCAAATTAAATCCAGCTTGAGAGACTCCCCTGGTCTCATGAAATCCTCATTTGTTTTTGTGCAAAGGTTTTCACCACGGCCTGTAGGTCCAGATTGCGGCCCACGGTTTTCCATACTGAGTATTGCCAACCCAGACAGTCTTTCCTGAGACATTGTGCTATATATGTCTATTGCGCTGCGCACAATTTCCACTTGACTGATGCATGCCAAGATATACCAGAGATAAGGGACTGTTGATATTGTAACCAAACAACTCAAACTCACCAGTTAGAACGAAAAATCGCTAACTGCTTTTTTGGTTCAAGCCCTCAAGAACTGTTGTCCTCAAAATACGATCATCTGTATGATCACCAATTTATTGGCTGTCCAGTATCCAGACGACCTGTACCCAGAGTTTCCTATACAATTAATATTTTTCCGTAATGTGCTTTGGCCGGCAATTAAGGAGAATGAAAGGCTCAATTAAAGATGTTGCAGAACTGCTGTATTTGACTCCTCCCTTCTGCCCCATTTCCCTGATGTTGCTACGGCAATCAAGTGAAATCCCCGTAACTGTCGCTTCTGAGGAGAAGCGACAGTTTCTAAAACTCATAAGGAACTGCATAAGAAGCATTAGGCTCTTGGCCTGATATGAGCCTTTGAACACCTCAGTACGCTCCACTCACAGCAATGGCGCCGTCGTAGCTTTGACCATGGCATTTGTTCACTGATATCTCCCTTGTACTTCCAAACAGTTAATTTGTCTATATTTTAAGACCTGGGGCACTTTTTCAGTCACATTCCTGAAGCACAAGTAACAAGCATTTAACTTCCTAGTACATATGGACATTCTTTTACCTTTATTTAACTAGGCAAGTCAGTTAAGAACAAATTCTTATTTTCAATGACAGCCTAGGAACAGAAAGTTAACTGCCTTGTTCAGGGGCAGAATAACAGAGTTTTACCTTGTCAGCTGGGGGATTTGATCTTGCAACCTTTCATTTACAAGTCCAACACTGTAACCACTAGACTACCTGCTGCCCGAAGGTTTGTGAATTACTTTTTGGAGGGTTACTGTCAAAATGAATTATTACATTTAAAAAATACATTGATGAGAGGCGCATGCGCCCCCAGAGTTCGTGGTCCCCCTACCCGCTTTGCGGGGGCTGCATGGCGTTAGAGAACAGTATGACCAACATAATTGTGATGTGGAGGAGGGCTGCTGTCCCTGTACAGGGATCAACATCAGCGGAAATTGCAGAGTGACAACTAATAGTACTCGATACAACTCAAACTTTCATTAAAACACACATGCAGGGTACTCAATTAAAGCTACACTCGTTGTGAATCTAGCCAACATGTCAGATTTTTAAAATGCTTTTCGGCGAAAGCATGAGAAGCTAATATCTGATAGCATGCAACCCCCGGAATACCCAAAGGGGACGTAAACAGAATAATTAGCGTAGCCGGCGCTACACAAAACGCAGAAATAAAATATAAAACATTCATTACCTTTGACGAGCTTCTTTGTTGGCACTCCTATATGTCCCATAAACATCACAATTGGGTATTTTTTCCGATTAAATCCGTCCATGTGTACCCAAAATGTCCATTTATGAAGCCCGTCTGATCAGGAAAAAACTGCTTTCAAAAACGCAATGTCATTTTTTTAAATTAAAAAAGTTGCCTATAAACTTTGACAAACACTTCAAACTACTTTTGTAATCCAACTTTAGGTATTAGTAAACGTTAATAATCGATAAAATTGATCACGGGGCGATCTGTATTCAATAGCAGCACGTTTTGAAATGATGGTCCATTGTCTCTCTCTCAAAACTTCCTGCTGTGTACTTGATGACAGGAAGTGTCTATTTCTCATCTGACCAAGGATTAACTTCAAAGCAAATGACTGTACTGGCGACATCGTGTGGAAGCTGTAGGCATTGTAAACTGGTCGCCATCTATTTTCCCTTGCCATAGACAATACAGAGACTGGCGGAGGGATATTTTGGTTTTTTTTGTGTGTTTTCCTTGGGATTTTGCCTGGTAAACACGTTCTGTTATAGTCACAGACATGATTTAACCAGTTTTATAAACTTCAGAGTGTTTTCTATCCACATATACTAATCATATGCATATACTATATTCCTTGCATGAGTAGCAGGACGTTGGAATTTTGCACGTTTTTTAACAAAAAGCTGCGGAAATTCGCAGCCTCCTTAAAAGGTTATTAATAAGTTACGAGAGAGTTATGATATGACCCTCAACTACATGATTTGATCAATTTACCATGAGGATTCAACCCTGTGGGGATCTTCATGCACCACTGACCTCAGTGAGAGGAAGAAGCAGAAGGTAAGTCACAGGCCTATGCTGGCCAGTTGGGGAAATGGGGCTGGTACAGGCTATATATCAGAATAGCATTGTTTGGCCTTTTGGCATATTCACTAACACTGATATGGCAAAAGCACACTTTTGAGAATATCCATACTGATGACATTACTATGTCATTGTAATTATGTATCTATTTAGATACAGTACTAAATTTGAGCTTTTGCATAGCATGACATGAATGTGCTAGAGATATGCTATCCATATATTTAATTAACCTTTAAATAATGCGGTTGGGACCTGTTATAACACGTTCATGAAATGCTTATATATGTTTAAAAAATGTGTTATGGATCTGTAGTCAAGGTAAATCTTTCCCAAATGGAGCATAGACATCGCCTGAGAGTTTCCCCAGATCAATCTTGAATGCTCCACAAAACTTCCATTATTTCTGCACGGATGCAGATAAAAGATTTCCACTCTACCAACGGACAAAGTTCATTTTAATACTGAACCTCATTTCCCAGTAGTTCCGAGCACACACACACAACACACACACACACACACACACACACACACACACACACACACACACACACACACACACACACACACACACACACACACACACACACACACACACACACACACACACACACACACACACACACGCACGCACGCACGCACGCACGCACGCACGCACACACACACACACACACACACACACACACACACACACACAATCTCTCTCCCCACCCAGCCTTATCCCATGTGGACTGGCATAGGCTCCTATAGGTGGGGAAGGGAAACAGCAGCTCTCCCATGCAGAATGACAGCTGACATTTAATCACAGAAACACCCACGATTTAACGGCTTTCATCTTTTAGGCAAAGCCATCCATTCTAATGCGGTTTTGACTTTTACATGACGGATGCCAGATTGACACCTCACATGGTAAGGGTCCCTATACAAACGCACGTTTAGCATTCAAAATATACACTAAGTGTACAAAACATTAGGAACACCTAGGTAGTATTGAGTTGCACCTCCTTTTGCCCTCAGAACAGCTTCAATTAGTTGGGGCAGGGACTCTACAAATTGTTGAAAGTGTTCCACAGGGATGCTGGCCCATGTTGACGCCCCACAGCTGTCTCAAGTTGGCTGGATGTCTTTTGTGTGGTGGACCATTCTTGATACACAGGAGAAACCATTCAGTGTGAAAAACCCAGCAGCGTTGCAGTTCTTGACACACTCAAACCGGTGCATCTGGCACCTACTACCATACCCCGTTCAAGGGCACTTTTTGTCATGCCCATTCACCCTCTGAATGGCATACATACATGATCCATGTCTCAATTGTCTCAAGCCTTAATATGGATAGGGGAGACAGTTGCATCTCAACTGGCCAATTGCCAGGGGAAATGCAGAACTTCAGAGTGTTTTCTATCCAAATCTATGAATAATATGCATATCTTATATTCTTGGCATGAGTAGCAGGAAGTTGAGATTGGGCATGCTATTTATCCAAAAGTGAAAATTCTGCCCCCTAGCTTTAAGAGGTTAAAAATCCTATCTCATCCCTTAGATCTACACTGATTGAAGTGGATTTCACAAGTGACATCAATAAGGGATCCTAGTTTTCACCTGGATGCATCTGGCCAGTCTATGTCATGGAAAGAGCAGGTGTTCCTAATGGTTTGTACAATCGGTGTACAGTATATGTGTAGGTGCCTTAGCATATAAGTTCTTATATTGCGTAACACCCTGATAGCACTCTGTGGTTGATGTTCAAGGCTGACCATAAACTAAAAATCTATTTGTCAATCAGTGTTTGAGAGGGAAGAATACCATAGGGATGCTGAGAATAAAACTCTTCTTGCCAATAAAACTCCAAGATGCCAATGACAGAGATGGAAAGTAAAGCCCGTTCACATCCGTTCTTTCTTCTGCAGCCTTCATCATTAAATATTCAATTGAAATGTGCTAGTGCATGTGTGCATGTGTGCGGTAGGGTGTTGTGTTTAGGCATGTAATGTGGGTGAGAAAGGGAGGAATACAGAGAGAGAGGACAAAAAAGAGACAGTAAATATTTCCCAGCACAGTCCTGCATATTCTCATCTGACACAACCTTGTCAGATGCCATAGTTACAGAACATGAAGCCAGCTATCAATCAGTTCAGCTGTTGCACGTTTCACAGAAGGGCAAAGAAACTGGAAAATGTGACGAGGAACACATTAGCAAATTATTCCCATTGAGCACCTACAAACAGTAGCATATATATTTCATTGACAGACACAAATGCCACTTGTAAGTATAGCAAGTATATGCTTATATACTTGGTCATGAACCACCGTGTGTCAAAAGTGGCTGGAACTAACCCTGAACCACTCTGGAGGAATGGCTGGAAGCATGGCTTCTGTGCTGTGTTGTTAGTATCAATTTAGAACCAGCATCTGGCCTAGCTCTCAGAATATGTTACTTGCCCCGGGTTTATCAGAGCAAACCTTTATTTTTATAGTGCTCATGAATAAAATATGCCATCCCGAGGGTGTTGAGGAAAGAATTATGCTTTATGGATCTCTCCTGATTTAAATCTCAATGTACATGGGGCCATGTCCAGACAAGGAAACAATAACATGTACTATGCCCATTTCCTCTCTCTCAAATCTGGGTACATTTTCCTGCTCTTAACTCAGGAGAAAGCCTATCTAAAACACGTTACTTTCAAATCAACAAGTCACACCCCTCTCATGGGTTGGTATTTAGCATTTCATTTGATTTCTAATGAGCCTAGAGTAGTTTCTTGTGCACACTAAATACATGCACAGAGAAATACCATCATGTATCACCATCAAGATGTTATGTGCATATTATATATTTTTAGAGAGAGATAGAGAGAGAGAGAGAGAGAGAGAGAGAGAGAGAGAGAGAAAGAGAGAGAGAGAGAGAGAGATTTTTGCATTCACAGAGACAGGGAGCTTTGTGATGAAGGTAAAAAATAATGATCTTATCAATGAGGTGTAGCCCGCAGGAATGAGTTGCCTTGAAAAGTACATTTCACTCAATAGGAGTGGGAGGCATTTCTTGCCAATAGGAAGGCCTAATACTAAGTCCATTCAAGATCCCATTCTATGATTTTACTGTACCTCAATATGGCAGTGGTTTGTTGAGTGTTTTACTCCTTATTACAGAATGGATGCAGGCTTCTGTATGCTTTGTGCAATAAGGCTCCTTCAATGAGCGATGCTTCATTTGTGTATCCGGATCAATAAAGAGAGGTGAAAGTGATGCTGTAGCTCAGAGATATAAATATTATCAGAGAGATAAATACTGTGTTTCTGATAAAAACAGCATTACATGGAAATCAGATCAATGAATCCCCTCCATTACATTCTGATTGGAGAGAGAACAACTTTGAGTAAACAGAAACATCCGTTTGAGCTGTCCTAATGTGAGGTAAAGGTTATTAAGTCCATCTATCTATCAGGCTGCAAACCACAATGAACGTTATTGTGCACATTTGTATATGGAGTCAATTGTGGGATGAGACGTGTTTTAAAAGCAGGAAGCATAATTGAGCCTGGCTTTTACCATCCACAGCAAATTACCATTGGCACTCAGATCATTAAGACCCGAATTAGACTAACAAGCTTTCATAACTTATCTTTAACATCACGTGATGGAGGGGAGTGTTTCTTTCCAATAACTTTGTGACTAATGGCTGGAAGCGTAAAACAAGACTGTTTTGTAAGCTTGATTAAGACCTCTAACACTTGCTTTTCATGTCACTGTTTGAATTCAACACACCAACCACATCCATTTGCTGTAGCATATTTTACATTGTGAGCAGCATGCACAAATCATTAGCCTGGTGTAGCAGTCTTATTTTTCTGGTAGGCTGTTATGAAGATCCCCGTCACTTCAGCCAGTCTTCTATGTAAGGAGAAATGGGCTTTACTGTATATAAAACTGCACTGGAACTGGTATGCTTTGGGTTGCAAAGGGAGGGTATATTAATGGTAACATTCTAAGTTGACCAGTATACCAGAATTTTGGTAACTTTCAAGGTTTTGGGAAATGTATATCAAAACAATAAGTGGCCTTTTCATTTTCCATTTGTTTTGTCTTGTTTTCCCACACTTGGTTTACATTCGCTCATTACTTGTTGTGTATTTAACCCTCTGTTCCCCCCATGTCTGTATGTGAAATTGTTGGTTGTAAAGTGTTTGTGCACTCTGAAATGCACGTGCATTTGCAATATGATTCAACAGTGAAAAAACATCACCAAATGGACATGATGAAATCAACACATCGAGTGATGGAGAGGAACCACTATCACTGCCTGGCCATCCCGAGTTCATCAGGCCAGTCAATTTAGCATTTCTGCAGTATTTTTGAGCATGTCAAATTCATGATGGTACATGGCAAATGGACATAACATCCTGATTTGGCATTCAAATCTTTCATATTGCATTTGGACATTTCTTATAGTAAAAAAGTGACTTTTGACATTGACTTTTGACTTCCTATGAAATCATATTGCAATTGGAAAAACATATTCCTCATGCACAAGTTTTAAAAAATGATGATAATAAAATTTGATAAAAGTATATTCATACAGTTCTTACACATGATTAATTGACAAAAAATCTGACGTATTTCGAAAAACGGTCCAGAAAGCACTTTTTTAAGGGGTTGATAAGTTTTCAACTTTTGACTTCCAATGAAATCATATTGCAAATGGACAAAACATGTGCCTTTACGCACAAGTTTTAAAAAAATGATGATAATAAAATATGACTAAATTATGTTGATAAAGTTCTTATACATGTGTAATTGACACAAAATTTGAAATAATTGATTTGCTATTTTTGACTTTTGACTTCCTATAAAATCATATTGCAATTGGACAAAACATATGCCTTATGCACAAGTAAAAAACAAAAATAAAATGATGCTAACTTTTTAAAAACTTTTGGATGTTGACTTGTGTTACATTTGCAATATGAAAAATCACGGTGGAGCGCACTCGCCATCTGTTGGATTTTTAAAGTGTTACACTTGGCAATTGCCATATGGCATTTGCAATCAATCAGTACCTCGCCCCCCAAAAGTGCGGACTCAAAACCTGACTCTATAGGGGAGGGTCCGGGTGGGCATCTACTTCGGTGACGGCTGGGGACCCTCACTGCAGGCCCCGGACTGGGGACCCTTGCTGCAGGCCCAGGACTGGGAACCCTCGCTGCAGGCCCCGGACTGGGGACCCTCGCTGGAGGCCCCAGACTGGAGCCCGTCGCTGGAGGCTCCAGACTGGAGACAGTCACTGGAGGCTCCGGACTGGGGACCGTCGCTGCAGGCTCCGGACCGTGGATCAATACTGGAGGCTTCGTTCCATGGATCCTCACTGCAGGCACCGGGCCATGGATCATCACAGGAGGCTTCGTGCCATGAATCATCACTGGAAGTTTCTTGCCATGGATCATCACTGGAGGCTTAGGGCCGTGGATGATCACTGGAGGCTTCGTGCCATTGAACAAATCAAATCAAATCAAATCAAATTTTATTTGTCACATACACATGGTTAGCAGATGTTAATGCGAGTGTAGCGAAATGCTTGTGCTTCTAGTTCCGACAATGCAGTGATAACCAACAAGTAATCTAACTAACAATTCCAAAACTACTGTCTTATACACAGTGTAAAGGGATAAGGAATATGTACATAAGGATATATGAATGAGTGATGGTGCAGAGCAGCATACAGTAGATGGTATCGAGTACAGTATATACATATGAGATGAGTGTGAAGACAAAGTAAACAAAGTGGCATAGTTAAAGTGGCTAGTGATACATGTATTACATAAGGAAGCAGTCGATGATGTAGAGTACAGTATATACATATGCACATTATGCACATATACACATTATATAAGGTAGCATTGTTTAAAGTGGCTAGTGATATATTTACATCATTTCCCATCAATCCCATTATTAAAATGGCTGGAGTTGGGTCAGTGTCAATGACAGTGTGTTGGCAGCAGCCACTCAATGTTAGTGGTGGCTGTTTAACAGTCTGATGGCCTTGAGATAGAAGCTGTTTTTCAGTCTCTCGGTCCCAGCTTTGATGCACCTGTACTGACCTCGCCTTCTGGATGATAGCGGGGTGAACAGGCAGTGGTTCGGGTGGTTGATGTCCTTGATGATCTTTATGGCCTTCCTGTAACAACGGGTGGTGTAGGTGTCCTGGAGGGAAGGCAGTTTGCCCCCGGTGATGCGTTGTGCAGTCCTCACTACCCTCTGGAGAGCCTTACGGTTGAGGGCGGAGCAGTTGCCATACCAGGCGATGATACAGCCCGCCAGGATGCTCTCGATTGTGCATCTGTAGAAGTTTGTGAGTGCTTTTGGTGACAAGCCGAATTTCTTCAGCCTCCTGAGGTTGAATAGGCGCTGCTGCGCCTTCTTCACGATGCTGTCAGTGTGAGTGGACCAATTCAGTTTGTCTGTGATGTGTATGCCGAGGAACTTAAAACTAGCTACCCTCTCCACTACTGTTCCATCGATGTGGATAGGGGGGTGTTCCCTCTGCTGTTTCCTGAAGTCCACAATCATCTCCTTAGTTTTGTTGACGTTGAGTGTGAGGTTATTTTCCTGACACCACACTCCGAGGGCCCTCACCTCCTCCCTGTAGGCCGTCTCGTCGTTGTTGGTAATCAAGCCTACCACTGTTGTGTCGTCCGCAAACTTGATGATTGAGTTGGAGGCGTGCGTGGCCACGCAGTCGTGGGTGAACAGGGAGTACAGGAGAGGGCTCAGAACGCACCCTTGTGGGGCCCCGTGTTGAGGATCAGCGGGGAGGTGATGTTGTTGCCTATCCTCACCACCTGGGGGCGGCCCGTCAGGAAGTCCAGTACCCAGTTGCACAGGGCGGGGTCGAGGCCCAGGGTCTCGAGCTTGATGACGAGCTTGGAGGGTACTATGGTGTTGAATGCCGAGCTGTAGTCGATGAACAGCATTCTCACATAGGTATTCCTTTTGTCCAGGTGGGTTAGGGCAGTGTGCAGTGTGGTTGAGATTGCATCGTCTGTGGACCTATTTGGGCGGTAAGCAAATTGGAGTGGGTCTAGGGTGTCAGGTAGGGTGGAGGTGATATGGTCCTTGACTAGTCTCTTAAAGCACTTCATGATGACGGAAGTGAGTGCTACGGGGCGGTAGTCGTTTAGCTCAGTTACCTTAGCTTTCTTGGGAACAGGAACAATGGTGGCCCTCTTGAAGCATGTGGGAACAGCAGACTGGTATAGGGATTGATTGAATATGTCCGTAAACACACCGGCCAGTTGGTCTGCGCATGCTCTGAGGGCGCGGCTGGGGATGCCGTCTGGGCCTGCAGCCTTGCGAGGGTTAACACGTTTAAATGTCTTACTCACCTCGGCTGCAGTGAAGGAGAGACCGCATGTTTTCGTTGCAGGCCGTGTCAGGGGCACTGTATTGTCCTCAAAGCGGGCAAAAAGTTATTTAGTCTGCCTGGGAGCAAGACATCCTGGTCCGTGACTGGGCTGGATTTCTTCCTGTAGTCCGTGATTGACTGTAGACCCTGCCACATGCCTCTTGTGTCTGAGCCATTGAATTGAGATTCCACTTTGTCTCTGTACTGACGCTTAGCTTGTTTAATAGCCTTGCGGAGGGAATAGCTGCATTGTTTGTATTCGGACATGTTACCAGACACCTTGCCCTGATTAAAAGCAGTGGTTCGCGCTTTCAGTTTCACGCGAATGCTGCCATCAATCCACGGTTTCTGGTTTGGGAATGTTTTTATCGTTGCTATGGGAACGACATCTTCGACGCACGTTCTAATGAACTCGCACACCGAATCAGCGTATTCGTCAATATTTCCATCTGACGCAATACGAAACATGTCCCAGTCCACGTGATGGAAGCAGTCTTGGAGTGTAGAGTCAGCTTGTTCTGACCAGCGTTGGACAGACCTCAGCGTGGGAGCCTCTTGTTTTAATTTCTGCCTGTAGGCAGGGATCAGCAAAATGGAGTCGTGGTCAGCTTTCCCGAAAGGGGGGCGGGGCAGGGCCTTATATGCTCCGCGGAAGTTAGAGTAACAATGATCCAAGGTTTTACCACCCCTGGTTGCGCAATCGATATGCTGATAAAATTTAGGGAGTCTTGTTTTCAGATTAGCTTTGTTAAAATCCCCAGCTACAATGAATGCAGCCTCCGGATAAATGGTTTCTAGTTTGCAAAGAGTTAAATAAAGTTTGTTCAGAGCCATCGATGTGTCTGCTTGGTGGGGGATATATATATATGGCTGTGATTATAATCGAAGAGAATTCTCTTGGAAGATAATGCGGTCTACATTTGATTGTGAGGAATTCTAAATCAGGTGAACAGAAGGATTTGAGTTCCTGTATGTTTCCTTCATCACACCATGTCCCGTTAGTCATGAGGCATACGCCCCCGCCACTCTTCTTACCAGAGAGATGTATGTTTCTGTCCGCGTGATGCGTGGAGAAACCCGTTGGCTGCACCGCCCTGGATAGCGTCTTCCCAGTAAGCCATGTTTCCGTGAAGCAGAGAACATTGCAGTCTCTGATGTCCCTCTGGAATGCCACCCTTGCTCGGATTTCGTCAACCTTGTTGTCGAGAGACTGGACATTGGCAAGAAGAATGCTGGGAAGTGGTGCGCGATGTGCCCTTTTTCGGAGTCTGACCAGAACACCGCCGCGTTTCCCTCTTTTTCTGAGTCGTTTCATTGGGTCGCTGCATGCGATCCATTCCGTTGTCCTGTTTGTAAGGCAGAACACAGGATCCCCGTCGCGGAAAACATATTCTTGGTCGTACTGATGGTGAGTTGACGCTGATCTTATATTCAGTAGTTCTTCTCGACTGTATGTAATGAAACCTAAGATGACCTGGGGTACTAATGTAAGAAATAACACATAAAAAAACAAAAAACTGCATAGTTTCCTAGGAACGCGAAGCGAGGCGTCCATCTCAGTCGGCGCCGGAAGTCACCGGAAGTCACAGATCATCACTGGAGGCTTCGTGCCATGGATCATCACTGGAGGGAGGAGACGTATAGGCAGCCTTGGGCGTTGAGCTGCCACAGGGCTTACCAGGCTGGGGAGACATACAGGAGGCCTGGTTCTGGGAGCAGGCACAGGACTCACCAGGCAATTTCCTGTATTACAAACCACACATCAGTCAGAGTTAGACTTAAACTTCACCTTTAATAATAATTAAGCTTTGCAATAGCATTTGACTTTCAACAATTCACTATCTCCAATGAATAGTTGAGAGTGTCAACATAATGGCAACTGAGACATTTTATAGCAAAGAGCCACCTCCCTCAACTTACATGAAGAACCACAGATCTCAGGCCTTTTACTTGAGTAAGGAGTATCCCATAATCAGATAGCATTAGCTATAAATTATCGTTCAGTTTGGTCTCTAAGACTAGGTTCTAATCTCGTTCCTGGTACTTCATGGAGAGGGGAGTGACTCAATTGTCAACTCTATATACTCCCATCTCAAGTAAACCCCCTCTTCTCCCCACTCCTGGACAAGCTCACTGAGGGGAGTGACTTGCGCACAGACATTGTGGAGCCAAGAGATAATTGGTTCCCCCTTAATCACGCCATCCCTTCACATGGTTTAACAGATACATTCACATATGAAGACAATGTTCCATTCTGACCTCTCCCCTCTCTGGGCCCCAGGTGATTGAGCCCTAGCTGAGAAGGGAAAGTGCAACTGCCAACAGTATAGTATAGTGACAAATATCTCACATAAGCATTATTATGTAAATAAAACATCTTATTTATCTATGTTACCCAACTAATTCTGATTCATCCTCCACAACTATTATTCTACAATGTAGAAAATAGTAAAAATAAAGAAAAACCCTGGAATGAATAGGTGCGTCCAAACTTTTGACTGGTGCTGTATATCAAGTATGTATCACGCTGGTGTTCTTTTCCTCCCAAACACAGATCCCTCATTATCACCTACGACTGTCACACAAACCAAATGTCACCTTCTTCTGTTCAAATGAGTTCTTTCCCTTGTGTGACATAATGATGATGATCACACTGCCTGTCAAAAAAGTATTTCTAAAAACACAAGGAAATAATGAAGGTTATTTTTGATGCCTCAGGTGGGCCCTTCTCTTTTCACTTTCTTTTCACAGGTAACTGCCAAAAAAAAGGAAACACCATCATAAAGTGTCTTAATAGGGCGTTGGGGCACCACAAGCCACCAGAAGAGATTCAATGCACCTTCGCATAGATTCTACAAGTGTCTGGATCTATATTGTAGGGATGCAACTTCATTATTCAACTTGAAATTGCATCATTTGGTGTTCTGTTGATTGCGGTGGAAAACGCTGCTCCAGAATCTCTCATATGTGTTCAATTGGGTTGAGATCTGGAGACTGATGCACACACACACACACACACACACACACACACACACACACACACACACACACACACACACACACACACACACACACACACACACACACACACACACACACACACACACACACACACACACACACACACACACACACACACACACACACACACACACACACACACACACACTTTAAACCCCATATACTCCTTTGAGACCTCTCTTTCAAAGTTACTGAAATCACTTCAAGCCACTGGTCATTTTTATACATGACCATAAGCATGATGTGATGTTAATTGCTGAATTAACTCAGCAACCACACCTGTGTGGAAGCACCTGTGTTAAATATACTTTGTATCCCTCATTTACTCAATTATTTCCATTATTTTAGCAGTTACCCGTTTATTCCTTTGCTTAATTAACTCAGGAACCACAGCTGTGTGGAAGCATCTGTGTTCAATATATTTTGTATCCCCTATTTACTCAAGTGTTTCCTTTATTTTTGCAGCTACCTGTATATTCCTTTGATTTCCTCAGTGGACATGAGGACCTGAACTGTGTGTGTGGGGTTGACGTGTAAACTAGATATATAATTGGTCATCACCTGCGGTGTCTCAGACGTGGAGGTGACATGAGTCCTTGTGGTGTTATACAAACCAAAGGTCAGCTAATTTTGAGTGCATCACAGCTCCCTTAAGTCACATTCATTAGACACTGTTCTATGTCTGCACTAGTCGCATCAGTTGGATGTCACTCATTATAACCTAGGCTACACTGAACAGCCTGCATGCCCTTCATGTTAGATGTCACACATATTGTATGTATGTATGATGCACTATGAAAGGTAGCTATCAAGGTAGATATCATAGAGAAAATATGTGTTTAATGCTTTGAATGTTATTACTTCTGTTCTATTCACATGAAGACCAAATTAACAACTTCAATTCTTTCTAAGAAGCATGTTTCACGTATTACAACGGTTCATCGAAGAGTCCAATTACTTGCTATTCCAATTATGCGTCATATACAGTAAAACTTGCATACAGTATAATTATTGCAAGCCAAGTCTGCACTATAACATATGCCTCACAATAAGTCCTCGATATAGTTCATCACAGTTAGTATGAAAAACAAGTTCTCAAGCTGCCGCTTCATTGAGTTGATGCTGAGAGTAATTATATTTAGTCCTGGTACTCTTAAATATGCTTGGGCCCATTAGGTTGTGTGAAGAGGGTGGTGTACCTGACCATCTGGCAGTACCCCCTCTCTCCCATCCCTCCATCCACTCACCCAGTGCTACAGTACATACCTCCAGATTGCAATGCACTCCAACACGTGAGCTACCTGGCACAGGCCTCAGTATGACTTGGCTAACAGATGGCTCTGCAGCAGGTAATAATGACCCAAGACAAACTCTTCAATTGATTATGTGTTCGCGAGGGCATACATACAAAGTATCAGACACGTGCAAAGATAGGCGTAAACCTGTGCCCGGCACATGCCCCTTTTCCCTACCCACGCGCCAAGTGCCCTTTTAGGTGGTGGTAAAATACTTTTTTTGTATAAAGTTTTGCTGTTGTTGTTCTGAACCCATTCCCTGCAAGTCGTCGTCAGGTACGCCATCCCCTACCCTACCCAGTCAATTGGTTGCACCTGTTGGTCTACCCTGTACAGAGCTCTCGCGCACCAGGTTGAGCCTTTTTACCAGTCTACCCTGCACTCCTGGTATCTAAACATGCATGGCTTGAGATGTGGTCACCAGTCAAATGTGTAGCTAGCTACCTAGTTTAAATGTCAGCAATGCTGCCACAGCAGCATAACATTTGATTAACACTTGATTTACATCATCATCAATATTCGCTCTGGTTGGCTGATATACGCAGCAGAGCCAAGCAGAAAGACTGTCACGCCCTGACTTGAGTATTCTTTGTTTTTAAAATATATTTTGGTTAGGTCAGGGTGTGATGAGGGTGGTATGTGTGTTTGTCTCATCTAGAGTGTTGTACAGTCTAGGGGTTTTGTAGATTTATGGGGTTGTTTCCATCTAGGTGTTTATATAGGTCTATGGTTGCCTAGATTGGTTTTCAATTAGAGGCAGGTGTTTATCGTTGTCTCTGATTGGGAACCATATTTAGGCAACCATCTTCTTTGGGTATTCCGTGGATTATTGTCTATGTTATGTTGCACGTTAGCACATTGTTTCATTAGCAGTCACGGTCATTTTGTTTAAGTGTTCTTCATTAAATAAAGAAGAATGTATTCTAACCACGCTGCGCTTTGGTCTACTCCATACGACGATCGTGACAAAGACAGAGCGGAGCGGCTGCATCAATGACCCTAGCTCCGACCCAACTCCATCCTTCCTCAGTCAGCAGCAGCATCACAGCTAACCACCATATACTAAAATATCCACACAAGCCGCTGGCCAGCCAGCCATTTATCTTCAGCTAGAAGATTATGAATATTATATTATCAAGTTATTATTTAAGAGCATTGAAGATAAATTATAATCAATTAAAACAAATCAAGCTAGATAACTAGTAAATTCACATCAATCATCAACATCAATGGTCAGATGATAGTCCACCCTCTTTTCCTAATGTCAGTCATGTCTTTAGGAGGCACTGTAACTAGCTTATTTACAATTTGTGATGAGTGAGTGTGTTGTTGCAGAAATAAAAAGGCCTATGGTCATACATTTTAATTACATTTTTCTGCTACAGGAGCAGTTGGTATCTTATACATTTGAGATGTGAATTATGATGCTCAAACCTTTTTCAGTTTGAGCTTCTGCTCCCTGAAATCTGTTTTTTATGTATTTTTTTAATTAAGACAAGTCAGTTAAAGAACAAATTCTTATTTACAATGACGGCCTACCCCGGCAAAACCCTAACCCGGACGACGCTGGGCCAATTGTGCACCGCCCTAAGGGACTCCCAATGAATCAAACCAAGGTCTGTGCACGTCCTTGCAAAGTATCACTGCTACAGTGGGGGAGACAGAGCAAAGTCAAAATTGTTGAAGCAAGAGGCAATGGCCAATTCAGAAATGAAAGTACACACACACACACACACACACACACACACACACACACACACACACACACACACACACACACACACACACACACACACACACACACACACACACACACACACACACACACACACACACACACACACACACACTATGACTAATATGTGAGATACTCTGCGAGTAAAAGAGAAAGGGTTATTCCACCGTAGAGTATAAATAGAGATATTCACACACTGTCTTTAATATACATTTCAAACAAGGCTCAATTTGCATCTGATGGCAGATTATGTTTATTGGGCCAGTGGTATCCAGGCAGGCTGCTCTACCTGCAGGGGCAATTACCTCTGGCCTCATACTCCACATAATGCATATTGCAACCCTACGGCTATCTGGAGCAGGCATTTTCATGCATCCACACTGAGATGGCTCACTTCTGCCAAAGAGTGAGCTGGGTAGTCAGTCAACAATGGATCATGGCCCTGCTACAGTACAGCTGACTTGGTGGATGAATTCCCTTTGGATTGCTCTTAAGGAGCATCCATAATTGTCTGAATAAGCTTTACAACTTTACATCAGCTGCCAGCAAGTCATAAAGTACCAGTGGATGATCCTATGGGGACGTGCACCTGCCGTCTCTTTCCTCTTCCTCACTGTCCTGGTCTACCACTGACACCTTTCCAGGGCGTCGTGAAAGCCTGTGTGATACCCAAGGTAGCCATATTTTACCCCTTAAAAGGGGTCTTTAATCTTTGGTGCGAGTCCCTGGGCTTGCTGGGCCATAATTCAAGACCCCCGTGTCAGCAGCAAGGGTTGACAGCTCCCCGTGGAATAAGAGGTCTGGATCATTTTGAAAAATCTATATTCTCTAGCCATTAGTTTTGTTGGGGGAACGAAGTGCTTCCCGTGTGTGTGTGTGTGGGGGGGGGGGGGGGGTGTAAGATCAGAGGTATAAGAGAGCCCTCTCAGCAAATAATCCCCTCTCCAGTGCCATGCAAGCTCACTGGAAACTGTCACTCATGAATTTTAGAGCCGGAGTGTGAAAACATTGGGAAGAGCAATAAGGTGAGCTTTTTTCTGTTCCTTTGTATTCCTTTAGGAACACTACTCAGGAAGTTGACATTTGTCAGCTGATTGTGAGGTGGAAAGTCAAAATCCTCTTCATACAGAGAGAGAGAAAGAAATAATATCAGAATCTTGTCTATGAAAGAGATGGAAATAATCTGAGGACCTTAATTATAAAGCTCTATGGCAGAAGGGTCACAAATGGTGAAGGTCTGCCTGAACCTGAAGGTCTGCCTCGCCTAATTCTTCCACCAAATCAACTTCCTGCCACCTCACTGAAGCAGTCACATAAATACTACACATAGAGAAAATAACATTCTCTAACCGCACCATTATTTATTCTCTTAATTAATAGTGACACAAAGTGAATCAATATTTTTCAGTGAATTCCCTGAGGGGCCAGATGATATGGTGGAGAAGCAGAAACAACGCTGCATAGTGGAAAATCCAAGGCGACAGTGGAGATAAATAGAGAAGCTGTGGCTGCATTGACCAAGCCTTTATTTAGAGGTTCATAATGAAATAATCACCTCTCAATGTATGATAGATTTTAGCTGCCCCTCGCAATTAATCATCCTCTTTGTAACCAAAGATGAAAAATTATGATTGGAGAAAAGTTCACTTCCGCTTCAACCGATAGTGATAATAAAGCATTAGCATAGTTAAAACCAGTGTAAATCCATTTGAATTGATTAACACATTATGAAAAGTTTGAAATGAGCAAACGGTGGTGTTTCATTTCATGTAGCAACATGGTTGTTTTGTAATTAGTGTCTAGACATTAATTAATGAGGGAATGATAAACAATGAAGCCACTCCTTATATCCAATTATGATGTAATTACAGCCAACGGCTCTTAATGCAATGCATTGTCACAAACGACTGAGTTATGAAAACCTGTCAGATCTTTCTCTGACCTTTTGCTACTGTGTTCCTTCTTTACAGTCACTGGAAGCCTATGTATAGCTTTATAGGCAGGTAATGCCCTACAAGTAGTTCACATTTTTACCTACATTTTTACTCTACAATACATTTCCTACAGTTACATATCCTCCAGGTAACTGCCAAAATAAAGGAAACATTAAGTAAATGAGGGATACAAAGTATATTGGAAGCAGGTTCTTCCACATAGGTGTGGTTCCTGACTTAATTAACCTGACTTTGAAAGAGGGGTCTCAAAGGAGCATGTGTGTGTGTATGTGTGTATGTGTTTGTGTGTGTGTGTGTGCACGTGCGTGTCAGTCACCAGTTCTCAACCCAATTCAATACTTATGGCAGATTCTGGAGCAGCGCCTGTGACAGCATTTTCCACTACCGTCAACACAACACACAATTATGGAATTTATTGTGGAAGAATATACTCGCATCCCTCCAATAGAGTTCCAGATACTTGTAGAATCTATGCCATGGCGCATTGAAGCTGTTCTGGCGGCTTGTGGTGGTCTAACGCCCTGTTAAGACACTTTATGTTGGTGTTTCCTTTAATTTAGCAGTTACCTGTATATCCCAAGAGTGTTTTGGGTATTTTATTAGGATCCCCATTAGCTGTTGTGACAACACTTCCTGTTCCTGTTCTATAACAATAGCAAAATACTGTCACTAAACAGTATTCACTTTGAATTCACCATCATAGGCCCGCACCCAACAGATTATTCACAGTAATGTCAATGCAAATGAAAGGTGGAAGAATAAACAACCTAATGTGTTAGACTGTTCCTAATTTCTAAATACCAAAAGCCTGTAAAATAGCAATGAAACAGACCTTCTGTAATGATTGGGATTCATTTGGGCATATAAGTGTTGCCTAATCACATTAGGTAATCAAAACAACTGGAATGTTGACTTAAATTGTATGTTGTTAAGTGCTATTTTTCCCTCCCTGCTCCTGCCTGTTTGTTGCTCCTGTTTTCTAGTCCTTCCCGGTTTTGACCTCGGCCTGCCCTGGCCCTGAGACTGCCTGCCGTTCTGGACCCTTTACACCCTTTTTGGATGATTGACCCCTTGCCTGCCTTGACCTTTCGTTTGCCTGCCCTTGTGGCTGTAATAAATTATTGTTAATTCTACACTGTCAACAGCTGTGTCTACCTAAAATGTGATACTCAGGGCTTGATGCGTTCTCTGGAAAATAATGCAACTTTGTGGAAGGTTAGTACCACTCGCTAATGTGTTATGCAAATAATCATACATTAATAGTGCATAATGATGATTGAGACAGTTACAGAGGCACAAAGATCATACCCCCAAAACATGCTTACCTCTCACCATTACCAATAACATGGGAGATTAGCATTTTGGGGCGCTATGATATTTTTGCAACTTTATCACTCACTAATGATTATCCATAATCATGGCAGGATCCACATTAATGTAGAAGTGTTCAGAAACATATTATATTCTTATTTACAATAAAAGTAAAAAATGCTGGATTATAGAGGCAAAAATAATAATAATTTGCTTCACTGTCCAAATAAATAGGTAAGGGAGTTGTACATACAAGAAGTGTACAGCATTTCCACTAACCATTAAACTAGTATCTGATAGCTCTAAGAAATCAACAATATATTCCAAATAAAGACTAATAGAATGTTACAATCCCCCAAATCCTACAAATCCCAATTGCAATATAAACAAAAATGGTCACACATTTTACATTTGCAGAAGGCCAGTATACTTCTGCCACAAGCTTCTAATCTTGTTAAGTGCTACAAAAGTTTATTTCCCGAAACTCATTTTATTCATTGGGGGGGGTGGGAAATGTTGCATGTACAGTACAGTTACACCAGACGGGGCTTCCTAAAAATACACTTTTGGAAGCAATCTACATCTCACAAAGGGGCCAAGTCGAGCAGAAGGACAAATAAATTGGTTTTCTATCGAAGGGCTGCATATTCTCTGTAGCTTAAATCAGGTCAGTGATGCCTACCTTTCCACAGTCAAACAGCAGTGGCAAGTCAGAGTTCGGGGATGCATAGCATGGTAAAGCTTGTGAAGAGAAGAGCATATAGTTGGAACATACAACTATGTTAAATTCTGAGAGCAGATTCCAATCTAGGATACGGGAATGAAAAAGCAGGAAGTGATAACGACAGCTTGCAATTGACGTTTCATGCTTATATGCTTGCAGCTGGGACTGCTTTGCAGTGTTATAGTACCTATCCTATACAGCATGATAAAAACAAACATTTTAAGATTCTTAAAGGGACAAATCCAAAGAGATTATGATTATGGTATTTGGTTCAGATTATTCCATAAATGTTTTCTTCTTCACCCTTTTCACCTTCTAACTGTTAGGCAATGACACAGTTCATGAAATAGTTAGGGCTGGCAGTGACAGTAAACTGGAAGTGCCAGCATTTTTATACCATGGATATCTGTCTCTCTTCTGGTTGTGTCCTGAACAAATGCCATGTATTCTGACGGAGATTGACTGCTCAGACAATCATATTGCCATTACCAAAATGAACAATTAGGGTACATTGAATCATGACATGAATACAGTGGACAAGCAAATAACACAAGGACAGCAAATGGGCATTGAGCTTGTCACTGAGAGACAAAAATGAAATGAAGTTTATGAAAGTTCAAGTAGTAAGGCTGGTCTGAATGTATCATCACTTTTCATGCATCTAGTAAACTCATAATTCACATCGCTTCCTATCCCACTCATCAGCATAACAGGTATTTATAGGGTAGTTTATAATATCATCAGCATCTGGCTCTGAGGAGCATTACTCAGAGACGAGACCTACCTCAAAATATTCAATAAAATTCCATATTGTATTATATCTCTGTTGTCATTTGGTTAAGCCTGTACTCAATTTAACTGTGTATCTACAAAGGTGCTCAAACATCATATCAAGATAAGATTATGCCACCCAATTAAGAGACAGGAAAAGCATTCATGAAAGCATGCAGGACCAGAGCGTTTTGTCTGGGGAAGTCAGTGGTAGTAAATCACATCTCTGTCTGGAGGTATATTTTACTAAACGGATAGGGAAATTTGTCATCCTCGACGTCTGCTCCCCTGTTTCCATGACAATGTGAAAACGACTATAATTGGGCTTCTTTCTTTCTCAGCCATTGAACACGCATATATAGTCATATAAACAGTTTGAGGTTGTCATGACATGGTCAATAGTTATAATCTCAGAGTATTACAATCGAACCTGCCCTCAACTGTATTATCGTGATTCTGATAACATTTTCCCATATCAATGAAAGTGCGAGGGCTGTATCCTTACTTGAGTCCAGGGTTCTACGTAAAGAATGTAAGAGAGGCGCTGCGCCACCTTGTGGACTGGCTATGTTTTACTTAATTTGTTATCATATAAGTCATTTTTTACTCTAGATTACAGGAAATGTCAGTTACAGGTGTTCAAAACCACAAAAAAACTCTGAGTCTAGTGCCCCCTCCGAGCCTCCCCCCGGCCGTAGTCAGAAGCAGCACCTTGTTAAAAAATTGTGGGGAGAACCGTAGGATCCATGTATGCACTTCACATTTGGCAAAAATCCATATTACACATGCATAAAGTAGCTCCGGTTAGGATTCTGCCCACAAGTTAGAGACTCTCAGGAAATAGACAGGGAAAGTCGATTCTATATCCACTATATCCAATAACTGTATATATGAATGGACAAAGTCATCAATCACGACATCATTCATTCCTATGTGAAGACTCATTGAAGCCAAATCAAGTCGGTTATGACGACATCTCATGGAGATAACATGTGCAGACGGAGCTACTGCAGGAAGTGACATTGTAGGCCAGCTCAGTGCTGCCCCCTATTATTGAGTAACTCAAGTCAAAGGCCTTAAAGGCCGACCGGAGTACCACATCAGCAAGAGATTGACCAATTTAAAAAATCTATATATATATTATTCACTATAATGGAGGATTCTCTAACAATAACTGCAGTATCGCAGTCAGCCTTCAACTTCCATGGCTTCAATGAGAGGGAAAGTCGTATTCCCTCCAGCCAAGAAAGTACTGGGGTATTTGCATTGTTTTCTTATTAACCATTTGCAATTATGAGTCCCGGGGGCCCCTACTCAGTGATCTGTGTTAAACCCAGGGAGCAGGCTCAAAACGGAGCCTTCAATCTCCTGTGGCCTCTGACAGCTGCACTGAGAGACTGCCTAGACCCATGGCTGCAGGCATTACCTCTGGTCAGCTAACCTGATACACCATATGCAACTGCCCGCCCCCAGAGGTAAAATATGTCATACTCTACTCGTTCATATGGGACATCTGTATTACTCCTCTTCTTTTCACAGCACTAGGGACTTGACCTTGATTGAGGCTGTTTAACCGTGTGCAGTTACTTTCTAACACCCTGGAATCCATTTGTTAATTTCACGGAATGTAATTACTGCAAAATCTTGTGAAAATCAATTTTCTTCACCACTAGGCTACCAAACCTCGATGAGCTGATGGGTAAAGTTATTGGAATTGTGCTATGGTAGATTGTGCTAAGAGCGATGGATGTTAAGGGTAACTAAAAACTTAAAAAATGCACAAAATACAGATTCATACATTTTTCCTAGCTTTTTCTTGACACACACACACACACCATATAAACCCAGGATTTTTACTAACTAGAAAATAAAAAATAAAAAACATAACATTTGTGATACAGTTGAAGTCGGAAGTTTACATACGCCGTAGCCAAATACATTTTAACTCAGTATTTCACAATTCTTGACATTTAATCCTAGTAAAAAATCCCTGTCTTAGGTCAGTTAGGATCACCACTTTATTTTACGAATGTGAAATGTCAGAATAACAGTAGACAGAATGATTTATTTCAGCTTTTATTTCTTTCATCACTTTCCCAGTGGGTCAGAAGTTTACATACACTCAATTAGTATTTGGTAGCATTGCCGTTAAATTGTTTAACTTGGGTCAAACGTTTTGGGTCGCCTTACACAAGCTTCCCACAATAAGTTGGGTGAAAATTGGCCCATTCCTCCTGACAGAGCTGGTGTAACTGAGTCCGGTATGTAGACGTCCTTGCTCGCACATGCTCTTTCAGATCAGCCCACATATTTCCTATAGGATTGAGGTAAGGGCTTTGTGATGGCCACCCCAATACCTTGACTTTGTTGTCCTTAAGCAACTTTGGAAGTATGCTTGGGGTCATTGTCCATTTGGAAGACCCATTTGTGACCAAACTTTAACTTCCTGACTGATGTCTTGAGATGTTGCTTCAACATATCCACATCATTTTCCATCCTCATTTTGTGAAGTGCACTAGTCCCTTCTGCAGCAAAGCACCCCCACAACATGATGTTGCCACCCCGTGCTTCACAGTTGGGATGGTTTTCTTCGGCTTACAAGCCTCCCCCTTTTTCCTCCAAACATAAGAATGGTCATTATGGCCAAAAAGTTATATTTTTGTTTCATCAGACCAGAGGACATTTCTCCCAAAGGTACGATCTTTGTCCCCATGTGCATTTGCAAACAGTAGTCTGGCTTTTTTATGACGGTTTTGGAGCAGTGGCTTCTTCCTTGCTGAGCGGCCTTTCAGGTTATGTCGATATAGGACTCGTTTTAGTGTGGATATAGATACTTTTGTACTTGTTTCCTCCAGCATCTTCACTAGGTCCTTTGCTGTTTTTCTGGGATTGATTTGCACTTTTTGCACCATAGTATGTTCATCTCTAGGAGACAGTACGCATCTCCTTCCTGAGCGGTATGACGGCTGCGTGGTCCCATGGTGTTCATACTTGCGTACTATTGTCTGTACAGATGAACGAGGTACCTACAGGCGTTTGGAAATTGCACCCAAGGATGAACCAGACTTGTGGAGGTCAACCATTTATTTTCTGTCATCTTGGCTGATTTCTTTTGATTTTCCCATGATGTCAAGCAAAGAGGCACTGAGTTTGAAGGTAGGCCTTGAAATACATCCACAGGTACACCTCCAATTGACTCAAATGATGTCATTTAGCCTATCAGAATCTTCTAATGCCATGATACCATTTTCTGAAATTTTCCATGCTGTTTAATTAAAGGCACATTCAACTTAGTGTATGTAAACTTCTGACCCACTGGAATTGTGATACAGTGAATTATAAGTGAAATAACCTGTGTGTAAACAATTGTTGGAAACATTATTTGTATCATGCACAAAGTAGATATCCTAAGCGACTTGCCAAAACTATAGTTTGCCAAAACTATAGTATAATGACTCCAACTTAAGTGTATGTAACTTCAAGAAAGGGGGCACTCTCTTAATTTTTGGATAAAAAACGTTCACGTTTTAAACAAGATATTTTGTCACGAAAAGATGCTCGACTATGCATGTAATTGACAGCTTTGGAAAGAAAAAACTCTGACGTTTCCAAAACTGCAAAGATATTATCTGTGAGTGCCCCAGAACAAATGCTACAGGCGAAACCAATATGAAATTTCATACAGGAAATGGTCCAGATTGTGAATGCCCTGTGTTCCAATGTCTCCTTATATGGCTGTGAATGCGCCAGGAATGAGCCTGCACTTTCTGTCGTTTCCCCAAGGTGTCTGCAGCATTGTGACGTATTTGTAGGCATATCATTGGAAGATTGACCATAAGAGACTACATTTACCAGGTGTCCGCCCGGTGTCCTGCGTCAAAATTATTGCATAATCTCCAGGTCCATGCGCGTTCCATTTCTTCAGAGGAGAAACCAAACTGCCACAAATTATTTATCATCGATAGATATGTGAAAAACACCTTGAGGATTGATTCTAAACAACGTCTGTCATGTTTCTGTCGATATTATGGAGTTAATTTGGAAAAAAGTTTGCGTTGTAATGACTTAATTTTCTGTTTTTTTCTTACCCAAACGTGATGAACAAAACAGAGCGATTTGTCCTACACAAATAATCATTTTGGAAAAACTTAACATTTGTTATCTAACTGAGAGTCTCCTCATTGAAAACATCTGAAGTTCTTCAAAGGTAAATGATTTTATTTGAATGCTTTTCTTGTTTTTGTGAAAATGTTGCATGCTGAATGCTAGGCTTAATGCTATGCTAGGCTATCAATACTCTTACACAAATGCTTGTTTAGCTATGGTTCAAAAGCATATTTTGAAAATCTGAGATGACAGTGTTGTTAACAAAAGGCTAAGCTTGAGAGCAAATATATTTATTTCATTTCATTTGCGATGTTCATGAATAGTTAACAATGCGTTATGATAATGAGCTTGAGGCTATAAATAGGATCCCGGATACGGGATTGCTCGTCGCAACAGGTTAACTTCCGACGTCAACTGTACATGTAGTTCATTTTGATTCTTCACAAAACTATTTCACAAGACCAGTAGATGATACGTTGAATTGACAAAAACTGGTTGAATCAACGTTGTCTCCATGTCATTTCAACAACAACAAAAAATATATGTGATGACGTTGGAAAACGGATGACATGGAAAACTGATTGGATTTGTAGGAAGCATTTGCAGTCCGTTTTAGTTGTGTTTTAGATAATTTTGTGCCAACTTGAAAGTAAATAATGTAGTGTGTCATTTTGGAGACACTTTTATTGTACATGAGAATATTATATGTTTCTAAACTTTTTTTTCATATTTTTTTTACCCCCTTTTTCTCCCTAATTTCTTGGTATCCAATAGTTAGTAGTTATTATCTTGTCTCAATCATTTCGACCATACAAATAATACCATAATTTTATAGTCATTATTGCTTATCTTGACCAATAATTTCAATCACCAATAGCCACAGTATTTACTTCTTAGCTAGCACCTCTGGTATATAAGTGCACAACACACAAGTGTTAGTGAGTAGATATACAGTGGGGGAAAGAAGTATTTAGTCAGCCACCAATTGTGCAAGTTCTCCCACTTAAAAAGATGAGAGAGGCCTGTAATTTTCATCATAGGTACACTTCAACTATGACAGACAAAATGAGAAAAGAAATCCAGAAAATGACATTGCTAACCATGTGTATGTGACAAATAAAATGTGATTTGATTTGATTTATTAATTAAAATTTGGAATCTGGATCAATACACCCAGTCCCTACAAAGGTACAGGTGTCCACCCTAACTCAGTTGCTGGAGAGGAAGGAAACCGCTCAAGGATTTCAGCATGAGGCCAATGGTGACTTTAGAATAGTTAAAGAGTTTAATGGCTGTGATAAGAGAATATTTAGAATGAATCAACAACATCGTAGTTACTCCACAGTACTACCTAACTGTCAGAGTGAAAAAAAGGAAGCCTGTACAAAATATAAATATTCCAAAACTTGCAGCCTGTTTGCAACAAGGCACTGAAGTAATACTGAAAAAAATGTGAGAAAAACTTTAAAAAACAAATTGTCTTGAATACAAAGTGTTATGTTTGGGCCAAATCCACTACAACCCATTACTGAATACCACTCTCCATAGTTTCATGCATAGTGGTGTCTGCATCATGTTACAGGTATGCTTGTAATCATTAAGGACTGAGGAGTTTTTCCAGGATCAAAAAGTAATGGAATGGAGCTAAGCACAGGCAAAATACTAGAGGAAAACCTGGTTTGGTCTGCTTTCCACCAGACACTGGGAGATAAATTCACCTTTCAGCAAGACAAAAACACAAAACACAGGGTCAAATCTACTCTGGAGTTGCTTACCAAGAAGAGAGGGAATGTTAAATTTGACAGAGATGGAAGAATTTTGAAAAGAATAATGGGTAAATATTGCACTTCAGGTGTGGAAAGCCCTTAGAGACTTACCCAGAAAGACTCACATCTGTAATGGCTGCCAAAGGTTCTTCCACAAAGTATTGACTCAGGGTGTGGATACTTATGTAAATGAGATACTGCATTTCTGTAAATCATTTTCAATACATTAGCAAACATTTCTAAAGACATGTTTTCACTTTGTCATTATGGGGTATTGTGTGTTGGTACTGTAGGTAAAAAAAACATATTTAAGCAATTTTGAATTCAGGCTGTAACACAACTAAATGTGGAGTAAGTCAAGCGGTATGAACACTTTCTGAAGGCACTGTTTCACTAAAAACATTGCTCAGAGTGATTTTGAAATGCTTTGGCTCCAAAACACTATCATTATTATCATTATCTTCTGTGCTTAATCAACAGGATACATAGCATACCCATAAAAGCATTGCTATTGTTAAACCTTCTGTGAAGTATATTGTCGGTAAAGAGAATTAAACAATCTACATAAATGTGGATTAATTAGTGGAATATCCATTATACCCATTAATATGCTAATTTAATCGTGCCAAGAATATGGGCTAAATCTTCATAGAGCACCGCTCTTCAGCGAAAAACCCAATGATGTGTTATATGCCATGTCTGTCTACCCAAAGGTATTTTAATCAATTCTGGTCTAGTTGGAGGCATGTCTTTCAAATGACTACCTAGATTAAAACAAATTACGATATAGTCAATGTGTCAATAGTGTACACATTACAGTATTTCACTAGTACACCGTATATTGCATTTGGATTTTGAGAGATTCACATACTAGTCTGATATACTCTGACGTTTGTCATATTGGTAAATGCATGCTTTCTGTGTCAAACACTTAACTTAATAAGCTTTTGTAAAAACAAAGAGCGTATGCCAACATCAACGTAAGAGTGGCATTATGTAGACCTACTGAGGTAAAATATTTAATATTAAAGTATAAACTTGTATACCTAATGAGACAATGTATTCATATTTAAGTATATATGGTAAATACATATGAATATATGTTCAATTATATTTATATTGTATATGTAACAGTGAATTAACAGATATACATCTCTAAAATGTACATTACAGCAGGTCACATTGGTATATATTGACTAAGTAGATGAGGATGTGTTACTGAGTTAAATCCCTTGTTATCCCTCCTCCCATATAGTACTTCCTCAGGTTAAGATTGTGCTGCACTGTATAGTCACAAGTTTTGCAAGCGCCGACCGAACTTTGCCATTCTTTTGGAGTTTATCTTTACTCTATTTTTCCTAAATGCATCCGCTATCATTCTTATAATCGACAATAACTTTTTGACATCAGATCAGCAGTTACTTCAATCCAACACAGGGTAGCCTAGTGGTTAGAGTGTTGGACTAGTAATTGGAATGTTGCGAGTTCAAACCCCTGAGCTGACAAGGTACAAATATGTTGTTCTGCTCATGAACAGGCAGTTAACCCACTGTTCCTAGGCTGTCATTTAAAAATAAGAATTTATTCTTAACTGACTTGCCTGGTTAAATAAAGTGAATAAAAAATACTGAATTCCACTCTCCATATTTTCAAGCATAGTGGTGGCTACATCATTTTATGGGTATGCTTGTAATTATTAAGGACTGGGGACTTTTCCAGGATAAAAAAGTAATGGAAGAGAGCTAAGCACAGGCAAAATACTAGAGGAAAACCTGGTTCGGACTTGTTCCAACACTGGGAGATAAATTCGCCTTTCAGTAGGGCTAAAACACAAGAACAAATCTACTCTGGATTTGCTTACCAAGAAGAGAGTGAATGTTCAATTTGACAGAGCTTGAAGAATTTTGCAAAGAATAATGGATAAATGTTGCGCTATCCAGGTGTGAAAGCTCTTAGAGACCAACCAAGAAAGACTCACAGCTGTAATCGCTGTAAAAGGTTCTTCCACAAAGTATTGACTCAGGGAGTGAATACTTATGTAAATGAGATACTGCATTTCTGTATTTCATTCACAATGCATTAGCAAACATTTCTAAAACATGCTTTTTCTTTGCCATCATGGGGTATTGTGTGTTGGTAGGTAAGAAAAAAAACATATCAAATCCATGTTGAATTCAGGTTGTAACACAACAAAATGTGGAAAAAGTCCAAAGACATCGTTCAGACACACCCAAATCTAATTGCCTGTAACTCAGGCCCTGAAGCAAGTTTATGCATATTCTTGGTACCATTTGAATGGAAACACTTTGAGGTTTGTGGAAATGTGAAAGGAATGTAGAATCATATAATACAATACATATAATACAAAGAAACAACTGTTCTTTTGTAAAAAAAAATTGTACCATCATCTTTGAAATGCAAGAGAAAGGCCATAATGTATTATTCCAGCCCATCTGCAATTCAGTATGTGCAAAGTTTTATACTGATCCAATGAACCATTGCATTTCTATTCAAAATGTGGTATCAAGACTGCCCAAATGTGCCTAATTTGTTTGTTAATAACTTTTCATGTTCAAAACTGTGCACTCTCCTCAAACAATAGCATTGTATTGTTTCACTGTAATCGCTACTGTAAATTGGACAGTACAGTTAGAGTAACAATAATTTAAGCTTTCTGCCAATATCAGATATGTCTATGTCCTGGGAAATGTTCTTGATACTTACAACCTCATGCAAATCGCATTAGCCTACGTAAGCTCAAATGTCTCGTGGAAGGGACACCGATCCCAAAGAAGTTTTAATCAACAGGATACATAACAAGTAATACAGTATACGCATGTAAAGTGTATTGATAGTAAATTACACAGACCACCTGTTCCTGAGTCTTACACTATGTCCATAAAAGCATTGCTATTGTTAAACCTTCTGTTCAGTATATTGCCGGTAAAGAGAATCAAATAATCTACATAAATGTGGATTAATTAGTAGAATAACTGTTTGAAGAACACCAATCCATTAATATGCTAATTTAAACGTGCCAAGAATATGGGCTAAATCTTAATAGAGCACCTCTTTTCAGCTAAAAACCCAATGATGTGTTATATGCCATGTCAATCTACCCAAAGGTATTTTAATCAATTCTGATCTAGTTGAGGGCATGTCTTTGAAATGACAACCGAGATTAGAGCGATTTTTGATATAATCAATGTGTCAATTGTGTACACATGATAGTATTTCACTAGTGCACAGTATATTGCATTTTGATTTTGAGAGATTCAATTGCTAGTCTGATATATTCTGTTTGCCACATTGTTAAATGTATGCTCTCTGTGTAAACAAAGAGCTAATCCAAACATCAATGTAAGACTGGCATGATGTAGACCTATTGAGTTAATATATTAATATTAAAGTGTAAACTTGAATACCTAATGAGACAATAAATTCATATTTAAGTATAAATTGTATACCTAATGAGATAATATATAAATATTTAAGTATATACATATGAACATATGTACAATCATATGTATATTGTATATTTAACAGTGAATTAAGGATGTGTTCCTGAGTTAAGTCCCTTAATATCCTGCCTCCCATATGGAACTACCTCAGGTTAAGATTGTGTTGTACTGGATAGCTGCCATTTTGCAAGCGTTAACCCAACTTGGCTATTTTGTGAATATTTTTTAGTTTATTTTTACTATAATTTCCATAAATGTATCCGCTATCATTCTTATAAACGACATTAACCTTTGAACATCAGATCAGCAGTTCCTTCTCTAAATAAAATCCAATAAAACCCATTACTGAATACCACTCATCCAAATTCCAGCTTCAACTTCGACTTCGACTCAACTGCTCTGAGCTCTTTCTGTAATTCCGACCCAATTGTCGAGGTACCCAAGAGGAAACGTTGGAGTTACAGAGACAAGAGAAGGGGAATCCTGTCGAGATTAACGTGAAGGGAAAACCGGATACCTTTTCCCTCCATTTTATTGGCCAGTCACTTGATGAAAAGATTGATGACCTCCGATTCTCGGATGTTCTACCAACGGGACTCTCGTAACTGCAATATTCTCAGCTTTTCTGAAACATTGCTTGTGGACAAGATACCCCCCATGGCTATCCAACTCGATGAATTCTCAATTCACTGAGCAGACAGGACAGTGGTCAGAGAAATCGAGAGAGGGAGGGGTGTGCTTCTTCATGAACAATACAAATGGTGTTCTGACTCAAGCGTAATGGTAGTTTTGACGCATTGTTCACCCGTCTTGGAATACCTGATGGTCAAATATTGACCCTTCTACCTCCTGAGGGAGTTTTCAGCTGTTATAATGACTGTAGTGTACGTCCCACCTCAGGACAAGAAATATAACAGGCTGACACTTAATGAACTGTTCGAGGCTAAAAACAAACAGGAAAACGTACATTCGGAGGCTGCTTCCTTGTCGCTGGCGATTTGAATTCTGAGTCATTAAGACACGTAATGCCCAACTTCCGTCAACACGTCTCCTTCGCCACTAGGGGCGATAAAATCCTGGACCACTGTTACTCTACCCACAAGCAAGCATACAAGGCCTTCCCTCATCCGCCATTTGGCAAATCAGATCATGACTCCGGACTTTGTTTTTTGTTTACAAGCAGAAGCTGAAACAGGAAGTACTTGTAACTCGCTCCTTTGAGAAACGGTCATCAGAATCAGAGATAATTCTGTTGCGGTTACCATATTTCCCCTACACCGGCAGTCACGAGTCATGAAGGCAGTCAAATTCCACATTACCGTTTAGTCACGGTAATGAGGCTTCTCCAAGCTCTGATGCTGCTGCTGGTTATTAGTAGCCTACCAAACTTGGTAACTGCCTGGTACTCAACACTCCATTGTCCCTCTAATCACTCTGACATCAATGCAAATTAAAACATCGAATCAAACACTTCATGAGAGCCCATGAGCTCATGTTGCGCAACATTTCTATAGGCTATGCAATTGTGGGAGAAAACAGAGTGATGGCCGCTAATCAAAAGACAAGGATCCCATCAGATTTCTATAGACTAGGCCTACTATATTTATTTCTCAACTTTCCTAATATTAAGCACATTGCTTATATTTACAACAGGAATATAGTCTACATGGCTGGCAAGAAAATAAACCATGGGGAAAAGTGTCCTCCATTCGCTATTTAAGTGTATAGATGACATGTATTTTTTCCCTCTGTCCCTGTTTTGATACAGGTGCATGATATTGATTCTAAATCAGAACAAATGTCACACATATATGATTTAGTATATGTAAAGACAATATTATATCAAGAATATTCTGATGGGTGACAATATTAGCCTATCTTGTGAATTATATATTGTCACTTGTGATTGATGCCCAGCATAAGACACAATGCCTTTTTTTTTGCTGACTTTTTCAAATCATAGTCGCACACCTCATCTAGCCTAGTCCATAGGCCTACAAGGTTTTAATAAGGTTTGTATCAGAACTAAAGTGACCATAATAACTTCTTAAAATGAAGCACATTAATCCGTTTTACAAGGGGTGTAGAGCCTAACTGGCATATTTAAGCAATGCGTGAGTTTCAATTTTGGGGAAGATAATTTTCACCATAAAAATGCACTTTTATAATAAAAGCATTACATGTATAATTGCATTTTCAGTCACTTATGATAATTATGTTTTCCGCTAATGGGACGTTTACACTTATAGCCTACTACCATGTGCGCATTGCTGCGCTTATAGTACGAAGAAAAAGACTAATAGTTTGTCAACATTTTAAGTTAAACGTTCTGATGTGTTGCATCAGCCACATTGCATAAAACATTCTTTTTGATGCTAGTGGTTATATGAATTTGGTGTCTATCGCAAATTAATATAACCACCAGCATCAAAAATATTTTTTTATGCAATGTGGCTGACGCAACACGTCAGAACGTTTAGCTTAAAATTTTGATATTAATTTGGTATCTATCGCGCCCCACAACTGTCCCAGACTATGTTAGGAATATTTATTTCTCGCACAGAATAGATTAGGTCGATTTTTGTATTGTGGGGGATAGTAGATTGATGTAGGCTAGTGCTTTTGTTGTTCGTTATGCCTATTTATTTGTTGGTTGATGAAAAGTAAATGTGGACAGTTCTTCTAATATCTTCAATATGCACCTCAGAATTGAATAAGAACGTGCACAGTTGCATCCCCGATGTGTCTGTCTTCACTTGTAGCCTGTGAAAAAGACCCAATCACATGATGGAGAGCCATGTGAGTGAGAGAAGCTTCGGATTGCACAGCACTTGGGACCTCAAAAGGTATGGATGTTTTTTGCATTACAGCCACAAAGGGGATGCCGCTGTTAAATTCGAGGCATTATCAAGTGGTTGTCAAATTGTGAATGGAGTGTGTACAACCTGCCTTTCAAGCAACTTTAAAAAAATGATCATTAGAGTACTATCATGTAGCCTTACAATGTATTCATTGATCAAATCAACTGAACTAGTGTAGCCCACAGCCATTTGGCATAGCCACATCAGGACCTAAGATAAGGAAAACAACACATAATGGATTTATTGTGAAGGTGTAGGCTATATGGCTTTATTGATTACTTTCTCCCCTTACCCATCTGTCTATCGCCTCCTTTGAATTTCATGCTGTCACAGTTACCAGCCCTTTCAAGCTTAACATCCTTATCATTTATCGCCCTCCAGGTCCCCTCGGAGAGTTCATCAATGAGCTTGATGCATTGATAAGCTCCTTTCCTGAGGACGGCTCACCTCTCACAGTTCTGGGCGACTTTAACCTCCCCACGTCTACCTTTGACTCATTCCTCTCTGCCTCCTTCTTTCCACTCCTCTCCTCTTTTGACCTCACCCTCTCACCTTCCCCCCCTACTCACAAGGCAGGCAATACGCTCGACCTCATCTTTACTAGATGCTGTTCTTCCACTAACCTCATTGCAACTCCCCTCCAAGTCTCCGACCACTACCTTGTATCCTTTTCCCTCTCGCTCTCATCCAACACTTCCCACACTGCCCCTACTCGGATGGTATCGCGCCGTCCCAACCTTCGCTCTCTCTCCCCCGCTACTCTCTCCTCTTCCATCCTATCATCTCTTCCCTCTGCTCAAACCTTCTCCAACCTATCTCCTGATTCTGCCTCCTCAACCCTCCTCTCCTCCCTTTCTGCATCCTTTGACTCTCTATGTCCCCTATCTTCCAGGCCGGCTCGGTCCTCCCCTCCCGCTCCGTGGCTTGACGACTCATTGCGAGCTCACAGAACAGGGCTCCGGGCAGCCGAGCGGAAATGGAGGAAAACTCGCCTCCCTGCGGACCTGGCATCCTTTCGCTCCCTCCTCTCTACATTTTCCTCCTCTGTCTCTGCTGCTAAAGCCACTTTCTACCACTCTAAATTCCAAGCATCTGCCTCTAACCCTAGGAAGCTCTTTGCCACCTTCTCCTCCCTCCTGAATCCTCCTCCCCCCCCCCTCCTCCCTCTCTGCAGATGACTTCGTCAACCATTTTGAAAAGAAGGTCGACGACATCCGATCCTCGTTTGCTAAGTCAAACGACACCGCTGGTTCTGCTCACACTGCCCTACCCTGTGCTCTGACCTCTTTCTCCCTCTCTCTCCAGATGAAATCTCGCGTCTTGTGACGGCCGGCCGCCCAACAACCTGCCCGCTCGACCCTATCCCCTCCTCTCTTCTCCAGACCATTTCCGGAGACCTTCTCCCTTATCACCTCACCTCGCTCATCAACTTATCCCTGACCGCTGGCTACGTCCCTTCCGTCTTCAAGAGAGCGAGAGTTGCACCCCTTCTGAAAAAACCTACACTCGATCCCTCCGATGTTAACAACTACAGACCAGTATCCCTTCTTTCTTTTCTCTCCAAAACTCTTGAACGTGCCGTCCTTGGTCAGCTCTCCCGCTATCTCTCTCAGAATGACCTTCTTGATCCAAATCAGTCAGATTTCAAGACTAGTCATTCAACTGAGACTGCTCTTCTCTGTATCACGGAGGCGCTTCGCACCGCTAAAGCTAACTCTCTCTCCTCTGCTCTCATCCTTCTAGACCTATCGGCTGACTTCGATACTGTGAACCATCAGATCCTCCTCTCCACCCTCTCCGAGTTGGGCATCTCCGGCGCGGCCCACGCTTGGATTGCGTCCTACTTGACAGGTCGCTCCTACCAGGTGGCGTGGCGAGAATCTGTCTCCTCACCACGCGCTCTCACCACTGGTGTCCCCCAGGGCTCTGTTCTAGGCCCTCTCCTATTCTCGCTATACACCAAGTCACTAGGCTCTGTCATAACCTCACATGGTCTCTCCTATCATTGTTATGCAGACGACACACAATTAATCTTCTCCTTTCCCCCTTCTGATGACCAGGTGGCGAATCGCATCTCTGCATGTCTGGCAGACATATCAGTGTGGATGACGGATCACCACCTCAAGCTGAACTTCGGCAAGACGGAGCTGCTCTTCCTCCCGGGGAAGGACTGCCCGTTCCATGATCTCGCCATCACGGTTGACAACTCCATTGTGTCCTCCTCCCAGAGCGCTAAGAACCTTGGCGTGATCCTGGACAACACCCTGTCGTTCTCAACTAACATCAAGGCGGTGGCCCGTTCCTGTAGGTTCATGCTCTACAACATCCGCAGAGTACGACCCTGCCTCATACAGGAAGCGGCGCAGGTCCTAATCCAGGCACTTGTCATCTCCCGTCTGGATTACTGCAACTCGCTGTTGGTTGGGCTCCCTGCCTGTGCCATTAAACCCCTACAACTCATCCAGAGCGCCGCAGCCCGTCTAGTGTTCAACCTTCCCAAGTTCTCTCACGTCACCCCGCTCCTCCGCTCTCTCCACTGGCTTCCAGTTGAAGCTCGCATCCGCTACAAGACCATGGTGCTTGCCTACGGAGCTGTGAGGGGAACGGCACCTCAGTACCTCCAGGCTCTGATCAGGCCCTACACCCAAATAAGGGCACTGCGTTCATCCACCTCTGGCCTGCTCGCCTCCCTACCACTGAGGAAGTACAGTTCCCGCTCAGCCCAGTCAAAACTGTTCGCTGCTCTGGCTCCCCAATGGTGGAACAAACTCCCTCACGACGCCAGGACAGCAGAATCAATCACCACCTTCCGGAGACACCTGAAACCCCACCTCTTTAAGGAATACTTAGGATAGGATAAAGTAATCCTTCTCACCCCCCCCCTTAAAATATTTAGATGCACTATTGTAAAGTGGCTGTTCCACTGGATGTCATAAGGTGAATGCACCAATTTGTAAGTCGCTCTGGATAAGAGCGTCTGCTAAATGACTTAAATGTAAATGTAATGTAAATGTATTGGCTTTATTAGACTTTTAAAAATGTTTTTTTAGGCTATGTACTGTATGGAAGCCAGGAGAACCTAAATGTGTTTATGTTAATTCACAGTCAATTACCGTGAGACCGACAGTTATTTGCTTGACAATCTCCGGCTGCTAAAATGTTGTGACCGCCACAGCCCTAATCCGAGATTATGCTACAAGACTGCTTTGCTTGCACTGATTGGAATATGTTCGAGACTCCGGCGATTACATCAACGAGCTAACCACTTCCATCACCGGCTTCATAAGGAAATGCATCAGCAATGTTGTCCCCACAGTAAAGGTTCGCTGCTTCCCCAATCGAATCCCCTTGATTAACACAGAGGTTGTCGCTAAGCTAAAGGACAGGGCTACCACACACAGGGCTATCGCAGACAAACCTGAGGCTTCGGCTGTGGACAGGAACAAGTACTAGAAGTCCTGCTACAACTTCCGCAGAATCATCAAATGAGCAAAAGGACAATATAGGAATAAGTGGAATCATACTGTATTACACAGGCTCCGACGCCCGTCGCATGTGGCAGGGGCTACAGGCCATTGCGGACTACAAAGGAAGACCCAGCTGTGAACTGCCCAACAATGCCACTCAACCAGACAAACTCAATGCATTTTATGCACACTTCGACAATAACTAAACCATACCATGTGTTTGGGCCACACCGAACCAGAGGACTGGGTGATCTCGCACTCAGAGACCAACGTGAGTAAGGTCTTTAATCAGGTCAACAATCTGGAGACCGTGGGGTCGGACGGTATTCCAGGGCGTTTTCACAGAGCATGTGCAGATCAGCTGGCAGGGATATTCACAGTAATTTTCAACCTCTCGCTGTCGCAGTCTGTAAGCTCCTCATATTTTAAGATGTCTAATGTACCATCATTCCTGTTCACAAGAACTCTAAGGCGTCATGCCACAATGACTACCACCCTGTAGCACTCACATCTGTAATCATGAAGTGCACAAATCAACTCCATCATCCCAGACACCACTCCAATTTGCATACTGCCCCAAAAGATCCATAGACGACGCAATCTCAATTGCACTCCACAATTCCCTCGCCCACCTAGAAAAGAGGAATATCTATGTGAGAATGCTGTTCATTGACTACAGTTCAGCCTTCAACACCATTGTACCCTTTAAGCTTGTCACAAAGCTTAGGACCCAAGGACTGAACACCTTCCTCTGAACTGGACTTAAAATGGTACACACACATGTTCACAGACATGAAGAAGGCGCAACAGCGCAAAAGTTTGGCATGGGCCCTCAAATTCTTAAAGTTCTACAGCTGCACCATTGAGAGCATCTTGACTGTCTGCATCACTGCTTGGTATGTCAACAGTACCTCCTTCGATCACATAGCGCTACTGAGGGTGATATGGACAACCCAGTACATCACTGAGGCCAAGCTCCTTGTCATCTGGGACCTCTACAGTGAACTCCAAAAGTATTGGGACAGTGACAGTTTTGCTGTTGTTTTGGCTCTGTACTCCAGCACTTTGGATTTGAAATGATACACTGACTATGGGTTTAAAGTGCACACTGTCATCTTAAATTGATGGTATTTTCATCCATATCGGGTGAATCGTTTAGAGAGTACAGAACTTTTTGTACATAGTTCCCCCATTTTTGGGTACCAAAAGTATTCGGAACAAATTAATTTACACGGAGTGTACAACACATTAGGAACACTTTCCTTTTATTGAGTTGCACCCCCTTATGACCTCAGAACATCCTCAATTTGTCTACAAGGTGTCGAAAGCATTCCACAGGGATGTTGGCCTATGTTGACTCCAATGCTTCCCACAGTTGTGTCAAGTTGGATGGATGTAATTTGGGTGGTGGACCATTCTTGATGCATGCGGGAAACTGTTGAGTGTAAAAAACCCAGCAGCGTTGTGGTTTTTGACACACCCCGTTCAAAGGCATATAAATATTTTGTCTTGCCAATTCACTCTCTGAATGGCACACATACATGATCCAGGTCTCAATTGTCTCAAGGCTTGAAAATCCTTCTTTAACCTATCTCATCTCTGATTAAGGCACTGACACTGATTAAGGATTAACCTATCTCATCTCTGATTAAGGCACTGACACTGATTAAGGATTAACCTATCTCATCTCTGATTAAGGCACTGACACTGATTAAGGATTAACCTATCTCATCCCAAAGATCTACACTGATTGAAGTGGATTTAACAAGTGACATCAATAAGGGATCACATCTTTCACCTGGATTCACCTGGTCAGTCTATGTCATGGAAATGGTGTTCCTAATAGTTTGTATACTCAGCGTATGTGTGTATTAAAGTAGTAAAAAGTATTTGGTCCCATATGTATAGCACACAATGACTACATCTAGTTTGTGATTAGGGATAATCCTGAATGAACCGTGAACAATGATGAGTGAGAAACTTATAGACACAAAAATACAGTATCATACACGCTAACCTCTCACCAGTACAATAACACGGGAGGTTAGCATTTTTGGGAGGGGGTGATATTTGTGCATCTGTAACTTTCTCACTCATCATTATTCACGATTCTTTCAGGATAATCCATAATCATGGGAACATCCACATTAATGTTGAAGTGTTTAGAAACATATTCTATTCTTATTTACAATAAAAGTGACACCAAAATGAATCAATACATTATTTACTATTCATTCATTTTTGGCCAGAAAAATTATCTTAAACACAACCAAAACAAACAGCAAATGCATCCAACCAATTTGTAAAGTCACAAGTTGGATGTAGTCATTGTGTGCTATGAATATTCTAACTATCTGAGTTGACCCTTGTATTTATTTTACATTTTTGCACTCTCTAGGCACACTCAGAGGATGCACACTGACACTTCAACGCACAAATAACATGCACACACATTTATACTGACTCTGCACACACACACGCACACGCACGCACACGCACACACACACACACACACACACACACACACACACACACACACACACACACACACACACACACACACACACACACACACACACACACACACACACACACACACACTCACTCACCTTACCCCTATACATATCTATCTCTATAACTCTAGTATCCTTGCACATTGTGAATATGGTATTGGATCTGACCCATTTTTAGTACTTCATTGATATTGATCAATGCATTTTTGGGTTTAGAGGTTGCAAAAAAATGGCATTTCACTGTACTTGTGCATGTAACTTTAAAACATGAAACTTGAAACTTGAATTTAGGGTTGGATGACATGCATCGCTTGCCCCTTAAGGCTGTCTTTCCCGATCAGGCCCTTCTTAAGCCAGAGGAATCTCTGATTAATGTGTTTGACTGCCAGAAGTAAGGTAGATGTTTTGTTTGTCGATCTGTTTCCCCTCGGGATGCAAAAGCAAAGCTCATTTAGCAAGATGATGGTATGTAATTAAGACAAACTCGGGGCTAGCATTACTGTGCTTGATATTTTTTGGTACATTTTCTAATGGTACAAACTTAATGACTCAATGAGTCTCCTATGAGGGACATGGATAAGTATATGCCAGATGTTCCTTGACATATAACTAAGCAGCATCTGCTGTGCTTTAAAGGGCAATTCCGCCACTTTCATCCTCATATTTATTATTTCCAGCACCAAACCAGTGCCAACATGTGTGAAAACAGAGCATTTCCATGGTCTGTGGTTAAAAAGATAAGGTCCTAAAACGTGCTTCTGAATAGCTAGGTAGGTTTCCATCCAATTGGTGACAGATTTTCATACAAATATTCTAAAATGTGCATAAAGAAAGAAATATATTTTCCACCAAACGGACTTGTTGCGGATAGGAAATCAGTATAAAAGTCAATGTGTGATGTCATAGTGCACACAAAATGTACTTGTTTGCTTACGTTTTCATGAACCAAATAAAAATTAAATAAAAATCTAAAGTTCAATGTGTTTCCATCACATTTTCATAAAAACGGTTGTGTTAAATAGAAAATGTTCCTACTCTGGTCTTGGCATATGCTTCTCTAGCCAACAGCTCTCAGATACAGTGTAGGTAGGCTAGTCTACATTATGAGATTATTATGGATAAGAGCTGACATTGTGCTGGATATAATGACAATGAGGTTGAAAAGTGGTGGAATTGCACTTTCAGCCTATGGATTTCAGAGCAGAAGCTGAAGTGGTTTAAACAGACCCCTGAACTCAGATGGCAGATTGAAACATGACATTCCAAAAGGCTTCTCGATTCTGGAATATAGAGGGAAAATCTAATCAAATCTAATTTTATTAGTCACATGCGCCGAATACAGTGAAATGCTTACTTACGAGCCCCTAACCAACAATACAGTTTAAACAAACCTTTAAACAAACCATTAAGCAAAGCATCACAAATATACATGAGCTACTGGAATTCCTCAAAATGAAAACGTTTTTAAAAATACACCATTTATAAATACATAGGCTACCAACAACTTTCCCCCACGATTTCCCTATGACAGTTCAGAGTGCCGTCACATTCCCATCACGGCCAGCTGTCTAGAGGCACATGTTCATCAAATGTGATATAAAAGCTGTTGTGTGTTATGGGAATTATACTACATTGTACAGTATACTGTTCACACATTTGTTGTCCCCATTGTTGTGATGTGCATTGATGTCTGAAAAGCCTCTCATTATTCAAAGCCATCCAACACTCAATTAACACCCCATTTGCATTATGGCACGACTCTTCTCCTGGCACTTGATTAATATGGCTTTTCCTTCTGTGCTAGTCAATCATGAATCATCCTCTCATCTGCAACATGGCAGAGTGATCCCCACTGGGAGAGGGAGCTGACTTACTTCCTACAACAGCGTCCTTGTAAAACTTCACCTTCAGACTGGAAACGACTCAACCGGCTCATCAACCTCGACTACGCCACAACAACTCACAATGGATATGTGCTGCAAAGATAAACAATGGAGAGTTTTCAGAGTGTCACGCCCTGATCTGTTTCACCTGTTCCTGTGATTGTATCCACCCCCTCCAGGTGTGGCTTATTTTCCCCAGTGTATTTATCCCTGTGTTTCCTGTCTCGCTGTGCCAGTTCATCTTGTACGTTTTAGTCAAGTCAACCAGTGTGTTTTTGTTGTACTCCTTTTGCTATTCTCCTTTTTCCAGTTCTCCCGGTTTTGACCCTTGCCAGTTTCTGGACTCTGTACCTGCCTGCCTGACCATTCTGCCTGCCTGCCACTGTACCTCCTGGACTCTGATCTGGTTTTGACCTTTTTGCCTATCCACAACCATTCTCTTACCTACCCCTTTGGATTAATAAACATTGTAGGACTCCAACCATCTGCCTCCTGATGTGCATCTGGGTTTCGCCTTGATACAGAGGGAACAATATGACAAACAAAGAGCTCAACTCTCTGTTTCCAATGTATGTTAATCTGTATCTTTATGTAAATACTGAGTAAATAGCCCACTGTCATCTGCACATGCCTAGGGTTTGCCTTTGGATTTCCAGATGTGCATATCAGTGTTCCTGATGATACCATATAATCTGACCAAGGTTAACCTTATTCAATAGAAAACAGGAAATATTGTTTGTTTTGGCATGGATATTCAACAGTGTTTTTAAACTTTGTGTAGGCATACAGATGTGTAGGCATTCCAATTAGAGGGCTAACAATATACATAATACTAAACAGCAGTCTACATAATTACATTTCAACTGTAGCTTGCCAGTGAGTAGTGTTGGGGAGTAGATAACTTAATTTAGTTAAACTAGTAATGTAATTACATTTCCAATAGCTTGGTCGTAGTTTAAATGAAAATCTTGGTAGTGTTTCCAGTAGTGAAACACAAGAGTACACCATGTAGCGGTGTGGCTAACTACTGGAACTAAAATGTGGGTAAAGTAGGTAAGAATTTTCTTAATTTTTCAGCATCAGAACTGCATAATTCTCAATTGAAACATCTGACCCCAAAGTGATCTGTTCATGAAATTTCTAATCTATGACATTTCAGATTTAGATATGATAATTTATTACAAAGTGTTACAAAATATTTTTCTTAACGGTAGCTTCAGTGTATCTTAAATTCTTTCAGTGTAAAGTAATTGGTAGCTTGGTAAACTATATTTTTCAGAGTAGCTTCCCAACACTGTCAGTAAGTGGGCAAGAGAACCGTATAAGGTTGTCATTGACAACTGTCGTGTCTTTGGCTATGCCGGATTAAGTGATATGACATGCTATTCTATAAAATAAGTTCTCTGTAATTAATCTTACCTGATTGAGCTAATCATGTCAATGTAATTAACTAGAGAGTCGGGCACCACAAACACATATTTATAGAGCTGTTATCTTCCTGTAACGGTTCTCTTGTGGTGAAGGAGAGTCGGACCAAAATGCAGCGTGATGATGATTCATGATATTTTATTGAAGGAAAAAACTATACATGAAGAAACTACAAAATAATGAAATGTGAAAACTGAAACAGCCCTATCTGGAGCAAACACAAAGACAGGAACAATCACCCACAAAACACTCAAAGAATATGGCTGCATAAACATGGTTCCCAATCAGAGACAACGATACACACCTGCCTCTGATTGAGAACCACTCCAGACAGCCATAGACTTTGCTAGATAACCCCACTAAGCCACATACCCAACACCCAAAAAACCCCAAGACAAAACACACCACAATAAACCCATGTCACACCCTGGCCGAACCAAATAAATGAAGACAAACACAATATATTACGACCAGGGCGTGACACTTCCGAATAAACTCTTAAAGACCTAGTGATATTTTACATCAATAGCAGTCAATATTAATCGTCATCTTAATTCAGTCTCATCTGAAATTTGTAAATTCTTAGTTATCTGCACGAACCCTGGCTAACAAGTTGAATCAACAATACAAAATTGGGTTTAATTATTTATTTACTAAATACCGAACTAATCACACAGAATTACACATACACATAATTAAATCATAACTTGTTTACAAATTACGTCATAAAGGAAAACGTCCCTTGCGGGTGGAACAGATATTACAGCTTGTTACACAAAAGAAAAGGGTCTGGGTTTGAGTGAAAGAGCGGGAAGACTAAGGAACAGAGGGTGAAGCTGTGCTATCATAAATACAGTATCTTATACATTCTAAATTACCGCCCATTTGGAAAAGGAAAATGCAATAAATATTTACTCTGAGCTGCGCTTCGGTAGGTTGGTGGTAGATTGAAGGTCGTGTTGCCCAACCGAGTCCTTTGTCCTTTGAAGAATGTCTCTGCTGGTAGATAGAATACGTTGTAGTAACGTCGTTGTGTGGTAGACGGGATACTCTGTCTGTTCCTTCCTAACCCTTGTTTGCAGTGGCTGTTGCTAACTCTTCGGCTAGGAGGTATCACTTCTGTAGTGAATAAGAGTTTCAAGTTCATACCATCCGCAAACAAAGCTCACGCTGACGTTGGCTTCATTCTGTAGTTATTATCAGAACCATTCTGACATCAGACCGCTGTCCTCATGTCCTTGGAACAGGAGGTTATATTGTCGTCAAGGGCTTATATAGGAAGGGAGAGGAGTGCGTGTTTAAAAAGTTTTATTGTCCATGTCCCTTCACAGGGGTGGGCCATCACGAATAATTTCATATTCAAACATTTAAATTGAACAACAATTCCGTGTGAATCCGATAACTCTGATGTGTAGACTTTCCACTGTAGAGTTTATGTCATCTTATCATTGATGAGAATATCTCAGATGACAACCGAACTGACATCATATTCATTAAGTACCACCGCATATGTTCAGTTGGTCGGATTACCACAATATTGTTCATTTCCCCCCCACCTTCTGATGTTCCCAGAATCTCTATGTTAAACAAGGGTTTTCCAAATGTAACATCAGTAGGGTAGAGAGAGGAAAAAGGGGGGAAGAGGTATTTATGACTGTCATAAACCTTCCCCCCAGGCCAACATCATGACACAACATTAGTCAAGACAAGCTCTTGCTCGCATTAAATTAAACTAAATGTAGTCTCCAAAATGGCTAAGGTGTAGCTCAGTGCTTATGCGTAACTTTCTTGACATTGAACTAATGAAAGTCCCAAGCTTATTTCTCCATCTTTACATTTCATAAATGGTTGCTCATATTAACATACAAAATGATTATATTTTTTCTCTAACCTAACTTCTATATTTGGTTAAAAGCAGCGAAAACCCTGTTAAAACCTAAATGCGATTTTCTGTATCTTGCCATAACATTCCTCTGGGGAGAAATATTCAGAGGTAGACATCTAACTGTATCTTCCTGTCCAGTGAAATTCCTGGTTATTTAAACCTGTCAACTTATTGCATTTGTTGTGTCATAAAACCTCCACCAGATGATCCACATTAGCCTGTATGCATTCAGGTGAAATCCCCCAAAGATCCTCAAAAAACTGTGATTGTTTCAGACACAGAAGTTTTTCTACTCTCTTGGCTTCCCCCAACCAATCCATGGATCTGCTAAACAGAAATCTGTCAGTTCCAAATACAGTCGGCCCAAGACAGAAAGAGCATGTCAGTCAATTTTAAAAACGCATCACTACATACCATGTGTCTGCATAGAAAGCCGCCCTTGATCCACTCTGAAGACCTTAAGAGCTTCTTCAAAAAGTGCCTCTGTATGGTTAATGGATTTCTATAGCATATATCCGGCTATAGCTTCCCTGAGAGATTTCGGAATGTAACATTTTTATCAGCTCAAAAAGCCATGTCTGCAGGATCTGTTAATTGCTTTGAGCACTTGGCCCGCTGACTATTCCACTTGTTGGAAATGTACAATTTAGAGCTATTTTTGTCACACAGTGAGGCAGTTTGTTCATGCCACAGGCAAATTACTAGCATTAATCATTTGTAATCATTATAAGGTTTTTAGAGGTGAAATCAAAACAAACGGTTTACTTCGATATGACTAATTTAAACTGATTGTTTTCTACAAATTGCTGCTGAGATGCATTTGTATAAATGAAACAAGCTTGCATTTAGTGATATTATGAATCTATTTCTCATTTCAATGTTATTAATTGTACTAGTAAAATATTACAGAAATGAAAGCTGTACCCACAACAAACAAATACACCTCACATTCCCACTGTAAAAATCACAAATGGCAGAAGCAGGTTGAAACGGTCAACAGATATTATAAACTGGGTGGTTCGAGCCCTGAATGCTGATTGGCTGACAGCCGTGGTATAACATGAGTATGACAAAACACTTATTTCTTCTGCTCTAATTACGTTGGCACCTCAGGGGATTGTGATATATGGCCAACATACCACGGCTAAGGGCTGTGTCCAGGCACTCCGTGTTGCGTTGTGCTAAAGAACAACCCTTAGCCGTGGTATATTGGCCATATACCACACCCCCTCAGGCCTTATTGCTCAAGTAAGCTATGGTACATGAACCCCATGCTCCTCCCTTTTGGTTGTGGTCTGTAACAGTTTGTTGAACATTTCCTAAACATTGAACTACTAATGTACCAATCTATGAAAACAATTTGCAGGCCTCTCCATCTCCATTTGTGGACACAGTCCAGATGCCAACACAGAGTGGAACTGATTCTGTGCGACTGTGATCCACACAGAGTGGAACTGACAATAATTGCAAGTGGGATCGTGCCACCAACCAGCTATTGACTCCCTTAAATATTTGATACTGTACACATTGCAACTTGACAGGCTAACATGTTAAACGTTAATCCTGGTTGTAGATATATTTCCATGTATATTGCTATGTCAGGAGCTAAATCTCTCCAAAGCTCAACAAACAGGTGTCATTTCTATCAAACTGTCAAACATGGTAGCTATTACTCCCTCTTACTACTTGCGAAAAATTAAAGAAAAACATTTACTAACACTTTACTTTAATGGTCCATAGTAAACAATGCGATTAATCATTAATTACTCCCACATTTATAAAACATTTAACTCAATTCAAATCCAATGAAATTGTATTGGTCACATACACATGGTTAGCAGATGTAGCAAAATGCTTGTGCTTCTAGTTCTGACAGTGCAGCAATATCTAACAAGTAATATCTAGCAATTCCACCACAGATACCTAATTCACACAAATCTAAGTAAAGGAATGGAATAAGAATATCTAAATATAAATATATGGATGAGCAATGACAGAGCGGGCATTTACTAATCATAAGTAAAGTATTTTTTCAGTCCATAATTTAAAGTGAGTGTCATTTAACACTAACCCTTACCTAGTCTAACATAAATGACCTAACCTAACCCTAACCCTTAACTCTAAATGGTGTGTAATCTTTCTGTAAGCCTTATAAATGGTTTATTACGTACCGTTGAAAAGAAAGCTTAAGCAAAAATGCTGCAATGGAAAAAATGTATGTTCTGATGTCCCAGACGTTCAGTCAGCAGCCCCGAACCCAAATCATTTCTCGACAAATGAAGACGAACCAGTTATCAGAAGAAATTAACAATCTAATTGCCTTCCTTGAGTTTCCAAATGTGGTATTTTACCCAAAGGGTCCCAGATTAAAAGAGTAAACTGAGTTGTTTATGGAGGAGTGTGAGTAGATATCAATCCTTGCCATGTGTAACCAGTTCAGTATTGTCACTACGAAGGCTCCATGGGGTGACTTATAATGGGTCCCTATATGGCCCCTCTCTATCGTAGCCCCATACTCAGACAGAGCTTGAAAAAAAGATGCTGGAGTTACGGCACGATGCAGGCTGGAAGGCCTCAAAGATGGAGAGGTTTAGAGAGCATGGGCAACTGTTGACCCAAATGTCCTCAGGGATTCACACATGCAATGATCACGGTCTTGACTGATTGAACCTAGTGATGAGCCTGACGTATGCCATGTCATAATCCCACTGCAGTCATTAACAACATAATAGAGTCATTAACAAAATAATAGAGATTATCCAGGTAAAAGTGGCATAAGTATCTAAATTGTCAAATTGCTTCCTTCCTGCCCCTGTCTTGACAGTGCTGCATGTCATTCACATCACTGATGCCTCTCCATCTCAGGCATCTCTCACCAGCACACGCAAGGGGTGTCTTCAGTCTAGTGCTTGTGGGGAAATAGTTGTGGGGTTAAGGCACCGCGTGCTTCAAACACTTGTCTGCTGTCAACACTGAAGAAGGCACTACAGCAATACGACAGGATTAGGGATAAGCCCGCCAGAAGTTGTCCAACTGATGTAGTTTTATGTAGCGCCGTAACATGTAGGCTTACATGACCATGACCAACTGAAGCCTTGATGAAGAGGCTGCACAGATATCAGCTTCCGTGTTGAAATGGAATCTGTCATCCTGTTACGGGTGTAATTCTAGAAAAAAACATACAGCCCAACAACTAAACTGGAGAAAATGCTCCTCTCAACAAAAGCACCAGCCTTATGTCTGTTTCAGGGTGTGGAAGCAGTGTATATCCTTTACAGGAAACTATGTTAAGTGCAGCCAACACTTAAGGGCATCTGTAATTATTTCATATTTTTCACAAGGAGTAAGCATATTCTTCATAATCCACAGGCCCCTTGGTTTAACATGCCTTGCACAAAGTGACCTCAGATGACATGAAAAAAGCACACTGATGCTTGGTAACATCTGTCGGTTCTATATGTAATGTGGTGGGTGAATCAACATAACTAACTAATTCATCACAGAGACCTAGACACTTTGCCAGGGTAGGTGGAGCAGACAATTACTAAAAGTAGAGAAGCATAGTGCAACCTTTGCTGTAAAATAAAATCAATATGACATGTTTTTCGTCCACAAATCTTCTTCTAGTCAAAATGAGATGCAAACCTTAACTGTAAGCACTGTTTTTAGAGGACCACGAGAGAGTCAAGCTGAATAATTAAGGGGAGACCAACTCCATATTAATGACCATGATTTTGGAATGAGATTTTCGACAAGCAGGTGTCCACATACTTTTGGTCACGTAGACTAAATACTGTACTCAGCAGAGGTCACAGGCAGGTCCCCCAATATCGATAATATCAACATGATGAGCACAAGTGGGCAGCAACAATTGAAGAGTTTTCACGTTTGTGTTTATTCATCAGAAGTGATTGCTTAGTGGTAAAATCATGTGTAAATTATTACTGTTCTCAACATTTTAATTAATAGATTTTAGATGTGTATGAAAATGTGTTTTTTTGCAAATCACTATGCATCCATTGTTTAGCTGGAAATTAATGCTTGTATCCTGTATATTAGACTGTGGTACAATATATATACTAAAGTATATGGACACCCCTTCAAATTAGTGGATTTGGCTATTTCAGCCAAACCTGTTGCTGACAGGTGTATAAAATCGAGTGCACATGCAATCTCCATAGACAAACATTGACAGTAGAATAGCCTTATTGAAGAGCTCAGTGACTTTCAACGTGGCAGTCAACTGTAAGTGGTGTTATTGTGAAGTGGAAATGTCTAGTAGAAACAATAGCTCATCCACGAAGTGTTTAGGCCACACAAGCTCACAGAAAGGGTGGTGAAGCACGTAGCACTTACAAATCATCTGTCCTTGGTTGCAATACTCTGGAAGCAATGTCAGCACAAGAACTGTTCGTCGGGAGCTTCATGAAATGGATTAGCATGGCTGAGTAGCCGCACAAAAGCCTAAGATCACCATGTGCAAAGCCAAGCGTCGGCTGGAGTGGTGTAAAGCTAGCTGCTATTGAACTCCAGAGCACTGAAAACACATTTTTTGAAGTGCTGAATCACGCTTCACTATCTGGCAGTCCGACGGATGAATCTGGGTTTGGCGGAGTGGAGAACACTACCTGCCCCAATGCATAGTGCCAACTGTAAAGTTTGGTGGACGAGGAATAATGGTCTGGGGCTGATTTTCATGATTCGGACTAGGCCCCTTGGTTCCACATTTGGGATGAATTGGAATGCCGACTGCGAGCCAGGCCTAATCGTCCAACATCAGTCCCCGACCTCACTAATGCTTGTGGCTGATTTGAAGCAAGTCCCCGCAGAAATGTTCCAACATCTAGTGGAAACCCTTCCCAGAAGAGTGGAGGCTGTTATAGCGGCAAAGGGGGGACCAACTCCATATTAATGACTTTTGGTCATGTAGTGTATGTGGTTGTCTAACCTAGCTATCTTATGCATTGATTCTAAGTAGCTCTGGAGAAGAGCATCTGATAAATGACTAAAATGTCAAATGTAAATGTTTTACATACAGATCTAATTATTACTGTTTAGATTTTCTTTGTAATTAAATATTGATGTCACAAATATATGACTTGTGCATTTCTTTATAAAAAATGTAGTTATTTATTACATTTCACTGTGCAAAACCTAGCATTACTACATTTTTCTCACAGAGTATTCAGCATGATTACAGAGTATTTAACATGATTATTTGTCACTCTAAAATGAAATCATCAAGTGATAGATTTTAAACAAATACAAGTCTATCATTGAACAACCCCATGCCTTGATTAGATCATGAAAAAGCACACCAATCTATTTCATAATTCCTTTCAACAATAGAAACTAATTTACCAACATTTCTGAAAATGGATGTCTCGCGTTTTGGAATGAAACTCTTTAATTACAGCCCACTCAAGTCAGAGTGATTAGGTGATCACACTTGGCAAGGGGCTGACAAGATCACAGATACGTCATTCCACTCACTCTATTTTCCCTAGTGTCAGACTGAACTCTCACTGCTAATGAAGCAGTCTAAAGTTCAAGGCAATAGACGGCATTGGTAATGGCGTCTTGTTTTGAATGGATTTTTATTGGGGTTTTGGATAAAGCCCGAAAATAGGGTCTGTGATAAACACAGGCTTAGGATATCTTATATGATTTGTTCTATGAGATAATCTTCATCAGCCAACGTCACTTTATTTTTAATACTTTTTGAAGCATTTATATAATGAAAAAAGCACATAAAGGACATAAGGCAAGGCTTCATAAAGCATAACGGTCATGCTAAATGACTTATCTCATAGAACAAAACAAATAAGATACCCTAAGCCTGTGCTAACCTCTAACCCTATTCTTTCACATTCATATTCCCCACAGTAATGGCCGACTGAGCCAGTTGTAACTCATTTCCGTTGTTTAGGACTACAAGCTGACTGGCTCTATAACGTCAGATAGAGTGTTTTCACTGACTCCAGCCTTAAAGCGCTTAAACAACCTGTCTCCAAATATGAATAGACACTCAAAGTCAATCTTAAATGAATCATTGTTTATTGTTAGCTTGCTGGAGAGATTCCAACCAACTCAATGCCCTATAGTACACATGTCAATCAGGAGCTCTCCCTGGGGAGACCCAGCAGTTGTCTTATATACGGCAATTCACAGACAAGTTATAATTGCACGATTTAGCATAATTCATTAATCATTACCGTTTTGTTTCATTCATGTGACTGACCAACACCTCACGAGGCTTCCCCTCTCTAAGCCGAGACCTTGAAACTGAGATATCTTTACTTTGTTCTCAAAACAAGGTTGTTTGTTCTCAAACTCAATCTGGGCATACTGCCAAATTACAGCTACTGATAGGTGATTTGTACAGTCAGTCAGCCACTTGCATGAATACAGAAATTGGTTTATAGAACAGCACATGAATAGAACACAGACATTAGTTATAAGAAAAGCACAAACATTAATATTCCCATTACAAAAGCACTTCAATTTATTTTGAGTTTAATCCTCAATTTTGTAATCAGCATGTACTGGCATAGCCTAGGTAATCTACATTTCTCAGTATTATGACTACAAGTCTTTAGAGATTTTATGTTCAACATTTTCTTTACATCACTTCACTTTTAACCTCTCTAGGGTATGTGGGATGCTAGCCTGGCCAACATCCAGTGAGATTGCAGAGCGCCAAATTCAAATACAGAAATACTCATTATACTCATTATATTATTATGCAGCTCACAGATTACTGCACCTGTACATAGCCCATCTATAATTTAGCCCAAACAACTACCTCTCCCCCTACTGTATTTATTTATTTTGCTCCTTTGCACCCCCATTAATTATATCTCTACTTTGCACATCCTTCCACTGCAAATCTACCATTCCAGTGTTTATTTTTATTTTTTACTTACTATATTGTATTAACTTTGCCACCATGGCCTTTTTTTTGCCTTTACCTCCCTTACCTCACCTCATTTGCTGACATTGTATATAGACTCATTTTCTACTGTATTATTGACTGTATGTTTGTTTTACTCCATGTGTAACTCTGTGTTGTTGTACGTGTCGAACTGCTTTGCTTAATCTTGGCCAGGTCGCAATTGTAAATGAGAACTTGTTCTCAACTTGCCTACCTGGTTCAGAAAAGATACAACAATTTTACATAGGGTTAAAGATAAACTTCTTGTGAATCCAACCACGGTGTCAGATTTAAAAAATGCTTTACGGCGAAAGCATACCTTACAATTATTTGAGAACATAGCCCAGCAGACAAATCATTACAAACAGTAACCAGCCAAGTAGAAGAGTTACACAAGTCAGAAATAGAGATAAAATGAATCACTTACCTTTGATGATCTTCATATGGTTGCACTCAGAAGACATTCATTTATTCAATAAATATTCCTTTTGTTCGATAAAGTCTCTCTTTATAGCCGAAACCTCCGTTTTGTTTGCACATTTTCTTCAGTAATCCACAGGCTCAAACGCAGTCACACAAGGCAGACAAAAAAATCAAAATAGTCGATAATATTTCTACCGGACAATAACGTCGTCAATATAAAAGGTAAAAAATAAAGGTACTCTCTCGGGGGTGCGCATGAACAAGCTCTGTGACACGGCAGGGTCCACCCATTCCGACTGCTCTTACTCCCTGATTTTTCAGAATACAAGCCTGAAACAAGTTTTAAAGACTGACGACATCTAGTTGAAGGCACAGGAATTGCAGTTTGAGTCCTAAGTCAATGGATACTGTAATGACATTGAATAGAAAAAATAAAAAATAAAAAATCCTACTTGCTGAATGGATTTTGCTCAGATTTTCGCCTGCCAAATCAGTACTGGTATACTCACAGACATTGCTTTAACAGTTTTAGAAACTTTAGAGTGTTTTTTTTATCCAAATCTACTAATTATATGCACATCCTATCTTCTGGGCCTGAGTAGAAGGCAGTTTCATTTGGGCACTCTTTTGATCCAAAATTCCAAATGCTGCCCCCTACCCTAGAGAAGTTTTAATAGTAAAGATAATGTACATTGGCTCTTCAAATTTGCATGGCTCCTGTAACGACGTTAGTCTGTTGAAGAAAGAGAGTCGGACCGAAATGCAGCGTGTAGGTTACTCATGACTTTAATGAAATTAATCGCGGTACATGAAATAACTGAATACTAAATACAAAAACAACAGAACGGAACGAGAAACTAATTACAGCCTATCTGGTGACTACAACACAGAGACAGGAACAAACACCCACGAAAAACAAAGCGAAACTCAGGCTGCCTAAATATGGTTCCCAATCAGAGACAACGATAAGCACCTGACTCTAATTGAGAATCGCCTCAGGCAGCCAAGCCTATACCACACCCCTAATCAGCCGCGATCCCAAATAATACAAACCCCAATATGAAACACAACATATAAACCCATGTCACACCCTGGCCTACCCAAACATATAACAAAAACACAAAATACAATGACCAAGGCGTGACAGCTCCATATATACATTTGGCTTTAGACAATCATTAGTGATGGTGATATCACCTCAAGTAAGAGGCTACAAGATAAAATATGTCATTTCCAGCTACGATAGTCACATGGTATGGTATGTGCCGCACCTGGCTCTGCACCCGCACTGGAAACACCGTGCGCTCCATAGCATAACACGGTGCCTGCCCGGTCTCTCTAGCCCAACGGTGAGCACAGGGAGTTTGCACAGGTCTCCTACCTGGCATAAACATACTCCCTTCTAGCCCCCTCCAATAATTTTTTTGGGCTGCTTTTCCGGCTTCCAACCGCGTCGCCGTGCTGCCTCCTCATACCAGCGCCTCTCCGCTTTATCTGCTTCTATTTCTTCCTTGGGACGGCGATATTCTCCAGGCTGAGCCCAGGGTCCTTTACCGTCTAATTCCTCCTCCCATGTCCAATTTTCCAAGTGGTGCAGCCTCTCCCAATGCAACTGCTCTTCACGATTAACAGGGAGAGTTGGCTCAGGTCTGAACCCTGACTCAGCCACTCTCTTTCTGCGCCCTCCCCCAATAAATAATTGGGGTTTACTTTCGGTTTTCGCTCTGAGTCGCCGTGTTTTCCTTTTTGAATCCATTCGCCTGTAGCCCTCTTCGCACTGCTGAATCGAATCCCAGGCGGGCGCCTGCACTCTCTCTGGGTCGGCCGCCCACCTGTCGATTTCTTCCCACGTCGTATACTCCATGCCTCTACCGTCCATAACGTCCTCCTTTAGCTCCTGCCAGTTTACACACTGCTCGGTCCATGAGAGGTGGGTGTTTCTGTAACGACGTTAGTCTGTTGAAGAAAGAGAGTCGGACCGAAATGCAGCGTGTAGGTTACTCATGACTTTAATGAAATTAATCGTGGTACATGAAATAACTGAATACTAAATACAAAAACAACAGAACGGAACGAGAAACTAATTACAGCCTATCTGGTGACTACAACACAGAGACAGGAACAAACACCCACGAAATACAAAGCGAAACTCAGGCTGCCTAAATACGGTTCCCAATCAGAGACAACGATAAGCACCTGACTCTAATTGAGAATCGCCTCAGGCAGCCAAGCCTATACCACACCCCTAATCAGTCGCGATCCCAAATAATACAAACCCCAATACGAAACACAACATATAAACCCATGTCACACCCTGGCCTACCCAAACATATAACAAAAACACAAAATACAATGACCAAGGCGTGACAGCTCCATATATACATTTGGCTTTAGACAATCATTAGTGATGGTGATATCACCTCAAGTAAGAGGCTACAAGATAAAATCTGTCATTTCCAGCTATGATAGTCACATTACAATGCTTCAAGTGACAATTTTTTTAAAGCTTCCTTTTCATACTTCAGTGATGACAAAAGCTGTATTCAAAACTACACTACAATTAATCTAACAATGACTTATTTAATTTAGGGAACATGGAGAAAACCTCCGAAATTAAATTGCGGGTACTATTGAATGAAGCTGCCAGTTGAGGACTTGGGAGGTGTATGTTTCACAAACTAGACACTCTTATGTACATGTCCTCTTGCTCAATTGTGCACCCGGGCCTCCTACTCCTCTTTCTATTCTGGTTAGAGACAGTGTGCGCTGTTCTGTGAAGGGAGTAGTACACAGCGCTGTACGAGATCTTCAGTTTCTTGGCAATTTCTTCTGTGGAATAGCCTCAATTTCTCAGAACAAGAATAGACTGATGGGTTTCCGAAGAAAGTCCTTTGCTTCTGGCCATTTTGAGTCTGTAATCAAACCCACAAATGCTGATGCTCCAGATACTCAACTAGTCTAAAAAAGGCCAGTTTGAATGCTTCTTTAATCAGGACTACAGTTTTCAGCTGTGCTAACATAATTTCAAAATAGTTTTCTAATGATCAATTAGCCTTTTAAAAGGATAAGCTTGGATTAGCTAACACAATGTGCCATTGGAACACAGGACTGATGGTTGCTGATAATGTACCTCTCTATGCACATTGCATAAAAAATCTGTCATTTCCAGCTACGATAGTCACATTACATTACAACATTAGCAATGTCTGCCGTGTATTTCTGATCAATTTGATGTCAATTTTAATGGACAAGAAATGCGCCTTTCTTTCAAAAACAAGGACATTTCTAAGTGACCCCAAAATTTTGAACGGTAGTGTATTCCCTCCCTAAACGCTTGAAAGAAAAAAAACTCCCTATACATATTAGCTAAATCTTTTTATAATACCACAAAATTACTGAAATTACAGGTTAAGAATGGACAGAGAGATAGCATTCAAAACATAACTCAGTTTTTAAATTTAACATACTATAAAATGTTCTATTTTTGCATTCCCAAAATGTCTAATATTATGTATGGGTATAAAGACACGGCCTCTCTCTGATTGGGCACTTGGTCAATGTTTTAAACTAATTGACCATTATTTTATATGAAAACATGGCATATATTGTTCTCAAATTTGCTGTTTTATGTCCTGAAATAAAGTAACAACTTAGTTTATTGGCAAACAAATGTCAGTGTAGCGATGCGGAGCATTCGAATGTTTCTGTGCTGTAGGGAGGTCTTATTAAACACTAGTTTCAATTAAAGGATGGCAAAGTCCTTACCGAGCATGATTTCACTGCAGCCACAGAGCCCTTACCTGACACACTGTATCTGTTTGCAAGAAATTAAAGCATTTATAATGGCTGAGTAAATCGTTTATTCATCATTTTGAGAACTTGGGACTATAAGGTTATATATGATTCTGAAATAATTGGCTTTAAAGTTCTGAACCCTCATTCGTTTGAATGGTGTCAACATTTAAAAAAATATTGTATTCTTATTAACTTCGCGACATGAATTGGGGTACTATACAGTTGAACAGAATTGAACAGAACAACAAAAAAATTGAATAGAACAAGGCTACAGTATGTCAATAACTACATTTTGACAAAAATGCAGATAGAACCTTGTAGTCCCAAGCTCTCGATTTACTAATCATTATTCCCACATGTGTAAATGTTACTAACCTAGTTATTCACACATTTATTAACAACTTCAAAAGCATTTAAAGGCCCAGTGCAGTCAAAATTCTGACTCAATATGAATTTTAAATGAAAATATCTGCTATTTTTAAGGATCATCAGGTAGTGCTGGAATGTCTACCAATGGCTTGTCCAACATTTTTAAATAAATCACCCAAAACATTTATAAAGTATGAAAGCCCACCCCCAAAAAAACGTAATAACTAATGATTAGTAAATTGTTTATAAGGACCTAAAATAAAACCTGTTAAGGATTGTACCCTTTAAAAAAAATGTTTTTTTTTGCCTAAAATTACATACACAAATATAACTGCCTGTAGCTCAATACCTGAAACAAGGATATGCATATTCTTGATACCTATTTGAAAGGAAACACCTTGAAGTTTGTGTAAATGTGAAATTAATGTAGGAGAATATAACACATTAGACCTGGTAAAACATGTTTGTATTTTTTTTCTACCATCATCTTTGAAAATCAAGAGAAAGGCCATAATGTATTATTCCAGCTCAGGCACAATTGATATTTTTGCCACCAGATGGCAGCAGTGTATGTGCAAAGTTTTAGGCTAATCAAATGAACCAGTGTATATCTGTTCAAAATGTTGTATCAAGACTGCCCAAATGTGCCTAATTGGTTTATTAATACATTTTCAAGTTCATAATTGTTCACTCTCCTCAAACAATAACATGGTATTCCTTCACTGTTATAGCTACTGTAAATTGGACAGTGCAGTTTGGTTAACAATAATGTAATCTTTCTGCCCATATCAGATATGTCTATGTCCTTTTTTTGTTACATACAACCTCATGCTAATCACATTAGCCCACGTTAGCTCAACCATCCCATGGGGGGGACCCCGATCCCGCAGAGGTTAACCCTTTGACGCGTACAATCACATATTTGTGATCATTGTTGAGTGGTCCCTGCAGCGTACAATCTGTGATTGGAACAGTAGCAGGAGTAGCTCATTTGGTAGAGCATGGCGCTTGTAACGCCAGGGTAGTGAGTTCGATCCCCTGGACCACCCATACGTAGAATGTATGCACACATGACTGTAAGTCGCTTTGGATAAAAGCGTCTGCTAAATGGCATTTATTATTATTATTATTATTATAACGTATGATGCAACAAACACATGTAAACAGCATTGTTGTCTGAACAGCATCTAAATATTTTTTTGTACTGATGGAAAATAAAGTTCTTAAACTTTATTCCCCAATTGTACCTTTTATTGTAAAGATAAATGCGAACTTTATCGTCCAAGCATCACACAGAACACATGTACAGCCAAACTCATTCCATAAACCAGTCTAAATAACAGGTTGCACTGACAAAAAAAACATAAAATAAGTTAGCGACCAAACAGATAGACTAGTGTACAATGTACCAAATCTCTGGTGAACACAAGAGACAAATATAATGTTTTTTAGAAAATAAATGTGTGTCAGCTAAGCTAACAGCAGCTAAATTCTATATGATGGCAGCCATGTTTGTTTATGTTTCCCTTGACAAAAACTCCCTAATCCCAGAATGCTCATCACTATAAGACACAAATAAACAAAGTCACATTGCCTGAAAAACATGAACTTACTTTAGACACTCTTCAGCATATTACAAATCCTCAAAGTACTTGTTACAGTGTATACAATAACCGGATGTAGGAGAATATAATACATTAGATCTGGTTTAAGATAATACAAACAAAAAAAGATGTGTTTTCTATTTTTTTTGTTCCATCATCTTTGAAATGCAAGAGAAAGACCATATAATCAGATTTGAGTTTACGCAGAATTTAGATTTTGGCCACCAGATGACAGCAGTGTGTGTGCAAAGGGGTTCAAACTGTAGAACCCAGTTCCTACATTTGAATATAAAAATGTATTTTATCAAACAAAAAGATGCTACTGTACCTTTTATCTCTGGGACCCTCAGGGTGACAAATCAGAGCAAGATTACTGAATGTAAGTACATTATTTATCTTCATAGGTGAATGTATCAAACCAGTTTCCGTGATAAAATCGTTGTTGTGCACTCTCCTCAAACAATTTCATGGTATTTTTTTCACTGTAATAGCTACTGTAAATTGGATAGTTCAGTTAGATTAACAATAATTTAAGCTTTACGACCATACGAGACATGTCAATGTCCTGTAAAGTTGGCTGTTCCTTACAACGTCATTCTAGTCACATTAGCGCACATTAGCAACAATCATCCCGGTTTAGGGACACTGATCCCGTAGAGGTTAAAAATCGTATGAATGGAGTAATGATGAATAAACAGTTTACTAATCCCTTAAAAATGCTTTATTATGTGAAGCCATTATGAAGTGCAACCAGAAAGTCCTCATAGGAGAGAGCACCTAAACAAAGAGATGCCAAACAGTGTCCATGTATGGTGTTGACACTTCCTAATGAAGAAACCTAAACGCAAGCCCAAGCCTTGTAATATTGGTGAGCTTTGCATCTGGGCCGAGGCTGTTATTGACTGTAACAGGAGCCATAAATCATGGGAGCAGCACAGTGTGAACAGCCCACTGCCTTAGCTAATGTGTGCACTTGCAATCTGCTTTCAGGTCACCAGTGCAGTGGAGCACACTGACTCAGATGCAATAGTAACCACAACATACCGGTCCCCACTTCCTCAGGTGGTGAATTTGCACCATTTCAATTAGGCCTATACAATATTAGTGCACATAAAGATAAAGGCAAATTCATCTATATATATTTTTTAAAATAGGTTAATTCTTGAGCCATATTTTGACAGTAAAATATAACAATAATAGCCTAGTTGTCAACTCAAAATGAATGACAATTACTGGATTAGGTTCATATCAAAATACTACGGTATATCTCGATTCATACATTCCTGTTTGGAAATGTTTGAAGTAATAACTTATTTATTAAATACCAGTAGTCTATTACACTTCTTAATAAACCACTGTGAATTACTTTATAAGTTGATTTATCATTAACACTTTACTTGGATAGTCCATCTGTAGATGCTCTCTATAGACTACCTCTCTTATCCTACCTCATTTGCACATACTGTATATAGATTGTTCTACTGTATTATGGATTGTATGTTTGTTTGTTCTATGTCTTGAACTGCTTTGCTTTATCTTGGCCAGGTCGCAGTTGCAAATGAGAACCTGTTCTCAACTAGCCTACCTGGTTAAATAAAGGTGAAATAAAAATAATTAAATATCTACAGACTGTCAGTAACATTTAATCTAACTACAATATATACTAACCCTAGCCACAAATCTAACCTCAACCCTTATCCTAACCCTAAACTTAACCTTGACCCTAGCCATAACCTCTACCCTAACCCTTATTTTAACCCTAACCGTAACCTTAGCAAACAGTTGTTTATCGACAGATAGTTTGTTGGTAGTATGACCATCCGTAGAGCATCTACAGATGGACTATCCAGACTATCCAAATTAAGTGTGACGTTAGTCTGGAGACATCCATACACTTGAGAGGGACATAGCACACAAGAATGCATACACACACTCTTCATACACAAACACACATTCACTCTCTCTTAACCTTCACATTTGAATTGTTTAACTTGATCACATTTTAGTTTGTTTTGATCAGCGTATTCATGATTAGAATGAGCATTATACCGGGTACCGCATAACAAGAGGTTTTGTACGCATAAACCAATTGCAGGCATGCGTCCATGAACTGTAACATGTTCCTTTCCTTTCACAGATGATCAACAATCGAGACAACGGGCTAACATCGCTAGCCACACATACATACAATTAATACGTGTTTTTGACCTTTACACAATGTCTTCCTTCATTTTAAGGCATGGCTTTAGATCAAGTGATGGAGGACATAGGATGATAGTCACAGGGTGCGACCAAATAATGAGCTGGTGCCGCCAACTAAAAAAGTGGAAACGTTAGTCTGGAGCAATGCATACACTTGAGCACACAAAAAGGCATACACACACACTTCATGCACAAACAGACATTCACTCTCTCTCCCCATTCCCTGTACCCCCATTTAGTCCAACACGGAGTTCACTTGAAGGTGGACTGAAGGTGCCATTTACTGGCAGGCATTGACGTTCCATCACGTGCTGGCATTGCAATCAAATGGAGCACTCAACCAAACTCATTGGTTCGACATCAACGCACTTTGCCCCCCGCTACACAAGGAAACAAGGAGTGTTGACATTTTATACATCAAACTCCTCTCTGTTGGCTCTGCATAAGAGTGTGCTAGTCCACTGCATTTAGGGGCTTTACACCATCTCATGCCATGACATTGAGGTTAAAGGATCATTGGTAGGAGACATACAGTACATTCACAGCATTTGTCTGAGGTCACTGATGATGATGACCGAGTTCCTGTCAGGTAACATCACTGTCTCAGCCACTGCTCCAATATGCCTTGATTAAAAAACTGACTTTCTTTATACGAGGACAGTGCATCACCTCTCCACAGATCAACTCTTCATCATAACAAACCTACCAAAAATCATAGGCCTACATTCATTTCAAAATGCTCAATACAATACATACATACATTCTCAAAGTTCTAATCATTTTAGTCCAAATACTGATTCTGACCCTACCAAGCTAGGCAGTAACTACTCATTTGGTCGAAAATTTGTTAATGTCATTTTTGCTACATTAAATACATGCTTAATCATGTGGACAAGTATCCTGCCTCTATTGTATTGTGATTAGCAGAAAATGGGGGTCATGTTAGCAGTAACTGCATAAAGTTACTGTGAAACCAAGGTAAATAAAAGCAATTTTTCACAGTTCCACGCTATGGCCAGTTACTGCCTTTTTGCTTGGTAGGGAAGTTTTGAATTCTCAGTTCTCTCAGGCAGTCTCTCACCTGTAAAAGTGAACTGTAAAAGTACAGGATAACCTATTAGACAACTTTTTTTTAAATTCAGGAACTGGTACACTCTTCGGCTGCTGCTTTTGCAATAAAAATATCCTATTGAAGAACCCTTTGAAAAACTATGTTTGGTTCCAGGTAGAACCCTTTGCGGTTCCACGTAGAACCCTTTCCACAGAGGGTTCTACATAGAACCCAAAAAGGTTATATGTGTAACCAAAAAAAGGTTCTACCTGGAACCAAAGAGGATGGAAGAACCTTACTGGAAACCTTTTTTTTAAGTGTACAGTGTACTCAGTATATAGAAGTAGAATCCAGTCAAAGAAGAACATAAGGTAAGCATGTTTTAGACAAGGACATACTGTAATGTAAGCCTATCTTCCTGTGTTCGTCAATGACACATCTTTAACAGTTAGCTGTTTCAAGAGATTCAATTGAGTCACTTGTGATGTCATTCGGTGAAAGGATAAAGAAAGTGGAGGAACGAGCTGAGATTAGCTCTGAGGACAAATGCCATGCTAAACCTGAACAGGGGCATTACAGGTAATGAGTCACCCAATCTCAGATAATAGTTGGTACTACCGACCATACAGCCTCCTGGCTATCAGCTAAGCGGGTCCAGGAGGTAAAATTAAACTAATCCTCTCCATTCCTGACGACTCACCATACATTTTAATTCCACAGCTCTATCGATTGTTACATACATTCTGTCTGAAACTTCCATCCTAGAAATCGTTTGTGTGACTTTAAAATGAAGGTAATGTACAAAACAAATTCATTAGGGATTGGAACGTCTCTAACAAATCCAGCCAATCATAGTATCAGCTGATAATGTTATCATGTAGGCTAGGGCTGGCACAACCCATTGGTTTCTGAGACCAATCAGAACGGTCAGAATGTGGAGTGATGTAGATGAGTAGCAAGGCAAATCCTATGCCAGGGAGAAAACATGTTTCTGTCTATAGCTACAGTAGCTATGTCCATATCTGTGTAACTACTATGTGATGGATCTCCTCTCCTCTCCCACACACACACACACACACACACACACACACACACACACACACACACACACACACACACACACACACACACACACACACACACACACACACACACACACACACACACACACACACACACACACACACACACACACACACACCACCGTCTGAGAGTATGGTTAAACTCCAGACACATGAAATGGATCTATTAAACATTAATAAGCATTTGCTATCCTCTAAGCAAGCAAACCACATTGTTCACTAAAAGAGCATTCTTCTTACATAATGTATATCCTGTATGTTCTTACATACTGTAGAGAAGCAACCATATAGAAATAAGGGATTGTTATTTATTGAACAGAATCACTAAAAGAAGAAAATAACATGTTCAACTGCACTGATTTAAAATGGCGCCAGAGAGGATGTCTGACGATATATGTGCTCCTAACCAACTGTGCTATTTTGTTAGATTTTTGTGTTGTTTGTAACTTTAAAATGTTTTATTTTGTACGTAATGTTGCTGCTACCGCCTCTTATGACCGAAAATAACTTCTGGACATCAAAACAGCGATTACTCACCTCGAAACTGGAAACGAGTCTGACGAGCCTGAAACGAAGGATATACTGCTTTCCCGGGAACAGGCCCATATCCCTGTGACGAAAAGACTGAGAAAAGGGGTGATGAGGTCGGGCTGCCATTCGTTCTATTGGCCAACGTACCATTATTGGAAAATAAAATCGATGACATACGATCAAGATTATCCTACCAACGGGATGTTTCACCGAGTCGTGGCTGAAAGACGACAAATATATAATATAGAGCTGGCAGGATTTTCAATGCACCGGTAGAACAGAGCAGCTACGTCTGGTAAGACGAGGGGTGGGAGGTGTGTCTATTTGTCAATAACAGCTGGCGTGCGATATCTAATATTAAAGAAGTCTCAAGGTATTGCTCACCTGAGGTAGATTACCTTATGTGAACTGTAGACCACACTACCTACCAAGAGAGTTCTCATCTATGTTATTTGTAACTGTCTATTTACCACCACAAACCGATGCTGGCACTAAGACTGAAGGCCATAAGAATACAAGAAAATGTTCATCCAGAAGCAGCGCTCCTATTTGCCAGGGACTTTAATGCAGGCAAACTTAAATCTGTTTTACCTCATTTCTGCCAGCATGTCACATGTGCAACCAAAGGAAAAAACCCTCTCGACCACCTTTACTCCACACACAGAGATGCATACAAAGCTCTCCCCTGCCCTCCATTTAGCAAATCTGACCATAATTATATGCTCCTGATTCCTGCTTACAAGCAAAAACTAAAGCAGGAAGTACCAGTGACTAACTAAATACGGAAGCGGTCAGATGATGTGGGTATTACGCAACAGGACTGTTTTGCTAGCACAGACTGGAATATGTTCAGGGATTCATCCAATGGCATTGAGGAGTATACCACCTCAGTCATCGGCTTCATCAATAAGTGCATCAACATCGTAGTCCCCACAGTGACCAGAAATACATATCGCAACCAGAAGCCATGGATTACAGGCAACATCCACACTGAGCTAAAGGCTAGAGCTGCCGGTTTCAAGGAGCGAGACACTCATCCAGACACTTAAAATGAATCTTCTATTCTCTCAGACGAACCATCGTCAATACAGGATTAAGATTGAATCCTACTACACTGGCTCAGACGCTGGTTGCATCACCGCCTGGTATGGCAACTACTCGGCATCTGGCTGTAAGGCGCTACAGAGGGTAGTCGGGCAAAGCTTCCTGCCATCCAGGACCTATATAATAGGCAGTGTCATATAGGCGGTGTAATAGACTATTTTCTCTGCTAACCTACGGCAAGTGGTACCGGGATCCAAGTCTTGGAAGAAAAAGGCTCCACAACAGCTTCTACCCCCAAGCCATAAGAATGCTGAACAATTAATCAAATGGCCACTGGACCACCCCCCCCCCCTCCATTTGTTTTGTGCACTACTGCTACTCACTGTTTATTATCTATGCTGTCACTTCATCCCTACCTACATGTATAAATTACCTTGACTAACCTGTACCCCCGCACATTGACTCAGTACCGGTATCCCCTGTAAAAACTCATTTGTCGCATGTGACAAATACAGTTTGATTTGAGTAGATTTGAGATTCTTCTTTAAGTGTGGGTTGATATCCTTGAAATACAGATGCCCTGAAGCCTTGAAGCCCAAGCCTGTCCACACATGTCCAAATTCCAATTTGTAAGACAAACAACCATGAAGGCAATGCGGGCGCTGGTCAGAAAATGTGCTGGGGGAAAACATTTGTGCAAGGTCTGTTCTGACTAGAGATGCGTAATGTCTTCATACTTGATCTGGGGAAACACTCGGGAAGTGCTTGGGTTCAGTTGAAGAGAGAAGTTTGTCTGCTCAGTAAAGCCTCAAACATAAATTGTCCACAAGATTGAAATGGGCTACTTCTTAGGCGAATTAACAAGGAGGCGAAACACACCTCAATTCAAACTGTTGTTAGAAAAGAAAACTTGTTAGAAAATAATTTGAAATTGACCAGTTGAAACACAGCCTATTGATAATTAGCAGGCAGCGTTCATTGGTTTGAGGGCAGCGCAGGTAACTATCCTGTTGCGTAATATTCACATTTTGGAACAGTGAGAGCATTCTGACATCACGCACATGAAAAAACTCATGCAGGGTCAACAGATATAGATATTTGGAACTCACATGTGAAAAGGTTAAGGTTTAGGATTGGATTCAAACTTAAACAACTACACTATTAAGTTTAGGTATTCATTCCGAATGGATAAGGTAATGGTTAAGGTTTAGGATAGGGCTAAAGCAAAAAAAAGTATCTACCACTTGGATTGAAGACGCGAACCTCGGAAGGACGAATCTGAGCAGGAGGATCAACCCACTTCGAAATGTTCTTTTTGGAGCATTTTCGAAATTTGACATTTGGAGAAAAGTGGATAAAGTTATTTAATTTTGTATTGCCTTGGGCTTTAGGGCTTCCATATTAAAGCCTTACTTCAGAAAACCTTTTTGCTTAGAGTTCTAGTACAAGGGTATCCAATGAAGATTAATAAGCAAGAGAAATAAATGCCCCCCAAAAATCAATGCTTAGAATAACTTACTTCTTTGATGTGAAATATATGCCTGTCCCCATGTTGGTTTGCCATGTCTTATTTTTGCTAAATTAAACGGGAGAGAATGGTAATGTCCTTACCATTTCTTTATTAAAAAATAATAACAGTATGTGCAGTTTAAACATTTCCAGTGAAATGCAGAATCAGCTAGGACTTTTGTGCGACTGTGTTGGAGGATCCAATCTGTCTCCCTACAGGCCATTGTACACCAGCAATGGCACAGATCATCCCAAAATTTGAGCATTATAATTATGCAAAGGGTAAAAAAAAATTGGACAGAGAAAAATATATCATTACAGCAGACAAAAGAGCTCTCTTATTGCTTTCAAGTCAGAGATGAGACGATGTACCAAATGAAGCCATTTGGGGCGGCATAACCTGTGGCTAGCTTTTTCTATGGCAGTCTGTTCTTGTATTAGTTCTAACTCTTACACTCTCGACATTTCAGTAATAACTTTATTTCAAAGCTTCGAGAAATACATTTCAAAGTGTCTGGGATAAGAGAGGAGGAAATAATTGATTTTGCACTGATCAAGCGATGTAGCTACAGAAAGTGGTTACACAGAGTCATCTTTTTTAAAAGAACATGGAGAGAGATGATACATACAGGAGGAAAGGTGACGAGTCAGAGCTCAGAAATGACACATTTGATCATGTCAGATAAGCATATGAGGAGAATAACTTGCAGTTTCTTTGGAGAGTAATAGCTTACTCTAATCATGTACAGTATCTATATGGTGCTGCAGACATCACAATTTTTGCAATACAATTTCTGAATCTCCAACGTTGTATTAAAGTTCAGATGGGAGGGAGACAGCCAGTAAGTATGCAGTAGGCCCATAGAACAGAACTCTGCAGGGTTTTAAACTGTGCCATATCCTGGGCACTTAAGCTTCTTTGTGGCACCTATTACATTCAGCCAATTAATTAATACAAGCTTTGATGCAGACATAAATGTATTCTAGTGCACATTGTACCATTACCATTTCATTGTTGAAGCAAAAACTGAACATTGATATTTACAGTCAGCCTTTTGAATGAAAAAGTTAATTCAATTAAAATGACTGGGTGTTCCTGAACTCATCTTACATGTTCAATTTGACTATAAACTCAGCAAAAAAAGAAACGGCCCCACATGAGGGAGGAGAATGTCTTCCCTGTAACGCACAGCTTTGAGATTGTCTGCAATGACAACAAGCACAGTCCGATGATGCTGTGACACACCGCCTAGACCATGACGGACCCTCCACCTAAAAATCAATCCCCCTCCAGAGTACAGGCCTCGGTGTAGCGCTCATTCCTTCGACGATAAACACGAATCCGACCATCACCCCTGGTGAGACAAAACCTCTACTCGTCAGTGAAGAACACTTTTTGCCTGTCCAGTCTCGTCCAGCGACGGTGGGTTTGTGCCTTTAGGCAACGTTGTTGCCAGTGATGTCTGGTGAGGACCTGCCTTACAACAGGCCTACAAGCCCTCAGTAGCCTCTCTCAGCCTATTGCGGACAGTCTGAGCACTGATGGAGGGATTGCGCATTTCTGGTGTAACTCGGGCAGTTTTTGTTGCCATCCTGTACCTGTCCCACAGGTGTGATGTTCGGATGTACCGAATCTGTGCAGGTGTTGTTACACGTGGTCTGCCACCGCAAGGACGATCAGCTGTCCATCCTGTGTCCCTGTCTTAGGTATCTCACAGTACAGACATTGCAATTTATTTCCCTGGCCACATCTGCAGTCCTCATGCCTAAGGCACGTTCACGCAGATGAGCAGGGACCCTGGGCATCGTTCTTTTGGTGTTTTTCGGAGTCAGTAGAAAGGCTTCTTTAGTGTTCTAGGTTTTCATAACTGTGACCTTGATTGCCTGCGTGGTAAGCTTTTAGTGTCTTAACAACCTTTCCACAGGTGCATGTTCATGAATTGTTCATGGTTCATTGAAAAAGCATTTGAAAAGGTCGTTAAACAATGAAGATCTGTGAAGTTATTTGGATTTTCACGAATTGTCTTTGAAAGACAGGGTCCTGAAAAAGGGACATTTCTTTTTTTGTTGAGTTGATCAATTGAACAGAGAAAGATGATGGAGATGGTAGGAGAAAGGCTTAAGTATGTGTAAATTGTAAATACATTTGTAAGTACATTTGGTTAAAAACACCTCAGAGTGAAACACTAAAACTATCCAATAATCAGTAACACTGTGTAACGACTGTTGGTGGAAGAAGGTGAGGACCAAGATGCAGCGTGGTAGTGTTCATCATTATTTTAATAAACTGAACACTAAATACACCAAGGAACAATAGAAACAACAGGAAAAGTTCCTTCAGGTGCAAAACACACTAAACAGAAAATAACTACCCACAACCCATAGTGGGAAAACAGGCCGCCTAAGTATGGTTCTCAATCAGAAACAACGATTGACAGCTGCCTCTGATCGGGAACCATACCAGGCAAAAACCAGATATACAAAACATAGAACAAAAACATAGAAAAAAGAACATAGAACGCCCACTCTAGTCACACCATGGCCTAACCAAAATAGAGAATAAAAAGCCTCTCTTTGGCCAGGTCGTGACACACTGGCCCCTTATCACCTTACCTTAATTAACCTAACTCTATCGGGCTGTGTACCTTGCTTGTTTAATCAAGTTTTTACATGAGGTAAAACAATCAAACAATGCTAATATAAAATTATTCTTGAACCAATGCTTGCAACATTGGAGAAGACAACAAATGTTGCGGTTTTACAAGCCCTGGTCCTGCTTGTGAATGTTAAATCAAAGCAACAACCCCAGTGTTTTGTTTTCAGAACATAAATTACTACCAAGGATCTCCTTCTTAATCAACCTAAGCACACAGCACTAATAAAACATGATAGTATTACAGTAAAGCAATCCAGGAGAACACTTTGCATGTCATATAAAATGTCATACTGTGGTAAAATAAATAAATAACTCAGCCAATAAAGACATTCATTCAATCACAAAGGAACACAGTGTGCCCTATAACACCACTGAATTGATGTTCCAATAATTTCCCAGCCGAAATAGATGTCACAGTAAGCATAAAGATAAAAACAGTCTCTCCCTCTACCTGTCTGAAGGACTAACAGCACACAAACCCCTAACCTGCGCCCAAGCAAATACATATACACATTTAACATACTGTACCTATACCCTGCATACACACAGTCCCATAAAACATTCACGTACACAGTCAGCCAAATATTGCCTGTTAGACGTGTCAGGGAGAGTAGGTAGTTGGATTTTCTGTTTTTTTTCCTAGCCTGTAACACACAACTTTCCTCAGGCCCAGTTCAGTTTGATGGGTCTATGAAAGTAGCTTTCCCTGCCCCTTGAGTTCCCTAAAAAGTAAGTGACCTAAGCCAAGCAGGAGTAATTACCTCCATCGTTCACCAGAGATGTATAATTTCCGTAGCACCTGACTATTCCTGGAGTTGCCAAGACTGTGATTGATGGTTTATAAAACCTTTTTTACAGTTCTGACATTTGTGTGAAACAAGCAGGTCTGAACTGTCCATCTGGTGTACCTGTCACCTTGGCCCCCTTCCCCAAAGTCCTCCGCCATTCTTGATCTGCTTTGATCATGGCTCTTTAGGGAAAGGGCAGGAACCTGAAAGATTCATGCTTTCTCAGGGCACATCACAGGCGACTCCTCGCCGCTTTAATCACTATCAACAGCACATTGTAAATGCAGAGAGTGTGCCAAGCTGCTTACAAGCACAACTGTCACCAATGTCATATCCACCCACTGTGCTTCCTGCAGGGGTACTTAGTCCCTTCTCTCCGTGAGGCACAGAGCAGTGCTACTGTCAACTTGCTTTCACAGCCTCATGTCAGAATTAGATGTTCGTCCATGTTTCTCAAACATCAAATTTATAAGATGTTGCAAGCATCACATTTTAGAAGTGTTTAATTAAGGATAAGCATTAATTCAACATTTTTAAGGTTAGGTTTAAACATTAACTCCAAAATTTTAAGGTTACATTTAAGCAGACGCTATTACTCAGAGTGACTTACAGTAGTGAGTGCATACATGTTCATACTTGTCCCTCATAGGACTCGAACCCACAACCCGGCCATTGCAAGCACCATGCTCCACCAACTGAGATACAAGGGACCTTATGTTAGGAAATAACTCTGCAAGTTATGGATTAAGGTGTTGATAGGCTTAAAACAAAAATCTCAAAAATAACTTTCTACAGGTGGATTTTAAACTGCAACCGCTGGAATTAGAGGCAGATGCCTATCCACCACCTCCACTCAAAATCCCTTGAAAAATTGAAGCCTACTTGAAACTAACAGCACTCACTGTTACCCCTAGTGGCCGGTTTCCACATAATCTTCCGACATCCTCAGACAAGAATGGACATCGAATACTGACTTGTATCACGGTTGACCTGGCTGGCTACTTTACCTCTGATGAAAGAGGGAGGAAGATGCCAAATATGTATCTCTTTATCAGAACGCTTGTTGTGGATGTTTCCTTTAAAAAAAATAAAGCAAAGGTCACAGCTTTTCACCCGGAACACAAATTAATTGATTGTTGTGTTTACACCAAGATATAGGGTGACAATCTCAGCTAGTGTTTAGTATCACAATGATAAAGACAGTACACTATTGATGTGTCCAGTAAACTGCAAAACACACTATGTGAAAATAAACACTGGTTTAGCATACACTTATCAGGAATCAAGGTAAGACCCAAGTGCAGACTGTGTGAAGTAACATTGTTTATTGTAACCACAGGGGCAAGCAAATGACAGGTCAAGGAAGGCAGGGGTCAATAATACAGAGCAGAGGCCAAAGTACAGGACAGCAGGCAGGCTCAAGGTCAGGTCAGGCAGAGGTCGATAATCCAGAGGTGGAGCAAAGGTGCAGGATGGCAGGCAGGCTCAGGGTCAGAGACAGGCAGTGGTCAGGTGGGCAGGTACAGGGTCAGGACAGGCAAAGGTCAAAAACCGGGAGGATGAGAAAAAGAGAGACTTGGAAAAATGCTGGTAGGCTTGAAGAAACAAGGCAAACTGGCAACAGACAGACAGAAAACACAGGGGATAATGGGGAAGATAGGTGACACCTGGAGGGGAGTAGAGACTAGCACAAGGACAGGTGAAACAGATCAGGGCATGACAACACTTTCCTATGAACTGCTTCTTCTTGGCGATAGAGATAGACTTAGGTGACCTCTACACTACACGTTTACGTGATTATTATTTATTATTTATTTGCGCAGTACAAAATAGTAGTAGATAAGGTTTGACTGCAGATTAAGGGTCATTACCAATACCATTTGCACAGGTAGGCACTCCCATTCATATCATTGCGAGCACTAACACCATGCCATATCTTGATTTCCCAACACTGAATATAACACTATAAATTAAAATGGCCAATTAGGTTTCTTAGAGCTTGGTGAGAGCATGGTGGACCTATAGTATGGTTATTTGGCATGCAACCTTCTGACAACTTTCTGGGAATGGTGCAAGATAGTTGCTTGGCTTTGGAACATTCTCAGCTTATTTAGTATTTCAATAGTTTCCTAAAAGTTTAAACATGGTTACATTTCATTTCAATTTGGTAATTTACTCAATGTTCTCCAACTGGTTTGTCATTGGGAATGTTCAGAGAACTTTAAGAAACAACATTCTACTTTGAGAATTTCAGTACCTCAGCACAACATTTCCTACAGGTTTCCTCGTGGTTCTATTTATAGTCCTGTTTTCAAATTGTTCTGAGAACGTTAAGAAAACCTTGCATAAAAACCGCAGGAAAGCGTTGGTAACGTTCAGAGAACGTTCTAAGAATTTTATTTAAAAAACATATTCTGTTCTCAGAACATGAAGAAAACTTTATATTAAAAACACAAGACAACTTTAGTAGGGTTCAGAGAATGTTCTGATGTTATATGAAAACATATACATTCTGTTCTCAGCATCAATAAAACATGTCTCTATCCTCCTCAACAACAAGCAATTACTGTAGCTCTGACTGCATATCAATTTATTTGACTGTAATTTCAGCCACATGAAAGACATTTAAACAAAAAAACAACCCATCCTGTAATGACGACCCATCCAAAACCCACCTCTTGTAATTCCATTTCACCATCATCATTAGCCAGGTGCAGTGAGAGTGGTGTTTGGTCTAAACCACCATGATAGAACGCAGAAGGGCTGTTTAGCTTCAGAGCTCCTCCCAAGTTTCCTTGGAAACATGGGAGTCAAGCAGAACACAAATGCGTATGTTACTACCATGCATCCTCCACCACGGTTGTAAATTCAGGATTAGAGCTATCCATATTAATTCATAAGAATATCAACATATCATATATCACGCCACGAAATTGCATGTAGGGCTATGGAGAGGTCACTGTGTGCAACACAAACAGAGAGTTCTGGAGAGGATGCAAAAGAAAAAGAAGGCCTACTTACACACTCACACTCACTTATAGAAAGAACATACTTTCATATGTGGAAAATCACATGATTTCACTTGAAATCATTTGCAACACTTCACATGTGATCACATGTTTTCACAAGTGTAGTTTCATGTTATCACGTGTTGATTGACATGCTGTCACATTCACTTCACATAAGATCCCATGTGATCACCTGAAAACGTGTTTTGGAACACTTCACGTGATCACGTGACATTGTTGTGGTTTTTCGTAAGAACAGCGATGTAATCAAGAGGAAGTATAAACAGAGCAAAACAAAGCAAAAGAAACAACAGCAATATCAGATCAAGTTGGCTGTAGTGACTATAACACTGTAGCAATGAAAGACAAAGGTTGTGCTTAAAATAATTTATGAGAGATCATACAAAATGTTTTCCCAGGACAGGTTTTTTTTTAAAGCAAAATGTACTGTATGTTGATCATGTTTTCCCAGGGCTTTTTTTCATGAAAAATGTATGTTGATCATGTTTTTCCAGGGCTTTTTTAAAAAGAAAAACATTTTTCTTTGGAAAAAAAAGTCATCAGAAAACATTTTGTATGAAAAGCTCTGCAGCATTAGTGAAAAGAATTAGGATGTGAATCCAGACGCAGCACTGAAAGTATTTGTAAAAGTATTAATGTATGAACCCATTAAAAATGTACTGTGAGAACTGAACTGTTGTGACTAAGCTTAAGAAACAAAGCTTAAGAAAAATGAAAATAAATTATATTACCAAACCAAGATAAATTAAATTAAACAATGAAAACCCATTCATCTCCATTGTTTATTGAAGTTGATGGTAATTTATAACAAAACCTTTTGATATTGCCAATCATTTCAATGACTATTTCACTAGTAAAGTAGAAGAACTCAGAAGTGAAATTACAACATTGAACAGGGAAAAAGAAAAGGGCTGCCATTTTGAATTTTGTCAAGTACGTGTGGGAGAGATGGAAAAACTATTGTTATTCATCAATAACGATAAGCCACCAATTATAGACAACCTTTATGGGAAACTATTGTGAATAATAAAATAAACTATCTCCCTGGTATACAGAAAATACCCAAGCTCTGGAGAAAGCTTCCATGCTGTAATGTATCCATGCTTCTGTAGGTTAGACCTCTGCAATGCTCAACTACCTGGATAAAGCAATAAATAAACTTCAGTTAGTGCTAAACACGACTGCTAGAATCTTGACTAGAACCAAAACATTTGATCATATTACTCCAGTGCTAGCCTCTCTACAAGGGCTGATTTCAAGGCTTTACTGCTAACCTACAAAGCATGACATGGGCTTGCTCCTACATATCTTTCCGATTTCGTCCTGCCGTACATACATACACGTATGCTATGGTCACAAGACAGAGGCCTCCTAACTATGCCTAGAATTTCTAAGCAAACAGCTGGAGGCAGGGCTTTCTCCTATAGACCTCCAATGGTCTACCTACCAATTGAGAGACACAGACTCGGCCTCAACCTTTAAGTCTTTATTGAAGACATCTCTTCAGTAGGTCCTATGATTGAGTGTAGTCTGGCCCAGGAGTGTGAAGGTGAACGGAAAGGCACTGGATCAACGAACCGCCCTTGCTGTTTCTGCCTGGCCGGTTCCCTTCTCTCCACTGGGATTCTCTGCCTCTAACCCTATTACAGGGGCTGAGTCACTGGCTTACTGGTGCTCTTCCATGCCGTCCCAAGGAGGGGTGCATCACTTGAGTGGGTTGAGTCACTGACGTGATCTTCCTGTCTTCGTTGGCGCCCCCCCCCCCCCTCTTGGGTTGTGCCGTGGCGGAGATCTTTGTGGGCTATACTCGGCCTTGTCTCAGGATGGTAAGTTGGTGGTTGAAGATATCCCTCTAGTCGTGTGGGGGCTGTGCTTTGGCAAAGTGGCTGGGGTTATATCCTGCCTGTTTGGCCCTGTCCAGGGGTATCTTCGGATGGGGCCACGGTGTCTCCCAACCCCTCCTGTCTTAGCCTCCAGTACTTATGTGGCAGTAGTTTATGTGCCGGGTTCTAGGGTCTGATATATCTGGAGTATTTCTCCTGTCTTATCCGTTGTCCTGTGTGAATTTAAGTATGCTCTCTCTCTAATTCTCTCTTTCTTCCTTTCTCTCTTTCTCTCTTTCTTTTTTTCTCTCTCTCTGAGGACCTGAGCCCTAGGACCATGCCTCAGGTCTACCTGGCCCGATGACTCCTTGCTGTCCCCATTTCACCTGGCCGTGCTGCTGCTCCAGTTTCATCTGTTCTGCCTGCAGCTATGGAACCCTGACCTGTTCACCGGACGTGCTATCTGTCCCAGACTTGCTGTTTTCAACTCTCTAGAGACAGCAGGAGCGGTAGAGATACTCTGAATGATCGGCTATGAAAAGCCAACTGATATTTACTCCTGGGGTGCTGATTTGTTGCACCCTCGACATCCACTGATTATTATTATTTGACCCTGCTGGTCATCTATGAACATTTGAACATCTTAGCCATGTTCTGTTGTAATCTCCATCCGGCACAGCCGGAAGAGGACTGGCCACCCCTCATAGCCTGGTTCTTCTCTAGGTTTCTTCCTAGGGAGTTTTTCCTGGCCACCGTACTTCTACACCTACAATGCTTGCTGTTTGGGGTTTTAGGCTGGGTTTCTGAATAGCACTTTTAGATATCAGCTGATCTAAGAAGGGTTTTATAAATCAATTTGATTTGATTTGAATGGTAGCATTGCCACCCCTATTGTCTATATCTTTAACCAATGTCAAAAGGAGTGTGTGTGTGTGTGTGTGTGTGTGTGTGTGTGTGTGTGTGTGTGTGTGTGTGTGTGTGTGTGTGTGTGTGTGTGTGTGTGTGTGTGTGTGTGTGTGTGTGTGTGTGTGTGTGTGTGTGTGTGTGTGTGTGTGTGTGTGTCATGCAGGTGAAAGAGGACCCAAAAGCGACTTAACAGAAACAGAGTTTATTTAAGTCCAAACAGGGAATAACAGAAATCCTCTAGTCTGTAGAGGGGAATAACTGGAGAAGCGGCCACAGACTGCAGGTCGCTTCGGGTAGGCGCAGGCCGTAGTAGACAGAGACACCTGCTCACACGCAGCATCTGATGAAGGCAAAAAACACGACAGGACAGGGCGATACACAATCACAGCAAAAACACGACAGGACAGGGCGAAACGCAATCACAGCATGGTGAATACTAAACATGGAACCGACGGGACAGGAACGGAACACAAAGGAATAAATAGGGACTCTAATCAGGGGAAAGGATCGGGAACAGGTGTGGGAAGACTAAATGATGATTAGGGGAATAGGAACAGCTGGGAGCAGGAACGGAACGATAGAGAGAAGAGAGAGCGAGAGAGTGAGAGGGGGAGGGGGAGAGAGAGGGATAGAAAGAGGGAAAGAACCCAATAAGACCAGCAGAGGGAAACGAACAGAATGGGGAGCACAGGGACAAGACATGATAATAAATGACAAACATGACAGTACCCCCCCACTCACCGAGCGCCTCCTGGCGCACTCGAGGAGGAATCCTGGCGGCAACGGAGGAAATCATCGATGAGTGAACGGTCCAGCACGTCCCGAGACGGAACCCAACTCCTCTCCTCAGGACCGTAACCCTCCCAATCCACTAAGTATTGGTGACCCCGTCCCCGAGAACGCATGTCCATGATCTTATGTACCTTGTAAATAGGTGCGCTCTCGACAAGGACGGGGGGGGAGGGAAGACGAACGGGGTGCGAAGAAAGGGCTTAACACAGGAGACATGGAAGACAGGATGGACGCGACGAAGATGTCGCGGAAGAAGCAGTCGCACAGCGACAGGATTGACGACCTGGGAGACACGGAACGGACCAATGAACCGCGGAGTCAACTTACGAGAAGCTGTCGTAAGAGGAAGGTTGCGAGTGGAAAGCCACACTCTCTGGCCGCAACAATACCTTGGACTCTTAATCCTGCGTTTATTGGCGGCTCTCACCGTCTGTGCCCTGTAACGGCAAAGTGCAGACCTCACCCTCCTCCAGGTGCGCTCACAACGTTGGACAAACGCTTGAGCGGAGGGAACGCTGGACTCGGCAAGCTGGGATGAGAACAGAGGAGGCTGGTAACCCAGACTACTCTGAAACGGAGATAACCCGGTAGCAGACGAAGGAAGCGAATTGTGAGCGTATTCTGCCCAGGGGAGCTGTTCTGCCCAAGACGCAGGGTTTCTGAAAGAAAGGCTGCGTAGTATGCGACCAATCGTCTGATTGGCCCTCTCTGCTTGACCGTTAGACTGGGGATGAAACCCGGAAGAGAGACTGACGGACGCACCAATCAAACGACAGAACTCCCTCCAAAACTGTGACGTGAATTGCGGGCCTCTGTCTGAAACGGCGTCTAACGGGAGGCCATGAATTCTGAATACATTCTCAATAATGATTTGTGCCGTCTCCTTAGCGGAAGGAAGTTTAGCGAGGGGAATGAAATGTGCCGCCTTAGAGAACCTATCGACAACCGTCAGAATCACAGTCTTCCCCGCAGACAAAGGCAGACCGGTAATGAAGTCTAAGGCAATGTGAGACCATGGTCGAGAAGGAATGGGGAGCGGTCTGAGACGACCGGCAGGAGGAGAGTTACCCGACTTAGTCTGCGCGCAGTCCGAACAAGCAGCCACGAAACGGCGCGTGTCACGCTCCTGAGTCGGCCACCAAAAGCGCTGGCGAATAGACGCAAGAGTGCCTCGAACACCGGGATGACCAGCTAACTTGGCAGAGTGAGCCCACTGAAGAACAGCCAGACGAGTGGAAACAGGAACGAAAAGGAGGTTACTAGGACAAGCGCGCGCGACGCAGTGTGCGTGAGTGCTTGCTTAACCTGTCTTTCAATTCCCCAGACTGTTAACCCGACAACACGCCCATAAGGAAGAATCCCCTCGGGATCAGTAGAAGCCACAGAAGAACTAAACAGACGGGATAAGGCATCAGGCTTGGTGTTCTTGCTACCCGGACGGTAAGAAATCACAAACTCGAAACGAGCGAAAAACAACGCCCAACGAGCTTGACGGGCATTAAGTCGTTTGGCAGAACGGATGTACTCAAGGTTCTTATGGTCTGTCCAAACGACAAAAGGAACGGTCGCCCCCTCCAACCACTGTCGCCATTCGCCTAGGGCTAAGCGGATGGCGAGCAGTTCACGGTTACCCACATCATAGTTGCGCTCAGATGGCGACAGGCGATGAGAAAAATAAGCGCAAGGATGAACCTTATCGTCAGACTGGAAGCGCTGGGATAGAATGGCTCCCACGCCTACCTCTGAAGCGTCAACCTCGACAATGAATTGTCTAGTGACGTCAGGAGTAACGAGGATAGGAGCGGACGTAAAACGTTCTTTTAGAAGATCAAAAGCTCCCTGGGCGGAACCGGACCACTTAAAACACGTCTTGACAGAAGTAAGAGCTGTGAGAGGGGCAGCAACTTGACCGAAATTACGAATGAAACGCCGATAGAAATTAGCGAAACCTAAAAAGCGCTGCAACTCGACACGTGACCTTGGAACGGGCCAATCACTGACAGCTTGGACCTTAGCGGAATCCATCTGAATGCCTTCAGCGGAAATAACGGAACCGAGAAAAGTAACGGAGGAGACATGAAAAGAGCACTTCTCAGCCTTTACGTAGAGACAATTCTCTAAAAGGCGCTGTAGAACACGTCGAACGTGCTGAACATGAATCTCGAGTGACGGAGAAAAAATCAGGATATCGTCAAGATAGACAAAAACAAAAATGTTCAGCATGTCTCTCAGAACATCATTAACTAATGCCTGAAAAACAGCTGGCGCATTGGCGAGACCGAACGGCAGAACCCGGTACTCAAAATGCCCTAACGGAGTGTTAAACGCCGTTTTCCACTCGTCCCCCTCTCTGATGCGCACGAGATGGTAAGCGTTACGAAGGTCCAACTTAGTAAAGCACCTGGCTCCCTGCAGAATCTCGAAGGCTGATGACATAAGGGGAAGCGGATAACGATTCTTAACCGTTATGTCATTCAGCCCTCGATAATCCACGCAGGGGCGCAGAGTACCGTCCTTCTTCTTAACAAAAAAGAACCCCGCCCGGCCGGAGAAGAAGAAGGCACTATGGTACCGGCGTCAAGAGACACAGACAAATAATCCTCGAGAGCCTTACGTTCGGGAGCCGACAGAGAGTATAGTCTACCTCGAGGAGGAGTGGTCCCCGGAAGGAGATCAATACTACAATCATACGACCGGTGAGGAGGAAGGGAGTTGGCTCGGGACCGACTGAAGACCGTGCGCAGATCATGATATTCCTCCGGCACTCCTGTCAAATCGCCAGGTTCCTCCTGAGAAGTAGGGACAGAAGAAACGGGAGGGATGGCAGACATTAAACACTTCACATGACAAGAAACGTTCCAGGATAGGATAGAATTACTAGACCAATTAATAGAAGGATTATGACATACTAGCCAGGGATGACCCAAAACAACAGGTGTAAACGGTGAACGAAAAATCAAAAAAGAAATAGTCTCACTGTGGTTACCAGATACTGTGAGGGTTAAAGGTAGTGTCTCAAATCTGATACTGGGAAGATGACTACCATCTAAGGCGAACATGGGCGTAGGCTTCTCTAACTCTCTGAAAGGAATGTCATGTTTCCGAACCCATGCTTCGTCCATGAAACAACCCTCAGCCCCAGAGTCTATCAAGGCACTACATGTAGCACCCGAACCGGTCCAGCGTAGATGGACCGACAAAGTAGTACAGGATTTTGATGGAGAGACTTGAGTAGTTGCGCTCACCTGTAGCCCTCCGCTTACAGATGAGCTCTGGCTTTTACTGGACATGAATTAACAAAATGTCCAGCAACTCCGCAATAGAGGCACAGGCGGTTGGTGATCCTCCGTTCCCTCTCCTTAGTCGAGATGCGAATCCCTCCCAGCTGCATGGGCTCAGACTCTGAGCCAGAGGAGGGAGATGGTTGCGATGCGGAGCAGGGAAACACCGTTGATGCGAGCTCTCTTCCACGAGCCCGGTGACGAAGATCTACCCGTCGTTCTATGCGGATGGCGAGAGCAATCAAAGAGTCCACATCTGAAGGAACCTCCCGGGAGAGAATCTCATCCTTAACCACTGCGTGGAGTCCCTCCAGAAAACGAGCGAGCAGCGCCGGCTCGTTCCACTCACTAGAGGCAGCAAGAGTGCGAAACTCAATAGAATAATCCGTTATGGACCGTTCACCTTGGCATAAGGAAGCCAGGGCCCTAGAAGCCTCCCTACCAAAAACTGAACGGTCAAAAACCCGAATCATCTCTTCTTTAAAGTTCTGGAACTTGTTAGAGCAATCAGCCCTTGCCTCCCAGATAGCTGTGCCCCATTCTCGAGCCCGGCCAGTAAGGAGTGAAATGACGTAAGCAACCCGAGCTCTCTCTCTAGAGTATGTGTTGGGTTGGAGAGAGAACACAATCTCACACTGCGTGAGAAAGGAGCGGCACTCAGTGGGCTGCCCGGAGTAGCAAGGTGGGTTATTAACCCTAGGTTCTGGAGGCTCGGCAGGCCAGGAAGTAACAGGTGGCACGAGACGTAGACTCTGGAACTGTCCAGAGAGGTCGGAAACCTGAGCGGCCAGGTTCTCCACGGCATGGCGAGCAGCAGACAATTCCTGCTCGTGTCTGCCGAGCATGGCTCCTTGGATCTCGACGGCAGTGTAACGAGCGTCTGAAGTCGCTGGGTCCATTCCTTGGTCGGTTCCTTCTGTCATGCAGGTGAAAGAGGACCCAAAAGCGACTTAACAGAAACAGAGTTTATTTAAGTCCAAACAGGGAATAACAGAAATCCTCTAGTCTGTAGAGGGGAATAACTGGAGAAGCGGCCACAGACTGCAGGTCGCTTCGGGTAGGCGCAGGCCGTAGTAGACAGAGACACCTGCTCACACGCAGCATCTGATGAAGGCAAAAAACACGACAGGACAGGGCGATACACAATCACAGCAAAAACATGACAGGACAGGGCGAAACGCAATCACAGCATGGTGAATACTAAACATGGAACCGACGGGACAGGAACGGAACACAAAGGAATAAATAGGGACTCTAATCAGGGGAAAGGATCGGGAACAGGTGTGGGAAGACTAAATGATGATTAGGGGAATAGGAACAGCTGGGAGCAGGAACGGAACGATAGAGAGAAGAGAGAGCGAGAGAGTGAGAGGGGGAGGGGGAGAGAGAGGGATAGAAAGAGGGAAAGAACCCAATAAGACCAGCAGAGGGAAACGAACAGAATGGGGAGCACAGGGACAAGACATGATAATAAATGACAAACATGACAGTGTGTGTGTGTGTGTGTGTGTGTGTGTGTGTGTGTGTGTGTGTGTGTGTGTGTGTGTGTGTGTGTGTGTGTGTGTGTGTGTGTGTGTGTGTGTGTGTGTGTGTGTGTGTGTGTGTGTGTGTGTGTGTGTGTGTGTGTGTGTGTGTGTGTGTGCAGGCGTGGAAGTAATCTAAAGTAATTCCACATCCTAAAAATAGTAAAGCACCCTTTGCTGGCTCTAACAGCTGCCATATCAGTTTGATGCATGTTCTTAGTAAACTGATGGAGAGAATTGTGTTTGACAAAATATAATTATATTTTTCAGAGAGGAAGTTAACTAGTGACTTTCAGCATGCGTATTGAGAAGGGCACTTAACTTCTATTGCACTGACTCAGATGACAGATGATTGGTTAAAATACATGGATAACCAGATGATAGTTAGAGCTGTATTGTTACATTTCAGTGCCCTTTCCTTTGATGTTATTGATCATACGTTGTTATTGAAGAAACTCACTTGAAATGGCTTTACATCACCTTCCATCACATGGTTGGAGAGTAATTTATTCGATAGAACACAAAGAGTGTCCAATGGAAGCTGCTCTAACATCAGATATGTACAGTGCGGTGTTCCTCGGGCCAGTTGACTTGGACCGTTACTTTTCTATATTTTACAAATTATTTGCAACTGGTCTTAAACAAAGATAGAATGACTATGTGTGTATATGATTCCTCACTCTACATCACAGCAACCAAAGCCACTGAGTTCACTGAAATTCGAAATAAGGAGTTCAGTAAATATTAGAATTGGTGATTAATAATACATAGGTCTTAAATACATCTAAAACTAAAATCATTGTATCGGGTTCAAAACATTCTCTAAGACCTAAACCTTTATTGGAGTTGTGTGTAAAGAGTGTGACCACTGAGCATGTTGAGGATGCTCATATCCTAGGTATAACATTGGGTGGTCAATTTTCATGTTCATAATGACAAAGTGGTTGTGAAGATGGCATGTTATGAAAAGACAATGCGTTTTTGACACAAAACAACTGCGCTAGTTGCCCTTAACTGCACATACAGAACTAACAACAACATGCATGCCATTTCCTGGTTGAGTGTTTGACAAGAGACTAACTGCTTCTCTATTCGTTTTTATGAGAAGCATTATTGTAATACAAATAATCAAATAACATTCAGCCCACAAGACATGCCACCAGGGGTCTCTTCACAGTCCCTAAATCAAAAACGGATTCACGTTAACAAACAGTATTATACAGAGCCATGATCGCATGGAACTCCCTTACATTTCCAATTACTCAAGCAAACAGCAGAATTACCTTAAAAAAAGATTATAAAACAACTCATGGAATGGAGGCGACTATGAGGGGACACACACATCCATGAATACGACGTTCCCCAAGCAGATCCTTTGTCCGCACTATCCAGGGCATTTGAACTGATTCCAGTGGCAGACCCAAAACAACGCCGCTGGAGAAGAGGGAGTTGGAGCAGTCTTCTAATCAGACTTTGGAGGTGCTCGCACCACCTACCACTTCTGAGTATTTTACTTGCTCATGTTCAGTCCCTAGATAACATAGTTGACGAAATCAGGGCAAGGGTTGCTTTCCAGAGAGACATCAGGGATAGTAACATACTCTGTTTCACGTAAACATGGCTCTCTCTGCATATGCTGTGGAGTCAGTACAGCCACCTGGATACTCAATGCATTGCGACAGGAATAAACATCTCTCCGGGAAGAAGAAGGGCGGGGGTGTATGTTTCATGATTAACGATTAAGGATCATATCACCTCCACTTTACCTGTCACCCTAGAACCACTTCAATTTGCTTACCGCCCGAATAGGTCAACAGACGATGCAATCGCCTGCACATTGCACACTGCCCACTCCCATCTGGACTAGAGGAATACATATGTAATAATGATGTTCATTGACTATAGCTTAGCATTCAACACCATAGTACCCTTCAAGCTCATTATTAAGCTTGAGGCCCTGGGTCTCAACCCCGCTCTGTGCAATTGGGTCCTGGACTTCCTGTCGGGCCACCCCCAGGTGGTGAAGGGAGGAAACAACATCTCCACTTCGCTGATCCTCAACTCTGAGGCCCCACTAGGGTGCGTGCTCAGAAAACAACCTGTAATCCCTGTTCACCCATGACTGCGTGGCCAAGCACCCCTACAACTCAATCATCAAGTTTGCAGACAAGACAACAGTAGTAGGCTTGATTACCAACAACAATGAGACAGCCTACATGGAACAGGTGAGGGCACTCAGAGTGTGGTGTCAGGAAATACAACATCTCACTCATTGTCAACAAAACAAAGGAGATGATCGTGGACTTCAGGAAACAGCAGAGAGAGCACCCCCTTATCCACATTGATGGGACAGCAGTGGAGAAGGTGGAAAGTTTTTAAGTTCCTCTGCATACATATCACTGGCATACTGAAATGATCCATCCACCCACATAGACAGTATGGTGAAGAAGGCGCAACGGCCTCTTCAACCTCAGGAGGCTGAGGAAATTTGGCTTGTCATCTAAAACTCTCACAAACTCTTATAGGTGCACAATTGAGAGCATCCTGTCAGGCTGTGTCCCGCCTGGTACGGCAACTGCACCGCCCACATCCGCAGGGCTCACCAGAGGGTGGTGCACTCTGCACAACGCATCACTGGGGGCAAACTACAAGCCCTCCAGGACACCTACAGCACCTGATGTCACAGGAAGGCCAAAAAGATTATCAAGGACAACAACCACCCGAGCCACTGCCTATTCACCCCGCTATCATCCAGATGGCGAGATCAGTACATGTGCATCAAAGCTGGGACCGAGAGACTGAAAAACCGCTTCTATCTCAAGGCGATCAGACAGTTAGACAGCCATCACTCGTGCAGAGAGGCTGCTGCCTACATACAGACTTGAAATCATTGGCCACTTTAACCTGTTACTCCTACCCCCTACTTTTTTTGAACATTCTGTTAAAAATTGCGCAACATTTCAGCGATGATTAGTATGTGTGGATAGAAAACACTCAGACGTTTATAAAACTGGTTAAATCACGGCTGTGACTATAACAGAACGTGCGTTTCATCGAAAAGTGCAGGAAAATCTGATCACTGAAAATGGAAAAATATATCCATGCGCGACTTGAACCCATTGATAAAGGTGAACCACATTTAATGGGGCTGAGGTTGCAATACCTACAGCTTTTGTTTATCACAGTCTTCATAGATCGATATCTAGGCTATATATGGACCGATTTAATCGAAAAAAAAAGACCCAATAGTGATTATGGGACATCTAAGAGTGCCAACAAAGAAGATGGTCAAAGGTAATGAATGTTTTATATTTTATTTGTGCGGTTTGTGTAGCGACGACTATGCTAATTATTTTGTTTACGTCCCCTGCGGGTCTTTTGGGGTGTTACATGCTATCAGATAATAGCTTCTCATGCTTTCGCCGAAAAGCATTTTAAAAATCTGACTTGTTGCCTGGATTCACAACGAGTGTAGCTTTAATTCAATACCCTGCATGTGTATTTTAATGAACGTTTGAGTTTTAACTAGTACTATTAGCATTTAGCGTAGCGCATTTGCATTTACAGATGTCTAGATGGGACGCCTGCGTGTCAGGTAGGAGCAAGAGTTTAATAAATGGAACACCAGTCACTTTAATAATGCCACTTTAATAATGTTTACATATCTTGCATTACTCGTCACGTATGTATATACTGCCACTCTGACATTGCTCATCTAGTTATTTATATTTATATATTCTTATTCCATTCCTTTTCTTTGTGTGCATTAGGTATTTGTTGTGGAATTGGTATTTCTTGTTAGATATTGCTGCACTGTCGGAACTAGAAGCACAAGCATTTCGCTACACTCGCAAAAACATCTGCTAACCATGTGTATGTGACCAATAACATTTGATTTGATGATTTGATTTGACATAGTTTTTGTTGTTGTATTGTTTGTATATCATTGTATTTAACATTTGTATGACCGTCCTTGTCTATCAGTGTATCAGTGTTTTTGTTACTTGTAACTGTAGTTACATCCGTTATACCTGCAACAACAAAAACACAAGGCAACACCATAAGACAGAGAAATAGTTTGCATGCATGTCTGACAATCACCTGGCTAGCCATGTGTTTGCAATGAATCCTTGAGTCCCAGGATTTGACATGGTGCCTATCATTTTGATGACAGAGGAAGAGAGGGGGAGAGGGGGAGAGAGGGAGGGACCGAGAGAAAGCGAGAGCGAGATAGACGATAACGACAGTGAAGACTCGTCTCTTCTTTTCCCCACTGTAAACTCTCTGGCGATAAAGTGAATTAAATTTAGATTATCCCTCACGCTTGACCTGGCCGCTTTGAAAAGCCACAAAAACAGATAGAGGCTGCTTGATAAGGGATGGGGAGCCTGAGAGGTAGATAGGAAGAGGGAGAGGAAGAGGCAGCTGAGCTGAGCTGCACTTTATTGACTCCTTGGACTCATATTACCCTATTGCCAGGGTAGCAGATGTGCCAGGCAGAGACGGGAAGCCGGGCCTTCAATACTGTCACGCTGGAGAACACATAGATTTGTTTGTTTTCTGCTCAGCTGGGTCAGACTCTATGTAATCTTCCTGGCTGTACCCAAACTGGGTTTGGGGCACATACACACACACTCGCACACACACACACAGAGACATACCCCAACAGCAAGTGAGAGAGAGACAGACGTGGAAGTGCTAATACTGCAGGCTGTGAACACAGCCAAGTGACTGTCAGATGTTTGCACTGTGACACAAAGATCACACTTCCTTCCTCAAATATATGTTTGATTCGGGCAATATTTGCATTTCAGGTCCCCACGATTCCAATTGTGCACTGAAAGGAAAGACAACCAGACACAGAGAGAGGAGATCTAGGCTATAGACCTAGTTACAGGATCAGTATTCAGTAATGCTTACTGTCCTTCTCACTCTCATAAATAGAGAGATAATTACTGGACATTTTACAGACAGCTTTAAAATGATAAATCCAGTTACATTTTTCCTAAATGTATAATACACAAGGAACACTCATAAAACTTCACCTAAGACAACTTGTTAATGGTAAACAATTAGCATTAATAATAACCATGTAATGGTCTCTAAACATACATTCCATATGGATCTTTCTTGTCTGATCATAAGGTGTTTTGGCAGGGCTCCTAAACAGCGATGATGTCTTGGTCCTTTGGGACAGGGAAATACTTAATTGAATATCAGAGTGTTTTGTGCTTGATGGAACATTTCATACCAAACCTCATAGCCTGGCTATTTGCTTTTCAAAAGTCACTTTTCTTTTGATGATGAACATTTGTCTGTAATTGGATGATACGTTTATAGTTCAGTAAAAGACACATAAAGATTATTTGAGGAGAAGCTTTCTTGTCATCCTCTATTTACGTAATTTACAAGATTAGAGGAAAAACTAAGAAATCAATTTGAGCTTTTATAAATTGAAAAAAGCCAGAAGTGTGATTAAAAGTGGAGTAATGTTTGAAAAAAGTGGAGCAACGTCATTGATGAAATAGAACTTTGTCCTCTTTCATCCCCATTACCTGTTTTCGACCACTGGCCTGTTTTTGACCACTGGCCTGTTTTCGATCACTGGCCTGTTTTTCGATCACTGGCCTGTTTTTGACCACTGGCTGGATGTTCTTTGAGTGGTGGATGATTCTTGATACACAAGAATCATTGAAACTGTTGAGTGTGAAAAACCTGCTGTGTTGCAGTTTTTGACACACACATTAACCGGTGCATCTATCACCTACTACTGTACAAATTATTTATCATGTGATTGTGGATCCCGCGGGAATTAGATTTTTGTCCGACACTTCAAAAGCAGAAGTTAGTGCAGCTTCCATGGAAAATGCTTAAAACCATCAACATACAGTGGTTGCGCCACTAAAAGTTTTGCTATTATCCTAGAGGTAATTTGTGATTTAGTACGGTACCCTGCGTCATCACTTCAATGCTCCAGACCAGCGCAAGGGGGAGTCAGAGCACTGATTATGCTTTTGGGTCCTACTGTGTCTCTGACAATGAATGGGCGACATAAACCTAAATAGAAAATGATAATTGTGCACGACTTCAGTATTATTTACTAAAGCTGTTGTTACACTAAGGTTTTTATTATTGTATTTTGTTAGGATTATTATGCTCTTACTGTAGTACTGTAGCCCACTCCCAACCAGTTATATTGTACAGCACCTGAGTGGCACAATGGTCTAAGACACTGCACAGCTACAGATGCTGGTTCAATACCTGTGCTGGCATTGACTGGGAGACCCATGAGATGACAGTAGGATTTTGGTTTCTCTCCCTCTAAAAACAGAAATAAATAATTCTAAATAACAAACTAGCTTAATTTACTGATTAGTAACAGTGTCTCACTCCATTTTCAAGACTGTCCTTTTTCTTGCTCATTTTACACTATTTGAAAATTAAATAATCTCCAAAATACTGTTATATTTTAAACAAAGCGATAATTATTATTATTCATTTAGAATGATATTAAAGCCCCTTGGATATTCTCACAGATGTATTATTAACACTGTTATTAGCAGGACAATGTATATTGGCTCCCAAGTGGTGCACAATGGGATTGCCTTGCAGTTCTCCAGCTGAAAGTGTCCACTGAAAGCACGCAAGGTTCAAGGCATGAGGTCAGAGGGCACAGGATGGGCCTCAGAGTCGCGCACAGAAGACCGACTTAGCCCATGGGGAAGGCAGGAGGAAGAAGGGGGAGGGGGTGGACCACTACCCTGCCACCCCGCCACACTGTGTAGTACAGAGCAACACTTTAAGGGGCATTGCACTAATAATGGCGCTGACAAGGGAAATGGTCCCGCTGTTCTTAGTGCCAGTCTGCACCTTCAAATTAAAACAATGTAACTAATAATGGCATATTTATGCATTCATTAATAAAATAATGATAAAACTACTCTTTCAAAATGCCAATGTTTATTTAGTTATGGATCCATGTTGAAATACTATGGGAATAAATAGCACTGAATTACATAAATATCCTCCAATACTCTATATGTAATTATTGGCGGAGAGTCACATCCTATTTTTAAATCTACTGTAGGCCTACCGTAGGTGACATGAGTCTCACTAGTGTTGAGTAATGTACTGTTAAAAGTGGTGTAGGTCTTATTTATTTAAAGAGCATTATGAAGTTAGAAGCAATAGGATTTGAAGCAACAGCCTACAACTATTTTAGCACTGTTTCGCGCTGCTCTGAGACAAGCATGGTCTTGATAAATCAATGAGATTGTTATTTTCACTGAATCTCCATTTGGGTGTTGGTTTGACTACAATTATTCAATTAGGGTGTAGAAATGTTATGCTCTTAGTGTAACCTTTATCTAACTAGGCAAGTTAGTTAAGAACAAATTTGTACTTACAAGGCAAGCCTATTCCTTCCTCGCTGTCTGGGAATTAAACCTCGGTCTCCCGTGGGGATTATTTAGCTAAATAGCCCAGTACTTTAGCCTACTCCCGATGGTCATGTTGTACAGCACCATATTTTCTGTTCAATCCTTAAGAAAACCCAGAGTTTTTAAAATTATTTTCTTGGAATAGAAACACCATAATATTCATTCAATTAATTAAGCAACATTTCTTAAAATCAGTTCCATATACTATGTTCTTACAAAAAAGATTTAGAATTCTCTAGTACAGCCACTATTGAAGGCTATTAAATGATTCTCAAAGATGCACTCTGGTGGTCAGACTAGCACTAACTAGCATTAACGGTATCAGTTGTTCACACTTAAATAACGTGCCATAGAATTCTGCTGCACCATGCAAGCTGTGCCGCAGTACACTGCAACTTTTAAAGGACGAACCACTGTACTGCACATTGCAAAATAAAATCTTACTGTGTTTGCATACAATGTGATGCAGATAATGTAGCTGGCCCAGGTGCAGTATAGTCCTCCATAGAATAGTCATCCATACAGTGACAAAGAAGTAGTGATCTTCTATAATGGAGGCCAGGCGCATGCCAAAGAGATGAGTTTCACAACACACCCTGGCCAGCACATGATAATATGCTTGTGAAACAAACTGCATCAGAGTCAAAATAATTATAACTGTGACAATTTAAAAAAAATAATAATAGAAATCTGAGAATGTGCTTTTGTGTCACAGGCTTAAAGGCATTGTCGTATAGATCCCTGTGATCCCGAATCTCAGTGTGGCCTGTATAGATGGACAGAGAATACGCATTGTGTGCTGTCTAGTAATGTCCTGACATTGAGGTGAGCTTGTTTAACAACGTGGTCAGGATACCATATATTATTAATGCTATATATTATGTCCAACCATAATATATAGTAAATCACCAAACAAAATGTATTCTAACCTCCCCCCCCCCCCATAGAAACACAAAAATACAGCAGGTGTCACTTGGTAAAAAGAGCAAGCATGTCACTCACTGCTCCATCCTCTAATAACGAGCAAGAAGACATTACAGAAGCAGCAGCCTCTGCTAGAGGGCTTTCTCCTCCTGTTTTTATGAGACAGAGTGAGCCTGGGTGGTCCTATACTCCAGCCTCACTCTCTCTCTCCCTCTCTCTCAAAAGGCACAGCCACTGAAGACAGAGGAAATGAACAGCCTATTCTGGAACATACTGTTTGACATATCTGTGCAGCATGTCCCCATGTCCTTCAAGAGTGATGGGGAGAAATGTGTCACAGTAGGAATCAGTCAGACGCTGAGAGGAAATTGAGTGAAATGATCCAGGTTCTCATTAAATAGGGTGATTTAGAAGTGAATGAGAAATATCTCTCAAATAGTCACCATCTATTGATGCGCTACTACTGTATGTCTGCTGCCTCTGTATTTAAATCACTGCTCTGTTTCGTGTTGGCACATTGTGACTCTAAAGTATAAAGGGTTTGGGCGTGAAGGTATTGTACACTCAAGCAGAAAGCTTCCTGCCACAACCGAAGAAGAAAGTCCACAAGCAGTAAATAATTCATATTAGCTCTTAGTATCAGTTTGCCAGTGGAGAAGCACACGTTTGAAAGCATTGTGTTGCATTTCTCAGGAAAGCACAGGAACAAACATATTTTAACCAGAAGGGGACTAGGGTTCCAATTTTGGAACCCCCCCCCCCCACGTTCAGCTGGAAGGCGGCGCACGGAACGCAAAAATATTCCTAAAAATATTTAACCTCCACACATTAACAAGTCCAATGGCTCAAATGAAAGATAAACACCTTGTTTATCTACCCAGCAAGTCAGATTTCTAAAATGTTTTACGGCGAAAACATAGCACATATTTATGTCAAACCACCACCGAAGACACAGCTAATTTGCATAGCCAAGTTGAAAAAAATATGCAATCAACAAACGCAGGATTAAAAGAAAAATAATGCACTAACCTTTTGAAATCTTCATCAGATGACAGTAATATAACATGTTACACAGTACATTTATGTTTTTCTCAATAATATGCTATATATATATCCATAAATCTCTGTTTACAATGATGCATCGTTCAAAAAATGCTACTCAAATGTCCTGAGAAATGACGATAGCTCCGGCAGATAACGTCAGCTAACAAGGAATACACATCATAAACTTTGACTAAATATGCATGTTCTACATATATATAGTTAGATACACTTCTTCCGAATGCAATCGCTGTGTTACATTTATTTTTAACGTTACGGGTTTCGTTCACTAGGCTATACTATGAGTCGGCGCTCAAAAAGTAGCATTATGGCTCCTCTATTTTGGAGTCCACAGTAACCCAAATTTACCACATAAATATTCCCTTACCTTTGCTGTTCTTCCATCAGAAGACCTGGAAGGAATTATACTTACTGAAAACAGCTTTTAGTTTTGCAGTCTGTGTCTTTCGGTTCTCAAACACGAACATTTCCGTTGAAATGTTGCCAAAAGTCAAGTGGATGCGCACCAAAATGTCGAACTTACATATTATATGTCGACTAAACTTGTCAAACTAAGTTCATAATCAAGCTTTAACATGTTATAAAGGTGTACAGCAATCGTGAGGACGAACAGAAACGCATGCATTGTATAATTGATCTTGGAAAAAAGACAGGACCGGAGCAGAGCGCGCATGAGAGTGACCTGTTTTTTCGCGTGACCAAAAGGTTTCGGCCCGCCAAAACTCTCGTGAGCACGCGATTCTCACAATGAGAATCCCCATTGAAAGCTGAGATCGCGCTGAAGACGAAGAGACTGTTCCCAGACCTGTAGGTGCTTGGGTAGAGTGGGGGCAATGACGTCAAAGTTGGGCCAACTTTTCTGATGACAAGAGAGCGTTTGGGAGAATGACTGCCCTGAGAGTTCTGCTTTACATACAGACATAATTTAAACTGTTTTAGAAGCTTTAGAGTGTTTTCTATTCAATAATATTTTTTATTTGCATATATTAGCAACTTTTGACAAAAAAAATTATGTTTACTATGGGCACGCAATTACTCCAGCGGGGGCAGTAAACAGCCCTATCCCCAAGAGGATAATAACCTTCTTTCTCTGAATAGCTGATGAACTGTCAATAACACATTGCTTTTTTGTTGTCTTAGGGATAGACATCCGGCTAGCGGCCTGTCGACCAGATCCGGTGAAATTGGAGTGTGCGCAATTCAAATAAATAATCGTAATATTAAACATTTATGAACAGACAAGTATCTTATATAATTTAAAAGCTTAAATTCTTGTTAATCTAACTGTGTTGTCCGATTTACAATAGGCTTTACAGCGAAAGCTGTTTCAGGACGGCGCCCCACATCAACACATTTTTCAACCAGCACAGGCTTCATAAAATCACAAATAGCGATTAAATAAATCACTTACATTTGAAAATCTTTCTCTGTTTGCAATCCCAAGGGTCCTAGCTGCAACACGAATGGTCGTTTTGTTAGATAAAATCCTTTGTTATATCTCAAAATGTCCGTTTAACCTTCGTTGGCACGATCGATTTCAGTAATCCACCCGTTCAACATGCAGACAAAGAAATCCAAAAAGCTACTGCTAAAGTAGCAAAGTTTGACTTTGTTCAAACAAGTCAAACTACATTTCTATTCAATCCTCAGGTACCCTGAAATGTAAATAAACTATAATATTTCATACGGAAAGAAGTATGTTCAATAGAAAGTAAAATTAGCATGCATCCTTTGGCACTCATGAGCAAACTGATTTTCCACTGAGACTCTTTGTACCAAAACTCCAAATTCTTAATCGTTTTGGAAGAAACAAGCCTGAAACGTTGAACAAAGACTATTGACATCTAGTGGAGCCCATATGACTTGCAATATAGATGCAAGAATTGCGTAGGACCCATAGCTTTCCATTATAAGAGGCTGTGATCTAAAAAAAAACATTTCCAGTTGTTTTTTTTTTGGATTTTCACCTACCCTATCCATTGTGTGATGGTCTCATACATTATTTTAACATTTCTACAAACTGCAAAGTGTTTTCTATCCAATGCCACCAATTATATGCATGTCCTGGCTTCTAGGCCCGAGTAACAGGCAGTTTACTCTGGGCACGTCAGTCAGGTGGAAATTGAGGAAAATAGACCCTAGCCCTAAGAAGTGTTAATCCCTTGTTGATACAGAACTACTCACAGGGAGCAAAAGTATCTAACCTACACAAATAGCCACTTTTTATTTAAAAAATATATATTAAATGTTTGAAAGGAAATACATGTGATGAAAATGTGTTTCCTCTTGACCTATATGGCAACACATGCTAATTAATAACTACAATCAGCTGAAGCCGTGTTATTCCTCTTAATAATATGTGTTAGGGATGTCACATCCAGAGTCAGTGGTTCAAAACACAGGCCCATATTTCAAGTGCACATGTAATTATGGAGGTGGTGGTAACAGCAGACAGGGAAGGTAATTAAACAGAGAGAGAGACAGAGAGCTTCTTCAGAGCCGGGCTCTGACTAGAGCTCTGCTCTGCACAGGGGGGTGATCGGTGACAAAGCACAAATAAAGACCCAACTTAGAGGCCTTGATCAGCACATACACTGCATGTCTGACATGTTGCCATTCAAGGTCATTTCTTCCGAATTAAATTCACCAGGCAAAGAATGGTCACTTCTATAGATGATGAGGGCCCTGCAGATCATGACAACATCTCTAAATTGATCTACATGTCAATAGGCCTAAAAGAGATATGGGTCATCTGAGAGTGATTTGTGAGTGCAAGATGCTTCAGACTCCTTAGTGGTGGTTTCAGTCCCATTAGATCACCAAGTACTTTATTTTTTTTATTAAAATTTTTCAAACCTTTATTTAAGTAGGCAAGTCAGTTAAGAACAAATTCTTATTTACAATGACGGCCTACACCGACCAAACCCTGACGACGCTGGGCCAATTGTGCGCTGCATTATGGGACGCCCAGTCACGGGAGGTTGTGATACAGCCTGGAATCAAACCGGGGTGTCTGTAGTGACACCTCTAGCACTGAGATGCAGTGCCTTAGACCCCTGCGCCACTCAGGGGCCCATACCTTATCTGTATGGCTGGGTTAAAACCAGTGGATTGTGTCCTGCTGTATTATGCAGGCATGGGCTGATAAACATCCCAAATCTGCATGTCTGTATCTCAAAAAATAAAGGATATGAGACACATAACCCTTTGGCATTTTTCTGAAATGCATCGTTCATTGTTTTGCATGGTGTTGAACTTGGCTCTCTCCACAGAATGATGGAGAATGGGGTTAAAAACCACTGTAGCGCAGAGGGAGGTGAGTGGGGGGGGGGTTTCTGCATATTTAGACATTGTTGCTTTCTTCTTTTGTCATTTGATCATAGGATGCAATCAATTAGCCAACATATTGCAGTGCCTGCTTAATTAGTGAGCCTGAGCATGGGACTTTAGTTGTTTGCACCATTAAAATCTCAAAGTCGTTGTTCGCCGTGTGTTAAGGGAGAGCTGTCATAATTAGGGATGGGCACGGTTAATCGATTAATTGAATATCAGAACGAATGTTAGTATTCGATTACTTGAGTGTGTTCATTTTTGTAGAATCTTTTTTTAGGCCTATTTTAACAATGAAAAAGATTTATCTAATTCAATTTAAATGATCATTGTGACATATTTACCTACAAGGATATACCATGACATTTGAAATTCTTAATTTAATAAAACAACAAACTTTTGAACGTAGTTTTTATAATGCTGCATTCAGCTACTGGCTGGCGATTTAGCCCTCCAGTCTGCCCTGACATCGGTGTGCTATTTTCCCCACTTAAAAAAACAATTACAAGTGCGCACCTAACAGAGACCTGACACAGATCAATGAAAAATACTCACCAGAGAACTGTTTTGTATCAGAATCAGTTCTATCATTGCGAAAATCAGACTTCTCTTTCACTGTTGCTGTTAGCCAAAACTAGTGAAGACAAACAGTCTGTCCGTTGTTTCCTTCTGCCATTGGCATTTGTATCATTTTGATTGGTCAAGAGAGTCAACAGGCATTATTGGGGCATTTCGACTAGTAAAATCATTTAAAATGCCCATCCCTAGTCCTTATGGATATACTGTACCTGTGCTCGTGTGATAATCAAGGCTGTTTACTGTTGGGCCTTTTTAACAATGTAGCTGCCAATTTTTGTTGTTGTATTTAACCTTAATTCAACTAGGAAAACAGCAGTGCAGTAGGCAACGGGAGTAGGTGTCACACCCACTTGGGAGAAGCTTTTATTTCTGGAGTTGGAGCCCTGAGCTGGAGATCATTTGTTTGGTAGTTAAGCTATAGTTATAAGCAGTGGCGTAGCACTAGTCTGCCTAGTCAGAATTCCCTTGGGTAGAGATGAGAGGAATGCGTATTGATGAGAGGATTTTACATAGGAATTAAGATATTACTTTACTTAAACACATTCAGTTACATCTGTTCTCCTCTGCCACTTGCTGTTTATGTGGTACAGGGTTGGTTGGATTGAGCAAAACCTGCAAACATAAGTTGAACCAAAACTCAGTATTTTCATGTTATGAAACTTTTAGATGCTGTCAAGCCTCAAATGAGAGCTTCATTGAAAACAAGAGAAATATCCCGAAGAAAGAACAAAAACAGCCTATCTGGCTCCCGAGTGGCGCAGTGGTCTAATGCACTGCATCTCAGTGCAAGAGGTGTCCCTGCAGTCCCTGGTTTGAATTCAAGCTTCATCACATCTGGCCGTGATTGGGAGTCCCATAGGGTGGCGCACAATTGGCCCAGCATCGTCTGGGTTTGGCCCTGGTAGGCCGTCATCGTAAATAAGAATGTCTTCTTAACTGACTTGCCTAGTTAAATTAAAAAAATTAAACTATGCATTTGGTTTTCTAACTTGCTAGTTGAGTGGATTTGCACGATCCAAAAACAATCAGAAACAATCAATCATTGATCAAATCCCTGCTGCTTAAGTTTATTTTGTGTAAAAAATGTTTCAAAATAAATGTGTTTTTTTTAAACGTTTGGAAGAAATAGCACCCCTTGTGTTAATACCGCATACCCCTGTTTGGTACAGGAACAGTATTAAGGTATGACAATCTGGATACCGCCCAACCCAAATTCTGACACAACAATCTACATTCTTATGGAGGATGAGGTCAACTGTTATAAAACTCATACAGGGTGTTTCAACAAAAAAACGTAAACGTACACCTTTTTTTGTGGAAATGCCATCAATATTCTTTCTATAGCTTACTCTGCTACAAAAGTTAGTTATGAATGAATATTACAGCATTAAAGTCTATAAACATGATGACAGGAGTCTGTATGCTCATGTACTGTCAATACAGTGCATTTTCATAGCCAAAAATTAAGCCTCTTCCTCCTCTCACAGCAGTCCTGATGTGTGAGTGGCTGAGTGCCAGTTAAGCCAAAATTCCTGACCCCTTGACCTCAACTCTGGCTGGGGGCTGGCTGGCTCCTTCCATCTGTCTGGCAGCGATCAGCCATGTCAAAGCGGGCACCACTGACCCTGTCGACACACTAGTAAATCTGCCTGAGGAGGACTGTACTGCAGGAAACCCAGGAAAAACCAGGAGAAACCAGGACGTGGCAGGCTACATCACATTAGCAACTGACTGAAATTACACTGATAAAATACATGAATAAAGAAGTAGACATCTGTCTATGTCATCCGTCAATCCTGTGTTCTCTATCTTGACTGTGCTGAGATAAGGTCTTAGAACAGCGGCTGCTGTGTTTGAAAACGCTCAGTAGTCTGCAGTGACATTTAAGCGGTGCATGTGACCCTCCGATTGGTTTGACTGAGAGCAACAGTCAAGTTTACAGACACTGGGTTAACCAGGTCACGTTAGGGACGATTTAGAAATTAAATAAACTAAAGGAGATGTACACCTCTCTCTTGTAGTGAGAAATGTGGCTACCTTTAACATTATTTGGCACTGTGGAGTAGAGAAAACGCAAACGAGGGAAAAATGTACTGTCGTCACAATAAAACACTCTTCACTTTACTATTCTTTAGCTGACAAATTGAGAAGGGCCAGAACAGTCTTTCCCCCTCTCCGTTTGAGTGAACACAGGCTGCAGAATATCTTTGTTTTAACATCTTGGAGCTACTCCACACCCATTCAGCCAATGACCTTTCTCATTGAGCATGAAAACAGTTTGCATGCCTTCTCAGGGATTAGTGTGTACCAGATGAGTCAGATTAGGCTTCAATATGAACATGTTCTGAGTTGAAGGAACGAGGCCTATTGGAAGGCCCTGGGAGATTAAACACATTAGGAACTCCTGCACAGCTTTATCTGTTTAAATTGACATATTTAAATACTCGCCGCTGAGGGGGATAAAGAAGTGACAGACTAAAAGAGGCTTAGCACTTATTTTATGGACCAGGAAGTGAAGGACAGGGCCTAACATACACATGTTGTTCAGAAAAATGTGTGTGCCATTCCGTGTTTCTGAGCAACTTTTATTTTCCTGGTTCAGGCTCCACTACAAACTTGACAATTCCATTATAGCCTGTGGATTTTATCCTTCAAAGAGTAGATACATTTTATTTCTTCCTGTCAGCTGGGGGATATCATAAATAAACCAAGTGATCAAACTGACGGTCGTAAAGAGCAGCAATACTACCACTTCTTGTGCACATAACTGAGATTAACAGTAATACAGTGACAGAATTGACTACACCACCATCTACTATTAAAAAACAGGCCGCATCACATCCAGCTGCTTGTTTCTTCCTGCCTCGGTATACCTCGCCTTAAATGGCACTACTCTACTGCATTTGATCCTTGGCGACACGGTGGCTCAGGATGTGTGAGGTGACACTTTGTGAATTGAGTCTTGGTGTTTCATACAGGTCTGTCTCAGTGCTCTGGTGCACTGCATGATGACATCAAAGTATGATCTGTGATGAGGAGTGGCATCCGGTGAGGTGCAGAGCACTGGAGTTACGTATACCCATCTCCAAGCAGAAAATGAATACTCGTACAAAACCCTTTTACTACATCCAGCTACATCTGGTCTCCCATCCAGGACAGACTCTGCTTAACATCAGAAGAAAATCAGCAGTAGGATGCAGGGTGCTATGTTGCTAGCATGAATGTACCAAAACTTGAAACTGGAAAAAATCTAGCGAAAGCAAAGGCCAAGATAGCATAACAAAAGATAAATTGTAGGAAAGAGGGTGGCATTTTATATATTTTTTGTATTTTTTTTACTGAATATTATATTTTTTACATCCATTTATAATAAATTTTCTCTTGCATTTCAAAAGTAATTACTTGCAATATTTTGTTTTGCTATCGATACTTTTGGGTTTATGTTTCGCTTTCAATATCATTATTTTTGTTTGCAATGCTAAGAATGTTGTTCTCGACTTCAGATGTTTTGCTTGATATTATTGTCACAAAAGTAACTCGCACTAGAGGATTGCACCATATAATAACACTTTTACTCTAATAAAGCTGTTTCAAGTGTCAAGCCTTATTTGAAACAAAGTCTGCTCTCCGCCAAAGTTTCATAAAAGCTGAGGGATGGGACTGGAGAAATGTAACCACACTCAAATCCATAGACTATGCTATGGCTGCAAGGAATCTTTGTTTACATTTACTTTGTTTACAAACATTGGAGTAAATGCAGAGTTTTCTTTCGAGTGAAACTGCAAATTCGATTTTCACTTTCACATGTGGATTTGCAAGTTCACATGTGAAAAACAATCACGTGAAAATTTGTCACGTAAAAACTGAACATTTAGATTTTTACATGTGATTGTTTTTCACATGTGAACATGCAATTCGACGTGTGAAAGTGTGATTTTCACATGTGGAGCTCTTTTTTACCTGTAAAACGACAAATGTGCAGTCCCACATGTGAAAGTTTGATTTTCACTTGTGAAGCTCTTTTTCACATGTGAAACTGCATATCCAATTCTCAGATGTGAACGTTTTTGACATGTGAAACCATTAATTCACATGTATGGTGAAAAAAATATTATTCTCTTCACATGTGAAAAGGTGTTAACATGTGAACTCAAAATGTGATCCATGTGAAAATATGGTTCCAATGTAAAATTTGACCTCAACATGTGACAACAGCCATTTCACATGTGAAACTGCAAATGTAACATCATCTTTTTTTTAAAGGGTAAACAAGGGAGTGGCAGGTAGAAGATAAAGAACAGCCTGGCTCCTGATTCTCTTTAGCTGCAGATATGGATGGTGCTGTCCTTCTGATATCTGTCAGAAGTGTTTGACAAGCCCAAATGCAGGTACCAAAGAGACACATAGCTCAGAGGTATCAGTTTGCTTTTGCAAGCGAGCGGACACATGGTGAGGCCTGTCCTTATCAATGTCTGATGATAATAAAGAGTGTTCTCTCTGCTGGGCAGATAACAAAGAGGCGTCCCAAGCTGACTAAGATACCAGGCTGTAGAGTAGCTAGCCTCCCTTCTCCATTGTTACTGAAAAGACACATCTGATCACATTTCAAAAGAAAAGGTGAACACCAGAGAGCTGTATGATACTGTATGAGCTCTCTAGAAAGTTTACAAAAAATCATGCCAAAGATAAGACTAAACTTCCGGCCCAGTGCTACTTCCAATGCATGGACAGAGTGTGTGAAATGCATAATTGAGTCCTATCACATTGATATTATGCAAACACAATACCATACCCAACAACTAGCTACAAATTGGAGCATTCTGCCAGGGGAGTACAATAACACTATTCTTTCATTGTAATGTGACCCTCGTCTGCGACCTGCATTTCTCAAGCACACACATCATACCTACTACAACCCAAACTGACATTTACCTCACAAGCCTTCATGTGAATTATTATAAGTGGTTTATTTATGATAGAGGAAAGTGAATTTGTAGTCGGAAACTAATCAAGTATCCACCTTTTGACCCTGGTGGTCGAAAACAGCACAATGTGTTTTGTCAATCTAACAAGTGTAGACAAGGTGACCTGTGTCCTAAATAGAAACCCAGTGAGACGTGCTCTCCTCTCCCCTCAGCCTCACCACTGACTATCCACCTAGGTGATTAAGCTAGCTGAATTAATGAGCTACCTGGGTTGAAATCCAATGGTGGGGCTCAAGGCTAAGAGTCTGAAGAACAGCTTACCATACTGGGACCTCCACATAATATGACAGGCAGGACATAAGCCACTATCAGGAAATATACTTACAAAGGATTACTAATCACACCATTACAGGACAGCTATATTATGCAACATGGTAGGGAAAAAAATAGCCAGGAAAAGGATTTAAAAAGTGCAGAAAAACAATGGGTTGTTAATAGACAAGTGTGCTCACTGACAAGATCACAGAATTGAAAGTATACTATAAATTCATCTATGAGTCAAGAATCTTGAACCACTCAGGACATCTCCAATATAAGAGGATATTTAGTGACAGAAAGAGAAGCTCAGTTTGCTGAGTATGATTCATAAAAACAGCAAGAAGAACTAGGCCAAGTCAGAGGTTTATTCAGACAGGTCTTACTGTTACTAAAATATGTACCCTTAAAAAAATATATTTAAAAAATAGGTACACTTCACATGTGAAATAGCTGTTTTTACATGTCGAGCTTAGATTTCACATGTAAAACCATATTTTCAAATATATTGCATTTGAGTTCACCTGTTAAAACCAGTTAAAGTGAGGCGTCCCTCTCAGTCCCCCCCCCACCCCCGTTCAGCTGAAACCGTGGCGCAGGCAATGCAAAAATATTCTTAGAAATATTTAACCTCCACACATTAACAAGTCCAATACCTCAAATGAAAGATAAACACCTTGTTCATCGACCCAGCATGTCAGATTTTTTAAATGTTTTATGGCGAAAACACACCACATATTTATATTAGACCACCACCGAAACAAAGTCAAGAGGCAGCCATTTTGTCCCAGAAAATATAAAATTATAAAAGCAGGATTAAAAAATAAATCATTCACTAACCTTTTGAAAATCTTCATCAGATGACAGTAATAGGACATGTTACACAGTACATTTATGTTTTTTTCAATTATGCCATTTATATCCATAAATCTCCATTTACATTGACTTCATGTTCAGAAAATACTCAAAAATGTCCGGAGAAATTATAGATAGTCCCGCCAGATAACATAAATAGACATCATAAAATTTGACTAAATATACATATTCTACATATAGTTAGAAAGATACACTGCTTCTTAATGCAACCGCTGTGTTACATTTATTTTTAACGTTACAGAATTAGTTCACTATCTAATAATCTGAGACGGCGCTCAGACGTAAGCAATATTTCTCCGCTATGTTGGAGTCAACAGAAATACAAAATTACAAAATAAATATTCCCTTACCTTTGAAGGTCTTCGATCAGAATGTAGTGGAAGGAGTCATACTTACCCAAATACATCATTTTGTTTCACTTCGTGTGTTCTTACAGTAGCATCTGCTAGCAGTTTCAGCTGAAATGCACCCAAAATTACTTCTGGTCCCGGACAGTTGTGCATCAAAACTTCAAAATGACATATTATATGTCGACTAAACTGGTCAAACTAAGTGCAAGCTTTAGGATGTTCTAATCGTACAGAACAATTATCTAATCTATCGGACATTCTTCCTTCTTCTCAGGCATTCTGGAACAAAGGAACGTCTCTCGTAAAAGCGCGCTCTCGTGACCTTGTATTTTCTCGCAACACTCAGTCTTTTGCCTACCAAAGGGTCAAAACTCGCAGGATTTGCACAATTAAACGCTGTACTGAATGAGGACATCTAGTGGAAGACATAGAAAGTGTCTCCAGATCCATAGCTGGTTGGGATGGGTGGGGGCGATGACGTCAAAGTTGCCCCAAGTTTCAGGCTCCCAAAAATAGTTTGGGAGATTGCCTGCCCTGTGAGTTCTGCTATAGTTACAGACATAATTCAAACGGTTTTAGAAGCTTTAGAGTGTTTTCTATCCATATATGCAATATGCATATATTAGCAATTTTGGACAGATTTTTTTCAGTTTACTATGGGCACGCAATTCATCCAAAGGGGGCAGTATTCTGCCTATCCTTAACACGTTTAATTTCTTCGAGATAGGGGGCGCTCTTTTAATTTTTGGATAAAAAACGTTCCCGTTTTAAACAAGATATTTTGTCACGAAAAGATGCTTGACTATACATGTAATTGACAGCTTTGGAAAGAAAAAACTCTGACGTTTCCAAAACTGCAAAGATATTATCTGTGAGTGCCCCAGAACTAATGCTACAGGCGAAACCAAGATTAAATTTCATACAGGAAATGGTCCGGTTTTTGAATGCCCTGTGTTCCAATGTCTCATTATATGGCTGTGAATGCGCCAGGAATGAGCCTGCACTTTCTGTCGTTTCCCCAAGTTGTCTGCAGCATTGTGACGTATTTGTAGGCATATCATTGGAAGATTGACCATAAGAGACTACATTTACCAGGTGTCCGCCCGGTGTCCTGCGTCAAAATTATTGCGTAATCTCCAGGTCCATGCGCGTTCCATTTTCTTCAGAGGAGAAACCAAACTGCCACGAATGATTTATAGATAGATATGTGAAAAACACCTTGAGGATTGATTCTAAACAACGTTTGCCATTTTTTCTGTCGATATTATGGAGTTAATTTGGAAAAAAGTTTGCGTTGTAATGACTTAATTTTCGGGTTTTTCTTACCCAAACGTGATGAACAAAACGGAGCGATTTGTCCTACACAAATAATCTTTTTGGAAAAACTGAACATTTGCTATCTAACTGAGAGTCTCCTCATTGAAAACATCTGAAGTTCTTCAAAGGTAAATGATTTTATTTGAATGCTTTTCTTGTTTTTGTGAAAATGTTGCATGCTGAATGCTAGGCTCAATGCTATGCTAGGCTATCAATACTCTTACACAAATGCTTGTGTAGCTATGGTTCAAAAGCATATTTTGAAAATCTGAGATGACAGTGTTGTTAACAGAAGGCTAAGCTTGAGAGCAAATATATTTATTTCATTTCACTTGCGATTTTCATGAATAGTTAACGTTGCATTATGGTAATGAGCTTGAGGCTATAAATAGGATCCCGGATACAGATAAAATGTCACATGTGCAGAAAAGTGTACATGTGAAACTTCACACGTGTCCAACAACAACGTGTCTGACTCTATGTGAAAACTTATAAAAATTATAATAGTAATTAAATTCACACGTGTTTTCTATGTAGCCAATATCTAAGTAAATACAAGTTAAATAAATGTATCTTCACCACTGTATAATGTAATTGTCTCAAAATATTTCAAATGACTAGTGCTCAATGTTGGTTGTGATGTTTTTTAAAGTCCCAGTGCAATCAAAAAACAGATTTTCTGTGTACTATAGTGCATTCATAAAGTATTCAGACCCCTTGACTTTTTCCACATTTTGTTACCTTACAGCCTTATTCTAAAATGGTTAAATAGATTACTCATCAATCTACACAATACTCCATAGTGACAAAGCAAAAACAGGTTTTAAGAAATGTTTGTAAAAAAAATCAATATACATTTACATAAGTACTCAGAACCTTTTCTCAGTACTTTGTTGAAGCACCGTTAGCAGTGATTACAGCCTCAAGTCTTGGTTATGACACTACAAGCTTGGCACACCTGTACTTTGGGAGTTTCTTCCATTCTTCTCTACAGATCCTCTCAGTCAGGTTGGATGGGGAGTGTCGCTACAGGAATATTTTCAGGTCTCTCAAATCGGGTTCAAGTCCGGGCTCTGGCTGGGCCACTCAAGAACATTCAGAGACTTATCCCGAGGTCACTCCTCCGTTGTCTTGGCTGTGTGATTAGGGTTGTTGTCCTGTTGGAAGATGAACATTTGCCCCAGTCTGAGGTCCTGAGGGTTCTGGAGCAGGTTTTCATCAAGAATCTTTCTGTACTTTGCTCCATTCATCTTTCTCTCGATCCTGACTTTCTCTCGATCCTGATCCTGATCCTGAGTCTCCCAGTCTCTGCCGCTGAAAAACATCCCCACAGCATGATACTGCCACTACTTCTCCCCCGATTGCTCAGTTTGGCCGGGTGGCCAGCTCTTGGAAGATTCTTTGTGATTCTAAACTTCTTCCATTTCAGAATGATGGAGGCCACTGTGTTCTTAGAACCTTCAATGCTGCAGAAATGTTTTGGCACCCTTCCCCAGATCTGTGCCTCAACCCAATCCTGTCTCGCTGCTCAACAGACAATTCCCTCTACCTCATAGCTTGGTTTTTGCTCTGACATGCACTGTCAACTGTGGGACCTCTTATATAGATAGGTGTGTGCCTTTCTAAATCATGTCCAATCAATTTAATTTACCACAGGTGCACTACAATCAAAATGTAGAAACATCTCAAGGATGATCAATGGAAACAAGATGCACCCAAGCTCAATGTCCAATCTCATAGCAAAGGATCTGAATACTTATGCAAATAATGTATTTAATTTTTTCAAGAAAAATATTTAAAAACCTGTTTTCGCTTTGTTAAATATGGGCTAGAGTGTGTTCAGTTTCTTTGAGTGGCCTGCGCATTCCCCAACCTCAACCCAATAGAGGATCTTTGGGATGAGATGGAACGGGCTGTTCGCAGCGTGAATGTACTGCTGTCCAATCTGCAGAAACTGTGTGATGCCATCGCGTCAGCATGGACCAATATCCCTGTGGAACGTTTCCGACATCTTGTAGTATGGCCTGAAAAATTCTGGGTGTTCTAGAGGAAAAGGGGGTCCGACCCGGTACTAGATGTCCAGTGTCTGTATATTTCCACGCTATGAGATTGGAATATAACTGTGAAATTGTGAAAATTATGATAATTCCCTTTTAGTGTAAGAGGTGTTTGAAAAGACTGCCTGCAATTTCAGCCTCTTGTGGTGGGATGGAGTTTTTGCCTGTCATGGTGACATCACCATGCAATAAATTAGTTCATAGACAACATTGGTCTATGAAAGAGAGTTCCAAACCTCTCTGCCAATAACAGCCAATAACATTCCTGGCAAAATTCTTGCTTGAGAAATTGCCCTTTGCTAAAAAGCTTTTTGTTATTGAAAACAATCATTAATTGTTACCCAGAAATTATTTGATATTGAGATAAAAATGTCTTGCATTGGACCTTAAATTAAATATGTATAATGGAATAGCAAACCTTATCCCTTATCCCGGCCAACCAGCAGCTGCACCTGTTCTTTATATCCTACTACCAGCCTGTGGGTTGCGTCTCCCCTCCAACAGAGAGTGCCAGCAAGAGGGGGACAGAATAACACTAGTACTCTGCTTGTCTTTTTCAGACCTCCTACCTTTCTTAATGAAAGTTATTAAGTACAACAAGGAGCTTTACTCTCCTCATAGCCAGCCAGCCAGTCACAAATGCTTTGGATGCAGCTGGCTGACAAACAGACACAGGCAATAGAGGAGCCGCTGTTACTCCAGCAAACATCCCCTATTCAGGGAAACCGGTACACAAATGAGGGCCCTGCATTCAATGGATCAAACAGAATCGTGGAACAAACAGTGTGAAAATATAAACATTTACCTTGCAGGGCTTGGTCGGTAGGACATCCCTGTGCGTCTCCTATTGTTAATGCCGTGTGTGTGTGTGTGTGTGTGTGTGTGTGTGTGTGTGTGTGTGTGTGTGTGTGTGTGTGTGTGTGTGTGTGTGTGTGTGTGTGTGTGTGTGTGTGTGTGTGTGTGTGTGTGTGTGTGTGTGTGTGTGTGTGTGTGTGTGTGTGTGTGTGTGTGTGTGTGTGTGTACATGTGCAGGGACGGGGAAATGCTGTAACACTAAAATATTACAGCATTGTAGTGTGTATGTAGAGACATTGGCTTACAGTGCCTTCAGGAAATATTCCTACCCCTTGACTTAGTACACATTTTGTTATGCTACAGTCTGAATTTGTTTGTGCTACAGCCTGACATTTGTTTTTTCACCCATCTACACACAATACCCTATATTGACTAAGTGAAAACATGCTATTATAAATATTTGATTATTTATTGAAAATGTCTCATATATGTAAGTATTCACAGCCTTGGATCAAAACTTTCTCGAATCACCCAAGGCAGTGATTACAGCTGTGAGTCTTTCCACACTTGGATTGTACAATATTTGCCCATTATTATTTTCAAAATTCTTCAAGTTCTGTCAAATTGGTTGTTGATCATTGCTAGACAAACATTTACAGGCCTTGCCATAGATTTTCAAGGAGACTGAAGTAAAAAAATGTAACTCGGCCACTCAGGAACATTCACTGTCTTCTCGGTAAGCAACTCCAGTGTAGATTTGACATTGTGTTTTAGGTTATTGTCCTGCTGAAAGGCGAACTCATCTCCCAGTGTCTGGTGGAAAGCAGACTGAAGCAGGTTACATAAAATACTGGATGTACAATGTGTCCTTCCAATTTGTTCAGTTCAAAGAAATAAACATCAATAGTGATGAAAAACTTCTTTCATTTATATTTGTTCAAGATTAACATGATTTATTCTACCCATGTCTTGATTATATTTATTATTTATTTAAAAAATATAAAAAAATAGCGCTTTTACTGATAAATGTGATCGAGAAGAGGAAAATGGCAATTATTAACCATGTATGCTGTCTATATTGCTTGTAACACATGTAATATTCAACATCTAAGTATTAAGTATTTTTACGTAAATTGTTTTGCCTGTATTGTTTTAAAAACTCAATAATGTTATGGGTCCATCAGACCCGCAAACATTGGGTGAATAACAAAAACATGATCCCCACACAAGAGTTAATCCTTTAAACCTTGAGGGTTTTCAAAATACCCAAGTTTTATCTGATTGACACCCAATTTCACACAAATAAAGTCCAGTCAATAGTTTATTTTATAAACTGGTTGGTTCGAGCCCTGAATACTGATTGGCTGACAGCAGTGGTATATCAGAACGTATTCCATGTGTATTACAATTTTTTTTTTACTGCTCTAATTACGTTGGTAACCAGTCCATAATAGTAATAAGGCACCTCATGGGTTTGTGGTATATGGCCAATATACGATGGCTAAGCGCTGTGTCCAGGCACTCCGCGTTGTGTTGTACAAAGAACAGCCCTGAGCCCTGGTATTTTGGCAATATGCAACACCTCCTTGGGCCTTATTGCTTAAGTATAAAGGCATGTCTGCATCTACTATTAACCCCCTAGAGTTGATTGACGCACATAACAAACAAAATAAATCCCATCAAAACCCATACATTTAAGCTAGCAATATCTGTTTTTTTGCAATGGAAGTGTCGATACCAATGATGTGCCAACTTCTGTTTCATAGTGTCCAAACCATTTGGACTAAAAACTGTGGAAAGTGTCACGACTGTGTGTAGAGAAGGACCAAGGTGCAGCGGAGGTTGAGTTCCACATCTTTATTTCTAAGTGAAAATTAAGCAAAACAAAACAAGAAAGAAAGAACGAAACGTGATTAAGTGGTGCACATGCACCAACACAAAACAATATCCCACAAACACAGGTGGGAAAAACAGCTACTGAAATATGATCCCCAATTAGAGACAATGATTACCAGCTGCCTCTAATTGGGAATCATACCAATCAACAACATAGAAAATAAACTTAGAACACCACATAGAAATAAATAAACTAGATCACCCCCAGTCACGCTCTGACCTACATCACCATAGAGAAACAATGGCTCTCTATGGTCAGAGTGTGACAGAAAGGGAATATTTTCACAAACATGATATTGTTCTACGTTTTGCTCTAGGACCTTCACTAGTGTCACTCATCTGACGGTAACCCCCCCAAAAATGGAAGTAACGAGGATAGTTTCTTCTTATAATTTTTTGGGGATGTCCTTTTGCGCATTTATGAATGTGTTATTCAATGTGTTTCTGTAGTAAAGGCCAAAATCCATACTGTATATATTTATTTGTTTTATACCTAAAGGGGTCCTAAAATTCAAAATCAAATAACTTGTCATGCCCTGAGCTGTTTAACCTGTCTTTGTGATTGTCTCCACCCACCTCCATGTGTCACCTGTTTTCCTCATTAGTCCCTGGTCTATTTATCCCTGTGTTTCCTGTCTCTCTGTGCCAGTTTGTCTTGTTTTGCGAAGTCGAGTCTGACTATCCCCGTGTACTGTTTCGACTCGGACCTGATCACGGAACCCCTGCCTGGCCTGATCTCAAGCCTGCCTATCGCCTGGTACTGTTTGGACTCTAACCTGTTTTATGAACTCTCACCTGTCACGACCTGCCTTTTACCTACCCCTTTTGTTATAATAAATATCGGAGCTCAACCATCTGCCTCCTGTGTCTGTATTTGGGTCTCGCCTTGTGCCCTCATATAACTAAATGATCCATAGTATGACCCTCTTAAAACAATTCTACATGCCAGCTTAGCACACCCCTTCCCCCAATGTTTTTGACTCAAAATAAATGCAATAACTGAGATACCAAAGGAAAATCGTGAAAATTCTAATCTTACATTTGAGCAACTTGTGAAACCCATGAGGATATGTAAAATTAAACCATTTCCCCATTATGGACAATGCCATTTGGGGGATTTGTAAACAATGTGGAATAACAAAGAAAATGACCAGAGATTAGTTGGGTCTGTTACTGTAGGAATCATTGAGAGAAGTACGTAAAGAGACCATTTCTGTAGTGCTAAGACTTGGCAAGGGAGCACACAACCCTCTCCATATGGTGATAATATTGTCAACAAAGCTCTTTGGTTCCATAATTGTCACTTAACATGCATTTAATTAGCAACCGATACACAGCCACAGGGTGAAGAGCATTGACTATAGTGGCTCAGACAAAATGTTGGTAACGAATGGAAAAGATGTGACAAAGGAACATGTTGTTGTCACACTCTGGGCTAACTTTGTGGTTCAATGAGAGATCAGTGCCACGATGAGGGCATGTGTTTGAAGGTCATACATTATTGGCGGCTGTTAAAATCCCCTTCATCAATCCAGGAGTCTAAGGCGTGCCAATTGTGGTCCATTACACTGGTAGACTTTCCATTTACCACACACAGGCTTTTAAGATTTAAAGTCCAACAAGGTAAAGAGAAAAAAATCAAGTCACAATGCAGACATCTATGGACATATGCTGTGCTGCTTTACCATTATGGACATCAACTGCTACCTGATGAAATTGAATGAACATAATCCCACAATTCCAACCAAATTCAAAATTCTCAGGTATTGTTATGGTAGGCTATATGTCTACGGTGGGTATATCTACAACTGCTAATATTGTAGTTTATGACCAATACCCATGGACCCATATGTGCCTTAATGTTTTGGTGCCATACAGCATATAAAATATGACCGGCTAGCAGGAAATAAACAGGATCTCTAAACACTGTAATGTATGTGGTTCTCTGAGTTGATTGCATTTGCTTCGGGAGGTTAAGTCACAACAACACTTTAAACCCCAAAGACAACTTTCAACTGGCTGAGTTAATGCAAGGTGATGCTGGTAATAGCATGCAGTATAATTCAATAATTCAATAATTCAATTCAATTACAATGAAAGAGGAATTCCAACTTTACAACTCAACTGTACTGATAGGAGACTAGACTCGTCTCTGGATACAAAATGTATTTCTTCTGACGTGAGGAATGAAGCTGCCACGCAAATAAACAGCCATTCGTGGATGGATTTAACAAGCAAGCCTTGAGATTTGTCAATTAGTGAGCATGTCATGAATGCAGTCTGCCTCTCTCTTCCTCAATTACCTCCATACTTTCATTCATTATCTTCTCTCTTCCCCTCTCTCACTTCTATGTGAGGACAACTGTGTGGGAAAAGATGTGCCATTGTACTTTGATGAGCACCCAGGGATCTTCTGAAGGCTAGATGTGGCAAATCCTTAACTCTTATTCCCCCTGAATATGTCTCTAATAGGCAACAAACAGAATAATCTGACAGCTCAATGACAAGGGCAACCTCATCTTTGCAGCTCAGAATCATAATTTAGCACTAGTTTATCAAAACTGAAAAGCACTGGAAATTGTAAACAACAATGGTGAAATATGATACAACTTTTTGAAATACTGTATATATTTTTTTACTTAGACAGCTGTTTTTAAACAATGACTTGTGAGTGTGAGAGGATACGCTGTATGCAATTGAATTGAATTGGTTATTCTATTTTTCATGTCTTGTTACAGTAAGAGTCGTCTGCTGAAATAATGTGTCATATAATATCAAAGAGGGAATACAAAGGGCTGATCATAGTTTTTAATTGGGCAACAGCATAATAAACAGTCACTAGGTATATGAAGGAAGGGGCCCACAGAGCCAAGGCTATTGTTGGAGGGCCTTTGTTTAAATCTCCTGATAGGAATCTTGAGGGAAGGTGAATGGGGATGCTACTGTCTGCTACTGTGGTCTCTGGTTGCTGCCAATGGTTTGATAACCTGATAACAGTGCCTCCCCCCCTTTATCCACAGGCCCACACTGCGTAATATGCATTAATTTGAGGCAAATCAATAGTAGCTAACAGCCTAAGAATGAGTTCACTGACATTACTTGTACTACAGTAAAAGAGGACACACAAGCAAACTCACCAGAGCGTGTTTATCACCATTAACTGCTTACATGAGAAAATACATTAGTAACAAGAGAAATTGGCAGGTTTTATGTTATATCATTTTGGGAGGATGAAAGTTTTAGTAGTCGTTGGCTCAATGACTGGAAGTCTATGGGAACAGCTAGCATGTCATTGCGCTAACACTAGTAGCAATGTACCCCTCCCACTGGGGGAAACACTGAGTTTAAGCTACTGCTGAAGGTAGCATGTAGAACTGTTTCAAATGTATCCCTATAGTTACACAATGATAGCTAAAGTTGAAAGAGACAGACACGATTGATCAAATGATAAATTGATGCATAAGTTAATGTAAGACATTTTCCAATGGTATAACGCCTGCTGTGACAACCAGGCTGTAATGGATTTGATAATAGTGAGTCCAGGGTGTGATAGATCTTTAAAAGATCTCAAAAGTGTGTATGTGCACCTCATCTAACTGAACTGAGCCTCTATTCTACAGTATCTGGCGGTACTTGTACATGGTGGGGAAGGAGAAGTTCTGTGGTAGTGCATAGTACATAAAGTGGTATTTACATTCAGGCCAGCAGTAGTGAAAAAGAAACACAAGAGATAAAAGTCAACTGATTAGTTTTGCCAAAGAACAGCAGCCCTGGTTTGAGTTACAATGTTTTAATGAATAATTCTCTTAAATGACCTCAAAACAATCCTTTACCATTCATTATCCCTTGTTCTAACTTTTCTATTGTTTCCAAACAGATGATCTTATTATAGAGGTGTCAGCGCGATACTACAACACATCTTTGATTCATTTCTGGTGTGGCCGCTTACTCTGTCCTCATTTGCATTGTAAAGGAGCATCCTGCTTTGACAAGACGGCTGATGCTGAGACGCTTGTTGGAGGAGGAGATGAAAGTTCCAGACTGGAGTTTGGAACAGCATAACAGGTTCTCCTGAGGTCTCCTGAGCTTCCCCACATCTATTCCAAGTATTTTTGTTTCACTGATTACCTTAGAAAGCAGACAGCACAAACTGTCATTCTTTTACCAAACATTGCATCTGCACTGTTCTTCAATTAAATGTGTTTTTGTACAGTTTTCAAGGGACATTTTTAAAGTAGTCCTTGTGCATAGAGTTGTATGGTTTGTTTAACTTTGCCATCATTATTTTTCATTTTTTTTTGTTTGACAGTGTCACTTTGTTATTGTGGAATTGCCCCTATAGCTCGGATGTTGTCAGATTCACTGCTTGCAGCAAGTCGTGTACTGTAACTGTATCCTGTGGTGCTCTCCAATTAAGCTGATGATATCCTATGATATGATGGCCTACATAAACGCCTCAGAGAGTTTTCACAACGAGATAACATGTTCATATCCCCTTTCATATTTGTACAGAGGCAAAAATATGTCTCACGATAAGGTGAAAAACCAGCCTGGCCTCAAAGACTAGACGTAAATCTGTGACACTTAAATGAATAGGGATGGATGAGCATGTGGGCGTTTAATGTAAACGTCTTGCAACCCAAAGGTTGTGTGTTCGAATCACATCACAGACAAATGTAGCATTTTAGCTAATTAGCAACTACTTACTACGTTTTAGCTAGTTTGCAACTTCTTATTATGTTAGCTAATCCTAACCCTATCTCCTAACCCTAACCTTAACCCCTAACCTTAACCCTAACCCCTAAATCTAACCCCTAGCCTAGCTAATGTTAGCCACAACAAATTGGATTTGGTAACATCTCATATTAATTGAAATTCGGAACATATCATCTGAAAAGGATTATGGACATCCACAAATGAACATATCATTCTACTTTGACTGTCACAGATTTACATTTACTATGTTATGTCTACCTCTGAGTTCAGGATGGAAAACAAGGACATGTAGGCTATATGGCACCATATACAGGTACATTAGAATGATTAGACAGTATCTGGGAACACTTGTAGTCCTAGACCCTATATTCAAGTCTGTGGATAGCTTCAAGCCCTGCTACTGTAGATGCAAATACTATTCTCATATTGAAATTGTAAAATTACTATACCTGGCAGATTTAGGAAAAATGCATGCATTTCCAAAATTCAAGAGTGTACTTTGCTGTTTCACACAAAATGGAGAATAATGTCTTGAATGTGATATGAAACAAAGCCTCTCTCCTTCACTGACATTGTGTCCTTGTATCACTATGCTACGGCCAATTCCCTCTGCTCAAACAGTGCATGGCCCGGTCAGAGTCAGGTTTCCATGGGTTCTGTCAAACAGAACAGTGGCTGCCTGGCGCCCTGATCAGCTTCACAACAGCATGTTTGAGTGTGTTAAAAGAAGCAGCCACTGCATTAATAATGTAGAGGGCAGACAGGTGAGGGCGCCTGGGGGCTTGTCTGAATGTCAGCGCTGGTGAACTGAAATTGTCGCCTCTAGCATGGTTTCCTGCGTAATCCTTGCTAGAGAGCCGCAAAGCCACTCAAAGGAGGAGACAAGGCAAGGAGTCAAGACTCGGTTTGCCTCGGCTCATGTGTTGTGCTGTCATACTTAGCTAAGAACACAGCAAGACAGAATTCAGAATATCAGTGGGGCAACACTTCAATGTGTACTCTAAAATCAAACTATTTAAATTTCATGACACAGTTGGGGTCGGCATAAATGTGAATCTGAGCACATCTAAGAAGGGGGAATCAAGGATTTTCCTGGAGATCTTCAAAAGCATGGACAAAAAGACAAATTGGTTACATATTCGTCTATTCAAGGTCATCTGAAAAATCCAGAACCTTATGTGGAATTGTGAGAGGTGAATAAAGATAATGCAGAGATATAGTTCCATTGTACATCAAAGAAGAGAATCCAACTGAATGGTCTGGGGCTCTTCAATATTTTCTAAATCAATGAATTCAAACAACGGCCCCATCTGCATCCTCTGGGTAGTATTTGCTGTTCCCTCAGGACCCCTGGCGTATAGCATGTTTCTATATGAGGCACTGGACCTACTTTTTCTAGTATCAGGCCACTGACTTAGATGCACATTTGAAACAAAGATCATTTTTTCTAAAGAAATTAAAAGCAGAGCAGTAATTGTCTCGGAGAAGTTAGAAATTCTACTAGGTCCTCTGAGAACAAAGGTCATGGTTATGTTTGGCCATGGTTATGTTTCACTGTTAACATCCATTTTATCATTGATTTTACATATCTCTCTATAGTGGTTCTTTACAGATCCAATCATTTAAACATAAATGTGAGACACACACAACACATATGAGTTTGATAAGGGAGGAACTAAGGCAGGAAACAGAAAAGCATAAATATGCATTGCTATCGACTTTCTTTGTAGTTCAGCTTTGACTCTGGCAACAAGGCAAAAAGCAGCCTGTCCTGTCACCTCTCAGACCCCTTTCTCTGTCTTCAGCTCACAACCCTTTCTTTTACGCACCAACAGGCTGCCTGCCAGTCTCTGGTGCATCAAAACCAATATAAAAAACTGCAGAATTAATTACTTCCCTGAGACTTGGCTTTATAATGAGTCTCTGAGGGCATTGAGGGATTAAAAGTGAAACGGTATCAGGTCTTCAATGCAACTGACAGCAATTTTCTTCAGCCATGCTCCTTCACATGAAAAGTCAAGGATAAACTGAAAAGCCATCGTCTGTGAACATTGTGATATCTTGTAATGGGACCTCTTATATATGCCTATTGATTTAATTATGACAAGATCATATGATATCAAAAATCAAACCCATGTGTGGTTATTAAAGTCCAAACGCAGCATTTTTTTTTACATTTCCCGTTGAAAAAAACTATATTTTAAGTAGAGTACAGTGCAGACAAAATAGTGTATGCAATTCAAGGAGTTGGTCTGATGGGTGGACTCTGATGTCACTGGCCTCCCCCCTTGCTTGCGGGAACAATAAAGGAGAAATAGGCAGCTACATAGATGTGATAACTTTTAAGGTATGCAGAAGTTTGAATGACCTAGATCTAACAATCTACTATAGAACAAATGAAAACTAAACGGACTGTCCAGGTGACTTAAAGTGTTGACTCTAGTAGGAAACCTTTCTCCTAATTCTCATGTTGAAGGAGAGCGGTTTTCCAATACTTCATAAATTCTCAGTGTCATCTCTGGACAGTGACATATAAGCAACACTATTCATCATGAGCAAACAGCTTGTGATTCATAGTGATGTGTTTCCATTTAAAAGCCCCAGGGGGACATCTGAGCAGGAGTCCTTCAACATCAAATCCCTCATAATCAATAGATGCAGCTCACTGTGTATAACAAATAACAAGGCATCTTGCCTCAAGAATCCATTGAGATCCAACTGTCTACATAAATATACACTGTTATGCATAAGACGGCATAGATAAGTCGCATCAATTCAAACGTGATAAAGAATTGTGTTAACCAGTGCCTTCAACATGTTTGGAACAATATAGCATTACAGATATCAGGCATACTGGAGTGTGCATTCATGAAAATCACGTGTGTTTATGAAACCACGGTGGAGAAAACAGAGGGATGTAATTAATGCCAAGCTGAAGCAAGCAAGGAGAATGTCAACATGTGTTCACACTTATCTATATAGGTCGCTATCAATAAAACTTCACTATACGATGCTGCAGGTGGGGGGGCAAGGAGACCTACAGCTCCGCTAAATCGTTGACAACGGTTTTCAAGGGATTGTTAAATAAATGCTATAACCATTAACTAAAATGGCGCCGGAGCAGAAGGCAGATGTTTTACGTGCCCCCAAAATATTTTTTATTTATTTTTATCTGCGTTGTTTGTAACTTCTTTTTTTTATATCTGTACATAATGTTGCTAATACCGTCTCTTATGACCGAAAATAACTTCTAGACATCAGGACTGCGGTTACTCACCACGGACTAGCAGAATCCTTTTTCTTCTTTCACAACTTTGACGAGCCTGAAGCAGAGGATATACGGCTCCCTCGGGAACAGGCCCCGACCCCAGTGATCTGCTTGAAGAGGCGGAGAAAGAGAGGCCGGATGACGGGCTGCCTTCTAAGGAGTAGGAGGTGACTGAATAAACCCCCACTCCCCTCAATTCTGCTCGCAAACATGCAATCTTTGGACAATAAAATGGACAAGTTATTGGGAAGATTAAACTACCAACGGGACATTAAAAACTTTAACATCTTATGCTTCACGGAGTCGTGGCTGAACGACGACAATATTAACATATAGCTGGCTGGTAATACGATGTACCGGCAGGATAGAACAGCAGCGTCTAGTCTGACAAGGGGAGGCGGTCTATGTATTTTTGTAAACAACAGCTGGGCACCTTATCTAAGGAAGTCTCGAGCCATTGATCAACTGAGGTAGAGTTTCTCATGATAAGCTGCAGACCATATTACCTACCCCTGTAGCTGTTTACATACCACCACAGTCAGAGGCTGGCACAAAGATAGCATTGAATGAGCTGTATTCCGCCATAAGCAAACAAGAAAACGTTCACCCAGAGGCTTCGCTCCTAGTAGCCGGGGACAATAATGCAGGGAAACTTAACTTCTTATGGCTGCAGGGGCAGTACATCACTGGGGCCAAGATTCCTGCCATTCAGGACCTCTATATCAGGCGGCGTTAGAGGAATGCCCTGAAAATTGTTAACGACTCGAGCCACCATAGTCATAGATTGTTCTCTCTGCTACCACAAGTCAAGCGGTACCAGAGCGCCAAGTCTAGGTCCAAGAGGCTTCTAAACAGCTTCTACCCCAAGCCATAAGACTCCTGAACATCTAGTAAAATGGCTACCCAGCCTATTCACATTGCCCCCCCCCCCACACCACTGCCACTCTCTGCTGTCATCTATGCATAATCACTTTGATTAACTCTACCTACATGTACATACTACCTCAACTAAATGGTGCCCCCGCACATTGACATTTTACCGGCACCCCCCTGTATATATTGTCATTTCTTACTGCTCCTCTATGAATACTTGTTACTTTTATCTCAAATTCTAATTTATATTTTTTGAAACTGCGCTGTCGGTTAGGGGATCGTAAGTGACCATTTCACTGTAAGATACCTGTTGTATACGACGCATGTGACTAATACAATTATTCCACATTTGGCTCTATCATCAGAGTTAAACAGCAAGTAACTGCATGCTTTTCATGATCAATAAATGTATCAATTGATCATGTAATTTCAGATACATTAGGGTAGCCTATCCATTTGGCATGTAGCTAGCGAGCTAGCGAAGCAAATAACATGTGTTATTTAGCTTGCTTGATCAGAGATTAAGGCGTCAGCATGCTTCGGTTCAGCTGGCTAGGGGATCCGAAAGAGTGTGCTTGCAGACTACCATAAAAGGCATGAGAAAAAAATTATCTTGAGACTGACACAAATTAGATAACTCAAGAAACCTGTCATTCATTTTGACATTTTTGCCGAGGAGAAGTCATGCAGTTTGACATCTAACCAATATGTTTGATGCAGTATTTCTCAAGTGATAAATTTGCATATGTAACGGATGTGAAATGGCTAGCTAGTTAGCGGTGTTCGCGCTAAATAGCGTTTCAATCGGTGACGTCACTTGCTCTGAGACCTTGAAGTAGTAGTTCCCCTTGCTCTGCAAGGGCCGCGGCTTTTGTGGAGCGATGGGTAACGATGCTTCGGTGGGTGACTGTTGTTGATGTGTGCAGAGGGTCCCTGCTTCGCGCCCGGGTATGGGCGAGCGGACGGTCTAAAGTTATACTTTTACATTGATGCTGTTGACCCGGATAACTGGTTGCTGCGGAAAAGGAGGAAGGTCAAAAGGGGGGTGAGTGTAACGGATGTAAAACGGCTAGCTTAGTTAGCGGTGCGCGCTAAATAGCGTTTCAATCGGTGACGTCACTTGCTCTGATATCTTGAAGTAGTGGTTCCCCTTGCTCTGCAAGGGCCGCGACTTTTGTGGAGCGATGGGTAACGATGCTTTGTGGGTGACTGCTGTTGATGTGTGCAGAGGGTCCCTTGTTCGCACCCGGGTATGGGCGAGGGGACGGTCTAACGTTATACTGTTACACATAAAAAATGAGTCTTTCGTTGAATGACAACAACATTTTTATTGAAGTATCCAAAATTTTGAACATTCAACGACAAGGGGTCGTAGACTTTGGCTACTGACTTCAGCTTGAATCAAGACAAAAATGGAGAATGCACGAACAACAGAAAAAACCCTTGCCAAAGACCAAAATGAAAAAGAACGTACCAAAGTGGAGTCATAATAAATGCACAAACTTTCCCAACGTTTTGGGATAGGAAGCATGGGGACGTCTTTAGGCTTTTGGAAAGATCTTGACATCGACAAGTGCTCATCTTCGTAAAGTTCACAGTCGAACTACTGTCATCACCGCTATATATAGCAAGCAAAACAAATACTATTTGGATATAGGCATCTAGTTCATCCCCTGAAGGTTAGCTTGTTAACTAGCCATATTGACGGGATCTGTTGTTAGCTAGTTAGCCAATTTGATGTGGTCCATCAATCAATGTTGCCTATTATGTCTGTAAACATAATCGGCTAACAGTACATCGGCAAATGTGCCCTTCTGCTACATGACAGACAGAGCCCACAAAGGATGTGAAATTAACCTAAACCAATGATACTTGTAAGGTATAGTTAACTTTTATTTTATATCACTCAAGTATCCAATTAATGATGGCCAATATTTAGAGTTATTGTGAGGCTACCCTCATGTATCTGAAATTGCATGATCAATTGATGTTTACTGATCATGAAAAGCATGCAGTTACTTGCTGTATAACTCTGATGATAGAGCTACATGTGCACAATTATTTTGCATGGAATGATTTGACATTTGTAGTTCTGGCGATGCTCTTCATGAGGTGATGATATTACAACCAATTAAATGTTCTAATTGGAGGGAAACTGATAGAACAAATGTCCTGTCTTGAAGCACAATCAGTCCTGCAGGGAACTCAACATTTCCTCCATGGAAAAACAAGCTTCGATACTGTGATCATTTTGATATGGAAAACTCCTCTTTCCAAAGAACGGCACTCTAATGATCCTTTTGTTTCTGTCAGAGATGTCAAGTCTGCTATTTAAGCACACACAATACCCAATAAGGCAGTAAAATAGAGGGATGTTTCCATTGTTTCTTGACTGACATTCAAGTGGGTTTTAACAAGTGTCACTGCCACAGAAAAGCTAAGTAACAATAATGCATCCTGACAGGAGAAAAGAAGCACAAATCTAGGGCACTCCTAAGAATTAGATACCCATTACATATTCCCATTTCCCATTAAACTGAAAGACAAACCAGTGCGTCAAAGACTGATACGTGCACAAATGAGACTGGGATGGATTTCATTTGAGACCCGTTCTTTGATAATGGCCTCCAGACATGTTGAGCATGGTGATTGAGTGATACTAGCCTTATCATTTATAGACAAGCCCTTCTTGTGAGAATGGTCTCATGTCCTCGATGTAATCATGTCATATTGTGATGCTGTGTACAAATGGAGCCAAGTCATTCTCTAGCTTTGTGCACAAGTCATTATGAAAGTATCACATTTAAAAACATATGCCTATTAAAATAAAGTAATTTCTAAATGTTGTTAAATCTACTCAGTCATGCATTTCATAATCAACCCTTCACCTCACCTACATATAATTGTCGTTCTGGTTGCAAGAAAGTACATTACAGAACAAATTCTGATCAACTATCATCAGATTGGGTTGACTAATTGCACTCAGACAATTAAAATCTACTTCCATAGCAACTGCAATTAAAAGCAATCTGATTGAGACAGGCAGTGCCCAATCTTTCAAGTCATTTTAGGGCAAATATCTCATTAATTCTGCACAGTTCTGCTTCCCTATGGAAGCTCTAGTCTAGAGCACAAGGTTAAATTGGGTTTAGGAGCATTTTTTAAACTCTCTCCATGATTAAAGTAGTAAGTAATATATGTAATTGTTGTAAATATCCTTGTGTGTATCATTTAACATCATCCTAAATTAAAATATTGTATTAGTTAAATATAATATCACGCTAATTTCCCTATGGTGGACAGAACGTGTTACTACATTACACAGACTAACGTTTTCAGCACATAATATTTACAGGAAAAACCCATCCTAAATTAAAAGTTTAGACATCACGATTACACAAAATTGATTGCTTAAAAGAGATCAATTTTTTTGGTTCAGCAACAGTGATTTTGTCATCGGCACCTGTTGGCACCTGTCGGTGCCAGAATTACTGTCATTTTTGCTTACATTTACATTACATTTAAGTCATTTAGACTCCGCTGGGGCGGCAGCGTGGCCTAGTGGTTAGAGCATTGGACTAGTAACCGGAAGGTTGCGAGTTCAAACCCCCGAGCTGACAAGGTACAAATCTGTTGTTCTGCCCCTGAACAGGCAGTTAACCCACTGTTCCCAGGCCGTCATTGAAAATAAGAATATGTTCTTAACTGACTTGCCTGGTTAAATAAAGGTAAAATTTAAAAAATTTAGCAGACCCTCTTATCCAGAGCGACTTACAAATTGGTGCATTCACCTTATGACATCCAGTAGAACAGTCACTTTACAATAGTGCATCTAAATCTTAAAGGGGGGGTGAGAAGGATTACTTATCCTATCCTAGGTATTCCTTAAAGAGGTGGGGTTTTAGGTGTCTCCGGAAGGTGGTGATTGACTCCGCTGTCCTGGCGTCGTGAGGGAGTTTGTTCCACCATTGGGGGGCCAGAGCAGCGAACAGTTTTGACTGGGCTGAGCGGGAACTGTACTTCCTCAGTGGTAGGGAGGCGAGCAGGCCAGAGGTGGATGAACGCAGTGCCCTTATTTGGGTGTAGGGCCTGATCAGAGCCTGGAGGTACTGAGGTGCCGTTCCCCTCACAGCTCCGTAGGCAAGCACCATGGTCTTGTAGCGGATGCGAGCTTCAACTGGAAGCCAGTGGAGAGAGCGGAGGAGCGGGGTGACGTGAGAGAACTTGGGAAGGTTGAACACTAGACGGGCTGCGGCGCTCTGGATGAGTTGTAGGGGTTTAATGGCACAGGCAGGGAGCCCAACCAACAGCGAGTTGCAGTAATCCAGACGGGAGATGACAAGTGCCTGGATTAGGACCTGCGCCGCTTCCTGTATGAGGCAGGGTCGTACTCTGCGGATGTTGTAGAGCATGAACCTACAGGAACGGGCCACCGCCTTGATGTTAGTTGAGAACGACAGGGTGTTGTCCAGGATCACGCCAAGGTTCTTAGCGCTCTGGGAGGAGGACACAATGGAGTTGTCAACCGTGATGGCGAGATCATGGAACGGGCAGTCCTTCCCCGGGAGGAAGAGCAGCTCCGTCTTGCCGAAGTTCAGCTTGAGGTGGTGATCCGTCATCCACACTGATATGTCTGCCAGACATGTGAGGTTATGACAGAGCCATGTGACTTGGTGTATAGCGAGAATAGGAGAGGGCCTAGAACAGAGCCCTGGGGGACACCAGTGGTGAGAGCGCGTGGTGAGGAGACAGATTCTCGCCACGCCACCTGGTAGGAGCGACCTGTCAGGTAGGACGCAATCCAAGCGTGGGCCGCGCCGGAGATGCCCAACTCGGAGAGGGTGGAGAGGAGGATCTGATGGTTCACAGTATCGAAGGCAGCCGATAGGTCTAGAAGGATGAGAGCAGAGGAGAGAGAGTTAACTTTAGCAGTGCGGAGCGCCTCCGTGATAAAGAGAAGAGCAGTCTCAGTTGAATGACTAGTCTTGAAACCTGACTGATTTGGATCAAGAAGGTCATTCAGAGAGAGATAGCGGGAGAGCTGGCCAAGGACGGCACGTTCAAGAGTTTTGGAGAGAAAAGAAAGAAGGGATACTGGTCTGTAGTTGTTGACATCGGAGGGATCGAGTGTAGGTTTTTTCAGAAGGGGTGCAACTCTCGCTCTCTTGAAGACGGAAGGGACGTAGCCAGCGGTCAGGGATGAGTTGATGAGCGAGGTGAGGTAAGGGAGAAGGTCTCCGGAAATGGTCTGGAGAAGAGAGGAGGGGATAGGGTCAAGCGGGCAGGTTGTTGGGCGGCCGGCCGTCACAAGACGCGAGATTTCATCTGGAGAGAGAGGGGAGAAAGAGGTCAGAGCACAGGGTAGGGCAGTGTGAGCAGAACCAGCGGTGCCGTTTGACTTAGCAAACGAGGATCGGATGTCGTCGACCTTCTTTTCAAAATGGTTGACGAAGTCATCTGCGGAGAGGGAGGAGGGGGGGGGGAGGGGGAGGAGGAGAAGGTGGGAGGAGAAGGTGGCAAAGAGCTTCCTAGGGTTAGAGGCAGATGCTTGGAATTTAGAGTGGTAAAAAAATGGCTTTAGCAGCAGAGACAGAGGAGGAAAATGTAGGAGGGAGTGAAAGGATGCCAGGTCCGCAGGGAGGCGAGTTTTCCTCCATTTCCGCTCGGCTGCCCGGAGCCCTGTTCTGTGAGCTCGCAATGAGTCGTCGAGCCACGGAGCGGGAGGGGAGGACTGAGCCGGCCTGGAGGATAGGGGACATAGAGAGTCAAAGGATGCAGAAAGGGAGGAGAGGAGGGTTGAGGAGGCAGAATCAGGAGATAGGTTGGAGAAGGTTTGAGCAGAGGGAAGAGATGATAGGATGGAAGAGGAGAGAGTAGCGGGGGAGAGAGAGCGAAGGTTGGGACGGCGCGATACCATCCGAGTAGGGGCAGTGTGGGAGGTGTTGGATGAGAGCGAGAGGGAAAAGGATACAAGGTAGTGGTCGGAGACTTGGAGGGGAGTTGCAATGAGGTTAGTGGAAGAACAGCATCTAGTAAAGATGAGGTCGAGCGTATTGCCTGCTCTCGGGGTGTGCGAGAACACGTGGGCGGACGAAGAGAGAGCAGTAGGAGTAGCAGTGTTGTCTGTGGTGATCCATGTTTCCGTCAGTGCCAAGAAGTCGAGGGACTGGAGGGAGGCATAGGCTGAGATGAACTCTGCCTTGTTGGCCGCAGATCGGCAGTTCCAGAGGCTACCGGAGACCTGGAACTCCACGTGGGTCGTGCGCGCTGGGACCACCAGATTAGGGTGGCCGCGGCCACGCGGTGTGGAGTGTTTGTATGGTCTGTGCAGAGAGGAGAGAACAGGGATAGACAGACACATAGTTGACAGGCTACAGAAGAGGCTACGCTAATGCAAAGGAGATTGGAATGACAAGTGGACTACACGTCTCGAATGTTCAGAAAGTTAAGCTTACGTAGCAAGAATCTTATTGACTAAAATGATTAAAATGATACAGTACTGCTGAAGTAGGCTAGCTGGCAGTGGCTGCGTGTTGACTTTGTAGGCTAGCTGGCAGTGGCTGCGTTGTTGACTTTGCTCTTTTAAAATTGATGTGAGTATAGGATTCACTGAAGTTAACTATTAAAAAACAGTTGTTTCCTTCTGTAAGACATGTTGTACTAGTTAACTTCAGAGAATCATATTCTCACATAGACTTTTTGACAGTAGTCATTCTCACATTGATTACTAAATAAAGACAGGGGTTGGCTTTTTTTTTAGAGATAACTTGACTCTCAAATCCATGTGTGGTATTGAGGCCAGAGACATTTGTTCTTGTCAGTTCAGAGTGAATAATTTGCTCCTGGATAAGAGCGTCTGATAAATGACTTAAATGTAAATGTAAATGATTATAGTAGAACTATCTAAAATATTCTAGTCTAGTGACTGCTTGGTAAATATTGCTGCGTGGGCAGTTTATAAGATAATCATTTAGAAAAATACAAGATATCTGAACACAAGTGTGACACGTGTGTCTAGGGAGGATTTTGTTTCTAGGTCTAATATCACAACTTATTCAGCATGTTAATTATGCATTTGGACATTTAAAACCTTTATTTTGACCCTTGGCTATCTTTAAACATTTATGACAACAGGAAGCAGCAACAGTATCATATTCAACTTATGTTTAAGGAATATAAATGCTACTGTTTTTTTCTCATCAATCTACACACAATACCCCAGTCTGAGGTCCTGAGCACTCTGGGGCAGGTTTACATCAAGGATCTCTTGAAACTTTGCTCCGTTCATCTTTCCCTTGATCCTGACTAGTCTCCCAGTCCCTGCCGCTGAAAAATATCCCAACAGCATGATGCTGTCACCACCATGCTTCACAGTAGGGATAGTGCCAGATTTCTTCCAGACGTGACGCTTGGCATTCAGGCCAAATAGTTCAATCTTGGTTTCATCAGAGCAGAGAATCTTGTTTCTCATGGTCTGAGAGTTGTTTTGGTACCTTTTGGCAAACTCCAAGCGGGCTTTCATGTGCCTTTACCAGACATGTGTGTGCCTTCACAAATCATGTCCAATCAATTGAATTTACCATAGATGGACTCCAATGCAAGTTGTAGAAACGTCTCAAGGATGATCAATGGAAACAGGATGCATCTGAGCTCAATTTTGAGTCTCACAGTAAAGGGTCTGAATACTTATGTAAATAAGGGATTTCTGTTTTTTTTAGATACATTTGCAAACATTTGAAAAAACTTGTTTTTGCTTTGTCATTATGTGATATTGTGTGTAGATTGGTGATAATGTTTTTTATATTTTGAATAATTTTTCGAATAAGGCTGTAACATAAGAAAATGTGGAAAAAGTCAAGGGATCTGAATACTGTCTGAATGCACTGTGTCACTGGCATTGCAAAGAAACAATAAACCATATCATCCAACAATCATCAAAATAGTCCTTCAGTCTTTAAATCTGAGACCAGCATTTTCTTTAAATGTTTGTCGACATGTCCCTTAACAATATGTGTCAATACACCTCCAGGATCTACCAGGTACTTCCTAAGGGGGGTAAAAGCAAAGATAACCCGCGGAGTGTACTGATGCGATCAGTGTCGCGACGAACAAACGACTGCCCCTGGTATAACAAAAGTATTGCACCTATTTTTTTATTATTAAAGAACACATAACCAAGAGATAACCACACAGTACTGCAGGGCAGGAACAAGTTGCTTAGCCTTTCTCTGGATAATTATATGTGGTTACTTACAGAGCAGTGTTAACTGTCTAAGGTGTATTGAAACAAAACCAGGGTAGACAGAGCAAAGTCCTGCCCTACTCCTGGCCAGCAAATCCTTTGAGCATCTAATAATCCCATTTCTTCCAAATGGAGCATCAGGTAGTCACCATTATGGCACAGCAGTCCACTAGACTGCCCTTGAGTCTGAGCACAAGTTGTCTTCTGAATCGTTGACAAACTGAAAAAGCAGACCATTTACAGTCCGAGCAAGATAATCTATACCATTCCATCAACATGTTTCTAAGTAAGTGAGTTACCTTACTGTTTCTGCGTAGGATGCTTTCCTAACCCTAACCCCTCACCTCTTCTATCCTCAACCCGTCACATCCTATCACATGGCTATGGGGCATTCCATTCACACTTGGAGTTTAGGCAGGCAGAGCTCCCATTGGTTCCCTTCCATTGATTGCCTATCATTGGTTCCTTTTCATTGGTCCCCTCAGCTCCCATTGATCCCTCCCCCCCAGTTGTCCTCCACGCCCCATCGCTGCCACCATCAGCCATTACAGCAAGTCGTTAGACAGTTCATTTTACACAAGCTTAATGGAGCGGATGCCCCTTGCTGTTTAATACGAGCGCTGTCAGGGTATCTAAGCAAAAAGTCTCAGCTGTCAGGTACAGCTGAATTATTTGTCATGCTCGGTGTGATAAGGGCCTGGTGGAATGGCGTCTGGTGATTCCACCTGTAGACTCGGCACTACCTGCTCTTCAACTGAAATGTCACATGAATTATAATGCAAAGCTAACCTTTGTTAGAAAGATTATTGTGCCGATATGTTGGCTTGTCATACAGTTCAAAATATGTTTTCCTGACAACCTTTCCTCTATTACACAAAATTGCTAACAAATGTCTGCAACTGGGAGTTTCCCAGGTAATCCAGTAAGGAGGCACACGGTATGCCATATAACTTGTTAAGGCTGGGGATTTTTAAAAGTTCATGAAATGCCCTGAGAAATGGTGAGGCAAAATGGAGTGAATGATACAGACGTGATGGAGACGTTTCATTTTTCATACTAGCAACTTTCTTACTAGAATCCTTCCACACACACCCATCTTTCAGAGGGACCCATAGGATGTCATTAAACTGCCAGTTTAAGCAAGTGGAGCATGGAAAACATGTCCTTCTCATCAAAACATCAAAGGATAATGCTTGCTGGTCTCTCTATCAAAGTACGTAGTGATGGCAGAGCAATACTCCCCTAGGGAGATTTAACTCCTTTTATTATTCATAAGAGGGTGTTCAGAAAAAAAGTACCTGTACAAAAATGCTGAAAATAGCTTGGTTAAAAAGGCAAACAAGGCAAGTTTCTGAATATGAAGGAAGTACATCATTAGAAGTTTTGATACACTATTTATGTTTGAAGGCAAATGCATTCCGGAAATTTTAAAAAACTCTTCTGTCCCCGAAAAGATAATAACTAATTCATATGGTATATAGGGGACAATTTCATGTTGCTTTCTTCCCATTTTGAGGCAGTTTAGTGATTTCCATGGAAACTGCACCAAGAAAGCTCTAATGTCCTACATTTGATTGATTGATTTAAATAAAGGTGTGAAAGATATATGCGAATACAGCCTATGTTAAAAGCCTATGTATAGCCCTATGTATATGCAATAAGCCTATGTATAGCCCTATTACAGAGAAATACTTCTCAGCTCGAGCTTTCCGCAAAAATGAAATTCTGGGCTATCTGCTAAAAGTCACAGCCACAAAAAGTTGACAATGTCATCTATAAGTGGACAATGTCATCTATACTGTACATTCATGGAGAACTACAGATTTTGAGTGAATAACTATGGAGATTGCCTGCTTAAGTATAGAAAATGCATGGTTCCGTCTTTTTTTACAAACACATATACCATCTTTCCAGTATTTGTCTGCTGCATGGCCCCAATGTTGCTGTTTGAAGTGCCTGGAGTTACAGTCAGTACAAAGTCACATGAAATCTCCTGATCCTCCAGGGTAATATGTGGTGACAATGGAGTTAAACTTGATCTGTGCTAAGGCCTGAAAAAACGTCTGATATTATTTACAGAAGTGATTTAAATTTAGCCACACTTATCTGACAATGAATCCATTATTCAGGATTGCAGTGTCTTCGAAGAACATCAGCAATTATGTCCCTTTGGATAAGATATGACTGGTGGCTATGGTGATCCTACAAAAAAACAGGTCAGGAAACAATAACCACCAACTAAATACATTTGGAAATGGAGGATAAATCAGAGCATTGTAAGTACTGGATCAATAGAGCAGTAGCATTACAGGGAAAATGTCTATGTAAATCAATTCAAATGTGATAGCCTGACCTTTGAATAACCTCAGTGTTATTGAATAAATCAAATCAAATCAAAATGTATTGGTCACATACACGTGTTTAGCAGATGTTATTATGGGTGTAGCGAAATGTTTGTGCTTCTAGCTCCGACAGTGCAGTAATATCTAACAAGTAATATGTAACAATTACACAACGTATACCTAATACACACAAATCTAGTAAAGGAATGGAATTAAGAATATTAAAATATATGGATGAGCAATGTCAGAGCAGCATAGAATAAGATACAGTAGAATAGTATAGCATACAGTATATACATATGAGAGGGGTAATGCAAGATATGTAGACATTACTAAAGTGACTAGTGTTCCATTTATTAAAGTGGCCAGTGATTTCAAGTCTATGTATATAGGCAGCAGTTTATCTGTGCTAGTGATGGCTATTTAACAGTCTGATGGCCTTGAGATAGAAGCTGTCTCTCGATCCCAGCTTTGATGCACCTGTACTGACCTCACCTTTTGGATGATAGTGGGGTGAACAGGCAGTGGCTCGGGTGGTTGTTGTCCTTGATTATCTTTTTGGCATTCCTGTAGGTGTCCTGGAGTGCAGGTAGTTTGCCCCCGGTGATATTTTGGGGAGACCGCACCACCCTCTGGAGAGCCCTGCGGTTGTGGGAGGTGCAGTTGCAGTACCGAGCGGTGATACAGCCCGATAGGATGCTCTCGATTGTGCATCTGTAAAAGTTTGGGAGGGTTTTAGGTGAAAAGCCAAATTTCTTCAGGCCCTGAGGTTAAAGAGGCACTGTTGCGCCTTCTTTATCAGACTTTCTGTGTGAGTGGACCATTTCAGTTTGACTGTGATGTGTATGCCGAGGAACTTGAAGCTTTTCCACTGCGGGCCCATCGATGTGGATAGGGGAGTGCTCCCTCTGCTGTTTCCTGAAGTCCACGATCATGTCCTTTGTTTTGTTAACGTTGAGTGAGAGGTTATTTTCCTGGCACCACAGAGCCCTCACCTCCCTGTAAGCTGTCTCGTCATTGTTGGTAATCAAGCCTACTACTGTTGTGTCATTTGCAAACTTGATGATTGAGTTGGAGACATGCTTGGCCAAGCAGTCATGGGTGAACAGAGAGTACAGGAGGGGACTGTGCAAGCACCCCAGTGTTGAGGTTCAGCGAAGTGGAGGTGTTGTTTCCTACCTTCACCACCTGGGGACGGCCTGTCAAGAAGTCCAGGACCTAGTTGCACAGGGTGGGGTTCTGCCCCAAGGCTTCAAGATTAATGATGAGCTTGAAGGGTACTATAGTGTTGAATGCTGAGCTATAGTCAATGAACTGCATTCCTACATATATATTCCTCTTGTCTGCATGGGATAGGGCAGTGTGCAGTGTGATGGCAATTGCATCGTTTTTGTGGATCTACTGGGGCTTTAAACACATTGAAGTGGGTCTAGGGTGGTAGGTAAGGTAGAGGTTATATGATCCTTGACTAGTCTCTCAAAGCACTTCATGATGACAGAAGTAAGTGCTACTGGGCAATAGTCATTTAGTTCAGTTACCTTTGCTTTCTTGGGTACAGTAACAATGGTGGCCATCTTAAAGCATGTGGGGACAGCAGACGGGGATAGGGAGAGATTGAATATGTCCATAAACACACCAGCCAGCTGGTCTGTGCATGCTCTGAGGATGCGGCTAGGGATGCCGTCTGGGCCGGCAGCCTTGTGAGGGTTAACACGTTTAAATGTCTTACTCACATCGGCCACGGAGAAGGAGAGCCCACAGTCCTTGGTAGGGGACCGCGTCGGTGGCACTGCGTTATCCTCAAAGTGGGCAAAGAAGGTGTTTAGCTTGTCTGGAGGCACGATGTCGGTGTCCGCGACATGGCTGGTTCTCCTTTTGTATTTCGTGTACCGCACGGCAAGCGGTACCGGAGTGCCAAGTCTAGGACCAAAAGGCTCCTCAATAGCTTCTACCGTCAAGCCATTAGACTGCTGAACAATTCATAAAAATCGCCACCGGAAAATTTACTTTGACACAACCCTTCCTCTTGTGCACTGCTGCTACTCGCTGTTTGTTTGTTACCTTTGCATGGTCACTTCACCCCCACCTACATGTACAGATTGCCTCAACTAGCCTGTAAAGTCGACACTTGTTGTTTTCAACGCATGTGGCAAATTCAATTTGATTTGATTTGATTGTCTGTAGACCCTGTCTTTAGACCTTGTCTGTAGACCCTGTCTGTAGACCCTGTCTGTAGACCCTGTCTTTAGACCCTGTCTGTAGACCCTGTCTTTAGACCCTGTCTGTAGACCCTGTCTGTAGACCCTGTCTTTAGACCCTGTCTGTAGACCCTGTCTTTAGACCCTGTCTGTAGACCCTGTCTGTAGACCCTGTCTGTAGACCCTGTCTTTAGACCCTGTCTGTAGACCCTGTCTTTAGACCCTGTCTGTAGACCCTGCCACATACGTCTTGTGTTTGAGCCGTTGAATTGCGACTCCACTATGTCTCTATACCGAAGTTTTGTCTGTTTGATTGGCTTGCGGAGGGAATAGCTACACTGTTTGTATTCTGCCAATTTCCCAGTCACCTGACCAGTGAAAAAAAAAACTCACTTTAAACCATTTTAAATTCAGGCTGTAACACAACAACATTTGGAAAAATTCAAGCGGTGTGATTTATTTTTGAAGGCACTGTATAATTCCATTCATTTTTCAAAATGGTCCTGTCTACCTTAAAATGAGGCTTGTGAGCGTCCGAGAGCAAAATAACCGACATGTACAGTAGTTTGGACACACCTACTCATTCAAGGGTTTTTCTTTATATTTACTATTTGCTACATTTGATAATAACCAGCACTCACCAGCACTTACCAGCACTCTATGTTTTTCTGTCTAGCTTATTTACCTTCACCAGCAGCTTTTTTACACTTACCAGCAGCGACTTTCTGTTCGCTAGAAAAGGCATTCGCAGAGAGTTAAAGAAACAGAGAAAAATGTTACAACAACATTAATGAAAGGTCATTGTCTGGGGGCTTAACCTGGGTGAGACGGAAAGGGCCCTGAACCCATCAAAAACTATCGACCACGTCCGGGAGCAGGACCTGCAAGAAAAGAGAACAACAAAGACAGTTTGTGACAAAGCTGAGACTCTGCAGTCTTGGAGGAGTGAAATCAACTGTGACATTTTTCATTTATTTGTAAATGCCTCTTTGGCGGCACACTCACTCGAAAAGACAGTTTAGCTCTTATGGAATAAGTGAGGCAATGGTAAAATAAAAGAATCCTGACAGTTGCTTTAATGAGAGGCCGCATTAGGGCCGCTCTCTTACACTTTACCCTCGCCCAGGAGCACACCCTTCACTTTCAATCTCACACCCAAGTAATTTGGAAATTGTTAACCCTGTAAAATACTACACTAACCCTCTTTTATACCGCACCCCTAAGACATTATTTGGTTATTTATATTGTCAGAACTACATTTGATCATTCAAAAGTCTGTTTATCGTATGATAGTGCTTTTATAAACTGAATGAAATATCAATACAAATTGCATTATACTGTCTCTCCAAATAATGTTTTCAATACCTTATCCCAGGTGTGATGGCAGTTGCATTGTAGGTGTTTGTGTGGTATTACCTTGTTTTACATTATCCAAGGGTTTCCCTTAGTACTTAGCTATGATTAAATGGCAGTGTCATTCTCTAAGGTCACTTTACCCCTACCTACATGTACAAATTACCTCGACTAACCTGTACCACCGCACATTGACTCGGTACCGGTACCCCCTGTATATAACCTCATTATTGTTTTATTAAGTGCATGTGACAAATAACATTTGATATTATTTGATTTCATTTAACGCAAACTAAGACAATCCAGTAAGACAAGGTAATGAACTGGAAACAAATGTATGTGAAGTAAAGAAGTGAAAGACATTATGTTTTCATGTTATCAAGATTCAGGGATTTCCATACTCAGTGCTTATAGTTATTGATTATCAACTATTATAAAATGGGTAGTTTGAGTCCTGGATGCTGATTAGCTGAAGTAGCATTTCAGCCGTGTGTATTTAAGACAATATGCCACTGGTATATTAGCAATACGGCACCTCTGGGGTTTGTGGCATATGGCCAATATACCAAAGGCTAATATATCACACCCCCCCAGGCCTTATTGCTTAATTATCATCTGAACTGTCATTATACATTTACTGAATATCCAAGTATCTACTTTTCAAGCTAGAACAAATTGGTAAATATATGTTTTAATTAAGTGTAGTTTAAGGGAAGATTACTATAGAGAGCAAACATCAAAGGAAAATCTAAAGCTGTGTGTAGCAGTTAATCTATACTGTTTCACTTGACAAAGCCAACATTTTTGCCAAAAATTGACAATTGTTTTTCTTTATTTAAAAATACATATTTGAAAACAATTAGAGTCTAGAGTTTGGAGACATGCCCTAATAGGATAAGGCAAGTGTGAGATTCTATCTCCTTCACTCGCTGATTCAATAGCTGTTGATAAGACATGTTTTGACTTTTATGTTATCAATATTTCTAAGAATTTCTGGTATAAGAGAACAGAGTAGAAGAAAATAAGAGAATATATCATTGTGATTGATGTTTGGAAGTGATTTGACTAGCAGCATTACAAAAGGATGTTTCAATTTCTTATCATTCAAAATAGGTCTGAAAAGCTACAGGAATTATAATATCCCTTTGTGTATGGTGTCCTCTAAGCTATCTCAAAAAATAAATACATTTGCACACTAAATATGCTCCCAATAATGTAATAGATACACCTAACCAACATTTTGGGATGTAGTGCCTTCTTCATGGTTTAATAATGAATCTAAACTATCCTTGAAGATTGAGAGACTGCACTATATTGTAGGCAGTACATGAGTTATGTACTTCATTAAGCCAAATTAATTTCCCTCCCAGATATCATGTCTCCTTCAAGCTCTCTATAATCGGACAAACCCAGCCATTATCTATATTTAGTACTAAGGAGTAGAGTACTAGAGCTGTTCATACACATCTAGGTAGAGATGTTATTCCCTGGCACTAGAGCATATATTACATTTTTCTTTAATATGTTTGATTAAAGAAACCGTTGCAATCTGTGATTAGTAATTAACTTCAAATTCATTCAAATCAGTGTGAAACTTCAACAATCAAACGTATCATGGTAACACGAAGGCAACATAAAAATCCATCCACATTCATTTGGTGTACCTCATTTATGTCTCAATTACTTAGCGCTGATTTGTATCTCATTGCTGTCTGGTATTAGACTTACATACATAGCTTCCTGTGAGTTGAAAAGCAAGCATTCTGGGCATCATTTCACATCCTTCGTAGCATTACTATCGACCTTAAAAGTTTAATCAAAACCCAAATGACTAACATGTACTGTATGTCATAAGCTTCATATACTGGATTAATGAGTACTCCAAACTGCTCACAGAGCCACAATGTGTATCATTAGGCCTGTTGTGTTCTCTGAATAAAATAAAAAGAAAGAGATAATCACTAAAATTGTAAAATCGTTATATTTTAGGAACAATTAACTATTTACAGTACCAGTCAAAAGTTTGGACACAACTACTCAGTCAAGGGGTTTTCTTTATTTTTTTACTATTTTCTACATTGTAGATTAATAGTGAAGACATCAAAACTATGAAATAACACATATGGAATCATGTAGTAACCAAAAAAGTGTTCAACAAATTAATATATATTTTATATTTGAGATTCTTCAAAGTAGCCACCCTTTGCCTTGATGACAGCTTTGCACAATTATTTTCCAACAGTCTTGAAGGGGTTCCCACATATGCTGAGCACTTGTTGGCTGATTTCCTTCACTCTGTTGTCCAACTCATCCCAAACCATCTCAATTGGGTTGAAGTTGGGTGTTTTTGGTGGCCAAGTCATCTGATGCAGCGCTCCATCACTCTCCTTCTTGGTCAAATAGCCTTTACACAGCCTGGAGGTGTGTTGGGTCATTGTCCTGTTGAAAAACAAATGATAGTCCCACTAAGCGCAAACCGGACGGGATGACGTTTCACTGCAGAATGCTGTGGTAGCCATGCTGATTAAGTGTGCTTTGAATTCTAAATAAATCACTGACATTGTCACCAGATAAGCACCCCCACAACTTCACACCTTCTCCTCCATGCTTCATGATCGGAACCACACATGCAGAGACCATCCATTGCCTACTCTGCATCTCACAAAGACACGGCGGTTGGAACCAAAAATCTCAAATTTGGACTGATCAGACCAAAGGACAAATTTCCACCGGTCTAATGTCCTTTGCTCATGTTTCTTGGCCCAAGCAAGTCACTCCTTCTCATTGGTGTCCTTTACTAGTGGTTTCTTTGCAGAAATTCAACCACGAAGGCTTGATTCACACTGTCTCCTCTGAACAGTTGATGTTGAGATGTATCAGTTACTTGAACTCCATAAAGAATTTATAAGGGCTGCAATTTCTGAGGCTGGTAAATCTAACGAGCGTATCCTCTGCAGCAGAGGTAACTCTGGCGGTCCTCATGAGAGCCAGTTTCATCAAAGTGCTTGATGGTTTTTGCGACTGCACTTGAAGAAGCGTTTAGTTTCTTGAAATGTTCCGCATTGACTGACCTCCATGTCTTAATGTAATGATAGCTGGTCGTTTCTATTTGCTTATTTGAGCTGTTCTTGCCATAGTATGGATTTGGTCTTTTACCAAATATTGCTATCTTCTGTATACCACCCCTACCTTGTCACAAAATAACTGATTGGCTCAAACACATTAAGAATGAAAGGAAATCCTCAAATTAACTTTTAACAAGGCACACATTGTCATTGGCGTGCCTCCTGGGAGCGGAGTCAGGTGCAGGAGAGCAGGGAGTTGTGAACAGGCACACACATTTAGGCAAGAGAAACCAACAGATGGACGCCACTGCGTCGATACCTCCAGCCAATGCAAAAGTGCAAACGCGCAAACAGTCACAATAATATTGTATAAACACAATAACATACCTCGTGAAATAAAGCACGGAATAAACGCATACCAGTAAAGCGCGTCAACATAGACACGACACAAAAAACAATCTCACACAAAGACATGAGGGGGAACAGAGGAATAAATACATACAGTGTGATTGGGGAATGAAAACCAGGTGTGCAGGGAACAAGACAAAACAAATGGATAAATTAAAAATGGAGCGGCAAATGGCTAGAAAGCCGGTGAAGTAGACCGCCGAACGCTGCCCGAACAAGGAGAGGGGCTGACTTCGGCGGAAGTCGTGACACACCTGTTCACTGCCTTATGACGCTGGTTGAGAGAATGCCAAGAGTGTGCACATCTGTCATCAAGGCAAAGGGTGAATACTTTGAAGAATCTGAAACATAAAATACATTTGCATTTGTTTAACACTTGTTGGTTACTACAGGATTGTGTTATTTCATTGTTGATGTTTTCACTATTTTTCTACAATGTAGAAAATTGTAAAAATTAGAAAAAACCTTGAATGAGTAGGTGTGGTCAAACTTTGACTGGTACTGTATATAGACTAAAGTTTTTTTTTAAACTGTATTCTGTTGTATGGCCATACAACATTATATTTGGAGTCAAGATGTTTATCCTAAGAGCCTAATTACTCAGATTACACCCAAGTAATATGATTGTCAAATCAGGCTGTATTTCTAGGCAACATGCTAATTAAGATGTTAAGGTCTGCTGAACTGAACATACTTCCACACAACGAAGCATCAGTGGGAAGCACTTCACTGTGGTAAGTAGTAACAGTATCCATTATCCACCCAAAGATGTTTTGTTCACACTAAGTCAAGCGAGACATGCTTTAGAAATGCAAGAACTGCACTGTTTGTCAGAGTAACCATGTTAATCTGGTCAGAACCTGTATGATGCAGTGGCTAAGAAGCATTACCCAGATCTGAGGCTCCATAATTATTAGTGAACATAACCAGGTATTCCATCCACCTACTGTACAGCCACCTTGACTTGTGGTATCTTAGTAAAAAATGGTTTAATTTGCACATAGCAGAAAACATCAGTTTAGAGGAGTGACCTTGGCTGCAGCAGTGTTAAATGGGCAGAACATTATTATTTTTGTGTGTGTGCGATATCGCTGTTTTTAGAACACCTTTTTCCCACTTCTCTTTGTCATTGATGCTCAGTCAAATAAAGATTATTGAGGATATTGGTTTAAGATTTTTTAAACTGCCCTCTTCACTCTTTAAAATTTGTATAATGTGCAGGCATAAATAAAAACAGATGCCTTTTAAAAAGGAAGCTGAATAGTGGTGTGCTTCAGTGCCCTCACATTTATTACAGTCTCCATCAAATACACATTTCTATTTGCTAGTCAAAGTCACTAGAGTTGTCAACGTGATCAATGTTATATTGTGTTACCGTTTATGTTTCAGGGACCTCTGAACTTTCTACAGGTCTTTATTGTAACAACATTACTGTAAGTCTGTAGTTAGATCATAAATCACAAACTGTGTAGTCACAAAACCTTTGAAATAACCTCTATGTTAAAATCTATATGAAAGAGTCAAAATGTCAACACATACAGCAATGACAGAGTTTGAAGGGCCTCATTGAGCCCTTGGCGTGAGTTAAGTAAAGGACTTGAATCATCTGCTTGTCTCCTTGAAGATTCGGGTCCTGGATTCTGAGGCCACAGGGGTGCTCTCACTCATTTCCCTCAGGCAAGGTCAGGGCTGACTCGGCCCCAGCCGTTATGACCACCTCTCAGCTTAATGGTACATTCAAACTCCGAACTCAGAACAATGAAATCTCTGACATCCGACCACTGTGGTCAAGACTGGAAACAAAAAAATATATATATTTTTTTTAAAGAGCTCCGACTAGGATATATATATTTTTTAAATCATCCAATGCGGATACTCTGGCATCATCCTTGAGCTCGGACTTTTATGACCTGAAGCTCATTGACATCATAATGTTTCCCATTCTGAGCTCATTTAGTTCCCAATAGTCTTTCCTTTGCCTGCTATTCACTCTGCCAACATAATGGCAGCATCCAATGAAATATCCCACAGAAAAACCTTTAATTAAGGCCCTGTACACACTTACAGTACTGCAGTGCAGCCGTTAGAATAATGTTATAAATATGTAGGCCTTTTCATCCACATGTTGTTCTTGTGCAGACGTTATGATTGTAAGGCTAAGATGACTTAACAAAAGGCAGATCTAAAGGAGAAGGAGGTGTATATTGTCAGCACCGGCGCCAGGATAAAGGGACTAATGGGGCAGTTGAAATTGTTGAGGGGGCAACTTTTTGGGGGAGGGGTTCTTTCATTGAAAGTATATTGAATTCTGCTTATTTCACACTTTACCACAATAAACATAAAGTTCAAATCCAGAGACCCCGAGACCAATGATTGAGTGCTTTTGAAGTGGCAGGTTGCCGCGAAATCTGTGGCCTATCTCCACTGCGCTGTAGCACAATGAAAAGCGCCATACACACTAAAGCAAGATCTTTTTGCCAATGAATATACAGTGCATTCACCAGATATTATTCAAAACCCTTGACTTAATCCACATTTTACTGTCTCAATACATTTCATGATTTCATATTTTATTAATTTGCAAAAAATTCTAAAAACAAAATTCCACTTTGACATTATAGGGTAGTGTATGTAGGCCAGTGAAAAAAACTCTAAATGTAATCAATTTTAAATTCAGGCTGTAACAACAACATTTGGAAAATAATCTAAGGATGTGAATACTTCTGAAGGCACTGTAGCCTGCAAGACAGATAGGTTCATTCACCGTTTTGCATTATATGATGCATTTTGCATCATCATCATCATGATGTGGCAAGTGACACTTTGAATCTTGAAAGTTCAATATCTTGAAAGCTTGACTGCTCCCATGTCCAGCGCCTTGCAAAAGTAGTCACCCCCCTTGGCATCTTCCCTATTTTGTTGCATTACAACCTGTAATTGACATTTATTTTTATTTGGATGTCATGTAATGGACATGAAAAAATAGGTTATTTAAAAAATATTTTTTTTAAATACAAAACGGAAAAATGTTGCTTGCATATGTATTCACCCCCTTTGCTATGAAGCCCCTAAATAAGATCTGGTGCAACCATTTGCCTTCAGAAGTAACATAATTATTTAAATAAAGTCCACCTGTGTGCAATCTAAGTGTCAAATGATCTGTCACATGTTCTCAGTATATATGTATATACGCCTGTTCTGAAAGGCCCCAGAGTCTGCAACACCACTAAGCAAGTTGCACCACCAAGCAAGCAGCACCATGAAGACCAAGGAGCTCTCCAAACAGGTCACGGACAAAGTTGTGGAGAAGAACTATATCTGAAACTTTGAACATTCCACAGAGCACCATTAAATCCATTATTAAAAAATTAAAAGAATATGGCACCTCAACAAACCTGCTAAGAGAGGGCCGCCCACCAAACTCACAGACCAGGCAAGGAGGGCATTAACCATTAATCAGAGAGGCAACAAAGAGACAAAGATAACCTTGAAGGCGCTGCATATCTCCACAGCGGAGTATCTGTCCATATGACTACTTTAAGCCGTACACTCCACAGAGCTGGGCTTTACAGAAGAGTGGCCAGAAAAAAAGACATTGCTGAAAGAAAAAAATAAGCAAACACATTTGGAGCTTTTTGGCCATCAAGGAAATGTTATGTCTTTCGCAAACCCAACACCTCCCATCACCCCGAGAACACCATCTCCACAGTGAAGCATGGTGGTGGCAGCATCATGCTGTGGGTATGTTTTTCATCGGCGGCAGGGACTTGAAACTGGTCAGAATTGAAGGAATGATGGATGGCAGGCTCCCACGCCTCACCCGGCTCATCGAGCTTCCACGCCATAGCCGGCTCGTCCAGTGCCCATGCCTCGGCCAGCCCGTCAGGCTCGACCAGGTGGGACGCCAGGTGGCACCCCTAGAAGGGGGCACTGTCACGCCTGCTCCCGCTTCCCCTCTCTGGCACTCAAGGGCACCAGTCTGTCCTTCTTTACCCACACCTGTCACCATCATTACCCGCATCTGCGCTCATTCGACTCACCTGGACTCCTTCACGTTTTGTTTGCCTTCCCTATATCTGTCTGTTACCTATGTTTCATCCCCATGTCAGAATTATTGTAATTTTGTTTTCCCCTGTCCAGACGCTGTGCTTATTCTGTTCTTGTCGTATTTCATTAAATGTTCACTCCCTGTACTTGTTTCTCGTCTCCAGCGTCTGTCTTCACAATGGCAGGGTTGTCCACCTACAGCCCACAGGTCCAATACGGCCTTTGTCGGTTTGAGTAAAAAAAGATGTTGGCACACTTGCACTTTTCTTAATAATTCACAATTTCTTCCAAAGTAAGTTGAAGAAAATAATCACCACACCTTATTAGATTTTGAACATTGCAAAACAAATTTTACTTTGTCAACTTAACTTTACCATTTTCTTTTAGAAAATAAAGACGATGATATGGACAAAATGATTGGCACACGGAGCTAATACTTGGTTGCATAGACCTCGGACAAGGTAACAGCAGACAAACGCTTTGTATGCTCGGCCCTAATTTATGTGTTCTCTGACACCTGGAGCTGCATAGAAAATGGTCCAGGAACAAAGGACAATGCCCAAGGACTAGACAACCCTTCCCGCTCTGAGGGGCCAACATGTAAATCTCTCTGTTACAGTATCCAGAGGACTGACTAGGGTGAATGAATAATGGTATAGTACCCATGTTGCTCACTGAGGATAACTCTGATGCTATCTATATGAATGTACACCACTGGTCAAAAGTCTTAGAACACCTACTCATTCAATGTTTTTATTTTATTTGTACAATTGTCTACATTTTAGAATAATAGTGAAGACATCACAACTAGGAAATAACACATATGGAATCAAGTAGTAACCAGAAAAGTATTAAACAAATCAAAATATATTTTATATTTGAGATTCTTCAAATAGACACCTTTGATGACAGCTTTGCACACTCTTGGCATTCTCTCAACCATCTTCATCTTGAAGGAGTTCCCACATATGCTGAGCACTTGTTGGCTGCTTTTTCTACACTCTGCGGTCCAACTCATCCCAAACCATTTCAATTTGGTTGGTTGGGGGATTGCGGAGGCCAGGTCATCTGATGCAGCACTCCATCACTCAAATATCCCTTACGTAGCCTGCAGGTGTGTTGGGTCATTGTCCTGTTGAAAAATAGTGATAGTAGATGATAGTCCCACTAAGCACAAACCAGAATGGATGGCATATCGCTGCAGAATGCTGTGGTAGCCATGCTGTTTGAGTGTGTCTTGAATTCTAAATAAATGACAGACAGTGTCATTAGCAAAGCACTCCCACACAATAGCACCCCCTCCTCCATGCCTTACAGTGGGAAATACACATGCGGAAATCATCCGTTCACCCACACCGCATCTCACAAAGACACAGCGGTTGGAACCAAAATTCTCCAATTTGGACTCCAGACCAAAGGACAAATTTCCAAATTTCGACCATGAAGGACTGATTCATGCAGCCTCTTCTGAACAGTTGATGTTGAGATGTGTCTGTTAATTGAACTCTGTGAAGCATTTATTTCTGCTGCAATTTCTGAGGCTGGTAACTCTAATGAACTTATCCTCTGCAGCAGAGGTAACTCTGGGTCTTCCTTTCCTGTGGCGGTCCTCATGAGAGCCAGTTTCATCGTTGCACTTGATGGTTTTTACGATTGCACTTGAAGAAACTATCAAAGTTCTTGACATTTTCCAGATTGTCTGACTTTCATGTCTAAATGCAACCGCTGTGCCAGATTTAAAAAAAGCTTTATCGAAAAAGCAAACCATGCAATAATCTGAGTACAGCGCTCAGAGACCAAAACAAGCCAAACAGAAATCTGCCATGTTGTGTAGTCAACAGAAGTCAGAAATAGCATTATAAATCTTCACTTACCTTTGATAAACTTCATCAGAATGCAATCCCAGGAATCCCAGTTCCACAATAAATGTTCGATTTGTTCGATAAAGTTCATAATTTATGTCCAAATACCTCCTTTTGTTCACACATTTGGTAAACAAATCCAAACTCACAACGCAAGTGCAAGTCCAGCGAAAAGTACGGACGAAAAGTCCAAAAAGATATATTACAGGTCGTAGAAATATGTCAAACGAAGTATAGAATCAATCCTTAGGATGTTTTTAACATAAATCTTCAATAATGTTCCAACCGGAGAATTCCTTTGTATGTAGAATTGCAATGGAACAGAGCTAACTATCACGTGAGCGCGCGAGACTGAGCTCATGGCTCTCTGCCAGACCTCTGACTCATTCCCCTCTCATTCGCTCCCACTTCACAGTAGAAGCATTAAACAAGGTTCTAAAGACTGTTGACATCTAGTGGAAGCCTTAGGAAGTGCAATATGACCAATATCCCACTGTATCTTCGATAGGCAATGAGTTGAAAATCTACAAACCTCAGATTTCCCACTTCCTGGTTGGATTTTTCCCCAGGTTTTTGCCTGCCATATGGGTTCTGTTATACTCACAGACATCATTCAAAGAGTTTTAGAAATTTCAGAGTGTGTTATATCCAAATATATAGCTTCTGGGACTGAGTAGCGGGCAGTTTACTCTGGGCACCTTATTCATCCAAGCTACTCAATACTGCCCCCAGCCATAAGAAGTTAATCCACCGCATCCGCAGATATCACCCTTCCGCATCTGCTGTGAAAGGTGGCAGAGCTAGAGGGGTATTTGTCAGACCATGAGACATCCTGAAAATTGGTCTTCTCACAAAAGCGTCTGCAGCATTCTAATGGTTTGTTCTATAAGCTATTATGACCCCTCTGTGGATTGGACGACCAAAAGCCTCACAAGACTCGTCTGAAGGACCCCCACAAGCATCATGGGACTCGTCTGAAGTCGATACAGCCTCTTCTGCCAACTTCTGTCTGTAGATCAGAACAGTTATGGCAACACACTAATGTGACACAGCCCTCTGTGGTAAAGTGTCTCTCACAAACACATACATGCCGGTTGCTTTGCTCTAGGAGGCCTACAAGCCTCACCAAGATGATTTTTGTTTATGTTTTTTGATACCTTAAGGGGTCTTAATATTCAAAATCAAATAGCTAAATGATCCCCCCCCTCCCCGTCGGCTTAGACAGTTCTTAGACACTAAAAGGTTAATAAACATTATTTCAAACGTCCTGCCGACATTACTGTGTTTCTATGTCAAATGGGCCTCAGCCAGCCAAATTACCAGATGAGATCTTTATCAGCCTCTCCCCCTCCAACACAAGGTCATAAATCACCAGCTGTCAGCAGGGCCATAAATCACCAGCTGCCCACTATTCCCCAGTCTCCCTGACACCTACATGTCAAAAGCTCACCAATACTGAGAACCTCAACTCTGAGAACTTATTTTCCAATACACAAACAAAATTGGCAACTTTAAAAGTGGAATACAAAAAACATGTTATATATTTCCCCTGCTGAGCCATTGAAATCCATGCACATCTGGTTTGATCACAACAACACATTGTCCAAGAAACCCCAAAACAAGCCATTGGTTCAAAACATCATGACGTACCTTTATTGAAAATGTGTTTATGTAATTAATCCATGGATATCATTTGATAATCCTTTCTGACGTACCAGAAAATATGTCCTCATTCATGCAGTCCAAAATGGCTAATGCTAATGTCTTGACATTTTGGCTATGTGTAAATTGATTTCTGGGAAAAATGCACAAATATTCTGGGCAGCAACTATGCACATTCAGTTTCAACAGTCGTTGACCTTTCCAACAATGTATAGCATGTCCTATTCTGTTGAAGTATTCCAACATAGCATGTACAGTGCATTTAGAAAGTACTCAGACACCTTTAATTTAAAGTTACAGCCTTATTCTAAAATTCATTAAATTGTTTTTTCTCTCATCAATCTACACACAATATCACATATTGACAACGTAAAAACAGGTTTTTAGATTTTTTTGTTATTTATTAAAAATAAAAAACTGAAATATCACATTTACATTGGTATTCAGAACCTTTACTCAGAACTTTCTTGAAGCACCTTTGGCAGCATTTAAAGCCTTGAGTATTCTTAGGTATGATGCTAGAAGCTTGGCACACCTGTATTTGGAGAGTTTCTCCCATTCTTCTCTGTAGAACCTCTCAAGCTCTGCCGGGTTGGGAGTGGCGCTGCACAGATATTTTCAGGACTCTGGCTGGGCCACTGAATGACATCCAGAGACTTATTCTGAAGCCACTCCTGCGTTGTCTTGGCTGTTGGCTTAGGGATGTTGTCCTTTTGGAAGGTGAACCTTCGTCCCTGTCGTGAACCTTCGTCCCTGTCTGAAGTCCTGAGCTCACTGGAGCAGGTTTTCACCAAGGATCTCTCTATACTTTGTTTCATTAATCTTTCCCTCAATCCTGACTAGTCTCCCAGTCCCTGCCACTGAAAAACATCCCCACAGCATGAGGCTGCCACCACTATGCTTCACTATAGGGATGGTGCCTGGTTTCCTCCAGACGTGACGCTTGGCATTCAGGCCAAAGAGTTCAATCTTGGTTTCATCAGACCAGATAAACTTGTTTGTCATGTTCTGAGAGTCTTTAGGTGCATTTTGGCAATCTCCAAGCGGGCTGTCGTGTGCTTTTTACTGAAGAGTGGCTTCCATCTTGCCATTACCATACAAGCCTGATTGGTGGAGTTCTGCAGATATGGTTGTCCTGCTGTATATTTCTCCCATCTCCACAGAGGAACTCAGTGAAATGAGGACCCCTGCCAAATCTTTTCAGTCTCCTGAGAGGGAATAGGCTTTGTCGTGCCCTCTCTACAACTGTCTTAGGGTGTTTGGACCACGATAGTTTGTTGGTGATGTGGACACCAAGAAACTTGAAGTTCTCAACCTGCTCCACTGCAGCCCCGTCGATGAGAATGGGGGCTTGCTCGGTCCTACATTTCTTGTTGTCTACAATAATCTCCTTTGTCTTGATCACATTAAGGGAGAGGTTGTTGTCCTGGCACCACACGGACAGCTCTCTGACCTTCTCCCTATAGGCTGTCTCATCGTTGTTGGTGATCAGGCCTACCACTGTTTGAGCCGTGCCTGGCCATGCAGTCATGAGTGAACAGGGAGTACTGGAGTAAAGAGGACGCACCCATGTTGAGGATCAGTGTGGCGGACGTGTTGCTACCTACCCTATATTATTATTATTATATTATTACCCTTCCCACCTGGGGGAGGCCCGTCAGGATGTCCAGGATCCAGTTGCAGAGGGAGGTGTTAGGTCCCAGGGATATTAGCTTAGTGATGAGCTTTGAGGGCACTACAGTGTTGAACACTTAGCTGTAGTCAATTAATATCATTCTCACATACAGTTGAAGACAGAAGTTTACATACACTTTAGTCAAATACATTTAAACTCAGTTTTTCACAATTCCTGACATTTAATCCAAGTAATAATTCCCTGTTTTAGGTCAGTTAGGATCACCACTTTACTTTTTTACATTTTTTTAATTTATTCATTATTTGACCAGGTAAGTTGACTGAGAACACGTTCTCATTTGCAGCAACGACCTGGGGAATAGTTACAGGGGAGAGGAGGGGGATGAATGAGCAAATTGTAAACTGGGGATTATTAGGTGATCGTGATGGTTTGAGGGACAGATTGGGAATTTAGCCAGGACACCGGGGTTAACACCCCTACTCTTACGATAAGTGCCATGGGATCTTTAATGACCTCAGAGAGTCAGGACACCTGTTTAACGTCCCATCCGAAAGACGGAACCCTACACAGGGCAGTGTCCCCAATCACTGCCCTGGGGCATTGGGATATTTTTTTAGACCAGAGGAAAGAGTGCCTCCTACTGCCCCCCCAACACCATTTCCAGCAGCATCTGGTCCCCCATCCAGGAACTGACCAGTACCAACCCTGCTTAGCTTCAGAAGCAAGCCAGCAGTGGTATGCAGGGTGGTATGCTGCTGGCAATTTAAGTATGTGAAATGTCAGAATAATAGTAGAGTGATTTATTTAAGCTTTTATTTATTTCATCACATTCCCAGTGGGTCAGAAGTTTACATACACTCAATTTCTATTTGGTAGCATTGCCTTTAAATTGTTTAACTTGGGTCAAACGCTTAGGTTAGCCTTCCACAATCTTCCTACAATAAGTTGGGTGAATTTTTTCCCCATTCCTCCTGACAAAGCTGGTGTAACTGAGTCAGTTATGTAGGCCTCCTTGCACGCACATGCCTTTTCAGTTCTGCACATATATTTTATATAGGATTGAGGTCAGGGCTTGTGATGGCCACTCCAACACCTTGACTTTGTTGTCCTTAACTTCTTGCGTCGAGCCATCCCGGATCCGGTATCGTGACTACAGCCTCAAGCTCATTACCATAACCCAACGTTAACTATTAATGAAAATCGCAAATGAAATGAAATGAATCTATTTGCTCTCAAGCTTAGCCTTTTGTTAACAACAATGTCATCTCAGATTTTCAAAATATGCTTCTCAACCATTGCAAGACAAGCATTTGTGTAACAGTATTGATAGCTAACGTAGAATTTAGCGTAGCATTTAGCGTTAGCATTCAGCAGGCAACATTTTCACAAAAACCAGAAAAGCATTCAAATAAAATAATTTACCTTTGAAGAACTTCGGATGTTTTCAATGAGGAGACCTCAGATAGCAAATGTTCAGTTTTTCCTGAAAGATTATTTGTTTAGGACAAATCGCTCCGTTTTCTGCGTCACGTTTAGCTACGGAAAAAAACCTGTATCCAGGATTGTGTAAATCTATCCGCAAGCTCATTAGCATAACACGACGTTAACTATTCATGAAAATCGCAAATTAAATTAAATTAATCTATTTGCTCTCAAGCTTAGCCTTTTGTTAACAACACTGTCATCTCAGATTTTCAAAATATACTTTTGAACCATAGCTAAACAAGCATTTGTGTAACAGTATTGATAGCCTAGCATAGGATTATGCCTCTCTTTCAGCATGCAACATTTTCACAAAAAAACAGAAAATAATTCAAATAAAATCATTTACCTTTGAAAAACTTCAGACGTTTTCAATGAGGAGACTCTCAGTTAGATAACAAATGTTCCGTTTTTACAAAAGAATATTATTTGTGTCGACTAATCGCTCCGTTTTGTTCATCACGTTTGGGTAAGGGAAAAAAAAATAATATTAGGTCATTAAAACGCAAACTTTTTTCCAAATTAACTCCATAATATCGACAGAAACATGGCAAACCGATGTTTAGAATCAATCCTCAAGGTGTTTTTCACATATCTATCGATGATTAAATCCTTCTTGACAATTTACTTTCTCTTCTGAAGAAATGGAACGCCCATGGACCTACAGATTACGCAATAATTTCGACACAGGACACCGGGCGGGACACCAGGTAAATGTAGTCTCTTATGGTCAATCTTCCAGTGATATGCCTACAAACACGTCACAATGCTGCAGACACCTTGGGGAATCGACAGAAAGGGCAGGCTCATTCCTGGCGCATTCACAGCCATATAAGGAGACATTGGAACACAGCGCCTTCAGAATCTGGGGCATTTCCTGTATGAAACTTCATCTTGGTTTCGCCTGTAGCATTAGTTCTGGGGTACTCACAGATAATATCTTTGCAGTTTTGGAGACGTCAGAGTTTTGTCTTTCCAAGGCTGTCAATTCCATGCATAGTCGAGCATCTTTTCGTACAAAATATTGCGCTTAAAACGGGCACGTCTTTTTATCCAATAATGACATAGCGACCCCATAGGTTGAAGAGGTTAAGCCATTTTGTCACAACTTTGGAAGTATGCTTGGGGTCATTGTTCATTTGGAAGATCCAGTTAAATTTTTGTTTCATCAGACCAGAGGACATTTCTCCCAAAAGTACGATCTTTGTACCCATGTGCAGTTCCAAACCGTAGTCTGGATTTTTAATGGCGGCTTCTTCCTTGCTGAGCTGCCTTACAGGTTATGTAGATATAGGACTCGTTTTACTGTGGATGTAGAAGGTTTTGTACCTGTTTCCTCCAGCACCTTCACAAGGTCCTTTGCTGTTGTTCTGGGATTGATTTTCACTTTTCGCACCAAGGTACATTCATCTCTAGGAGACTGAACACATCTCCTTCCTGAGTGGTATGATGGCTGCGTGGTCCCATGGTGTTTATACTTGCATACTATTGTTTGTACAGATACTTCTGGCCCTTCCTTGGACACTGTGCTATCTAACCTCCAAACGAGCTTCAATGCCATACAACACTCCTTCCGTGGCCTCCAACTGCTCTTAAACGCTAGTAAAACCAAATGCATGCTTTTCAACCGTTCGCTGCCTGCACCCCCACGCCCGAGAAATTTGTTGAGTGGTTGAAAAATGAGTTTTAGTGATTCCAACCTAAGTGTATGTACACTTCCACATTCAACTGTATACATATATATATATATATATATATATATATATTCATATATATATATATATATATTCATATATATATATTCATATGTATATCTGTTCTGAAAGGTCCCTGAGTCTGCAACACCACCAAGCAAGCGGGACCATGTAGACCAAGGATCTCTCCAAATAGGTTAGGGACAAAGTTGTGGAGAAGTACAGATCAGGGTTTGGTTATAAAAAAATATGTGAAACTTTGAACATCCCACGGAGCACCATGAAATAAAAAATGGAAAGAATATGGCACCATGACAACCTGCCAAGAGAGGGCCGCCCACCAAAACTTACAGACCAGGCAAGGAGGGCATTAATCAGAGATAAACCCGAAGGATCTGCAAAGCTCCACAGCGGAGATCGGAGTATCTGTCCATAGGACCACTATAAGCCGTACTCTCCACAGAGCTGGGCTTTACGAAAGTGGCCAGATAAAAATACATTACTTAAAGAAAAAAATAAGCAAACATATTTGGTGTTTACCAAAAAGGTATGTGGGAGACTCCCCAAACAAATGGAAGAAGGTTCTTTGGTTAGATTAGACAAAAATTGACCTTTTTGGCTATCAAGGAAAATTTTATGTCTGGCGCAAACCCAACACCTCTCATCACCCCGAGAACACCATCCCCACCATCATGCTGTGGGTATGTTTTTCATCGGCAGGGACTGGGAATCTGGTCAGAATTAAAAGAATGATGGATGGCAGTAAATACAGGGAAATTCTTGAGGGAAACCTGTTTCAGTCTTCAAGGGATTTGAGACTGGGACAGAGGTTCACCTTCCAGTAGAACAATGACCCTAAGCATACTGCTAAATCAACACTCGAGTGGTTTAAGGGGGAACATTTAAATGCCTTGGAATGGCCTAGTCAAAGCCCAGACCTCAATCCAATTGAGAATATGGGGTATGACTTAAAGATTGCTGTATACCAGCAGAACCCATCCAACTTGAAGGAGCTGGAGCAAGTTTTGCCTTGAAGAATGGCAAAAAAAACCAGTGGCTAGATGTGCCAAGCTTATAGAAACCTACCCCAAGAGATGTGCAACTGTAATTGCTGCAAAAGGTGGCTCTACAAAGTATTGACTTTTGTTATGCACGCTTCTGTTTTTTTTCTCCTTATTTCTTGTTTGTATCACAGTTAAGAAATATTGTGCATCTTCAAAGTGGTATGCATGTTGTGTAAATCAAATGATACAACCCTCCCAAAAAACTATTTTAATTCCAGGTTATAAGGCATCAAATTAGGAAAAATGCCAAGGGGGGTGAATACTTTCACAAGCCACTGTATGTGTTAGAAACACCGTTGACAGCAATTACAGTTGTGAGTCTTGTTGGTAAGTCTCTCAGGGGGAAATCAAACACGAGTTATGCCCATGTAAATCAAACGTAATTATTTTCTTTCTGGGCGTATTCTGACCTTAAACTTAAGCATTGGTTAACGTATGTTGCAGCTAGGTATTCATTTGGGGTGGAGCTCACATACATGGAGACTTGCAGAGGTGTGTTTACAGATATGTTGTATTCTGACCTTGACTTAATTTCCTCATAATTCCACCATGACTAAGATTGAGCGAACCTGTCGGTTCCAAGTCGAAAAACATCTTCTTGCTTTTTTTCCAAAATGAAGGCATTTTTTTCTAGCCCCACAAAAAAAATCAACATAGCACCTATGCAAAGCCCTCACTTTGTCACTCAGAAACGTATTCCAGTGTCTGCCTGCAACTTGAACATTTTTGCCAGAGCGTGTGACTGTTTAGGCTACCTGCCCCTCCCCCAGCGAGGAACAGGCTACTGTACTGACTTTACAAAATGATTCAGAATATAGGGAGATATATTTTTAATTAGTTAAAGAAAAATGGATTAACTTTTTAAATGCAAGTTAACCCTTCTACAATTTCTGCAGCCCAGCGGTAATCTAATTAACATAACAAAACATCTAGATCTGTCTATTTAACTACATACTTCAGTCAGAGACTGCCATCAATTAAGTTGTTTGTGGTGATGTCAAAATTAGGAGTGTTGTACAAACAAAGTCATCAGCAATTGGATCATCTCTAACGAATCAGATTTTCAAAACGCCACTTTACCCACGTGTGTTCTGTCTCTGGCACAACCCATCGTTTTCTGGGACCATTCAGACGGTCTAGAATATATTTTGATTTTAGAAATTGTCGGGGAGGTACACAAATCCAGACACATTGCCAAAATTAAACTAACGTCCGTGGGCGTGGGGTAGCGTTTTGCCAGAGCAAATAGTTTGGTTTAATTCAGATTCCAATGGTGGGCTTATGAAAATATATACAGTACCAGCCAAAAGTTTTGACACACCTAACTCATTCCATTTTGTTTTCTACATGAAACTATGAAATAACACATATGGAATCATGTAGTAACCAAAAAAGTGTTAAACACAATCAAAACATTTTTTAGATTTTAGATTTTTTTTGCTTGGCCCTCCTATGTTGAACATAATAAACTGCTCCCTATCCACCAGATGTGTACCAAACTCACTAAAAGTGGCAGTAATAAAGCCTTTCTTGAAAAAGCCAAACCTTGACCCAGAAAAAATGACAAAATATTGGCCTGTATCGAATCTCCCATTCCTCTCAAAACTGTTAGAAAAGGCTGTTGCCCAGCAACTCACTGCCTTCCTGAAGAAAAACAATGTATACGAAACGCTTCAGTCTGGTTTTAGACCCCATCATATCACTGAAACTGCACTTGTGAAGGTGGTAAATTACCTTTTAATGGCGTCAGACCGAGGCTCTGAATCTGTCCTCGTGCTCCACTAGACCGTAGTGCTGCTTTTGATATCATCAATTACCACATTCTTTTGGAGAGATTGGAAACCCAAATTGGTCTACTTGGACAAGTTCTGTCCTGGTTTAGATCTTATCTGTCAGAAAGATATCAGTTTGTCTCTGTAGATGGTTTGTCCTCTGACAAATCAACTGTAAATGTCGTTGTTCCTCAAGGTTCTGTTTTAGGACCACTATTGTTTTCCCTATATATTTTACCTCTTGGTGATGTCATTCGGAAACGTAATGTTAATTCTCACTGATATGCGGGTGACACACAGTCGTACATTTCAATGAAACATGGTGAAGCCCCAAAATTGCCCTCCCTGGAAGCCTGCCTTTCAGATAGAAGGAAGTGGATGGCGACAAATGTTCTACTATTAAACTTGGACAAAACAGAGATAATATTTCTTGGTCCCAAGAAACAAAGAGAAGAGATCTTATGTTGAATCTGACAATTAATCTTGATGGTTGTACAGTCGTCTCAAAAAAAAACTGTGAAGGACCGCGGCGTTACTCTGGACCCTGATCTCTCTTTTGACGAGCATATCAAGACTGTTTTAAGGACAGCTTTTTCTCCATCTACGTAACATTGCAAAAATTATAAACTTTCCGTCCAAAAATGATGCAAAAAGATGTATCCATGCTTTTGTCACTTCTAGATTAGACTACTGCAATGCTCTACTTTCTAGCTATCCGTATCAAGCACTAAATAAACTTCAGTTGGTGCTAAACACTGCTCGAATCACGTAGGCCTAATTATTGTCCCTAGAATTTCTAAGCAAACAGCTGGATAGCTCCATTTTTTTGGAATGGTCTGGCTATCCATGTGAGGGACGCAGACTCGGTCTCGACCTTTAAGTCATTACTGAAGACTCATCTCTTTAGTAGGTCCTATGATTGAGTGTAGTCTGGCCCAGTAGTGTGAAGGTGAACGGAAAGGCTCTGGAGCAATGAACTGCCCTTGCTGTCTCCGCCTGGCCGGTTCCCCTCTCTCCACTGAGATTCTCTGCCTCAAACCCGATTACGGGGGCTGAGTCACTGGCTTACTGGTGCTCTTCCATGCTGTCCCTAGGAGGGGTGCGTCACTTGAGTGGGTTGAGTCACTGATGTGATCTTCCTGTGCGGGTTGGCACCCTCCCTCGGGTTTGTGCCGTGGGGGAGGTCTTTGTGGGCTATCTCAGCCTTTTCTCAGGATATAAGGTTTGTGGTTGAAGATATCCCTCTAGTGGTGTGGGGGCTGTGCTTTGGCAAAATGGGTGGGGTCCTGCCTTTTTCTATAATCTAACAGGCTCTTTATCATTCTCCATACCTTATATTCCAATGCATCCAACATGATGCATGCCCTCCATGGTATTGGGTAACTGCTGTTTGAGAACTCATCTGGTTTAGATATCAAACTCTGGTTCTTATTGCAGAGCACATTGTACTACTGGTTTTAGAAAACATTATATATTAAGGTATTCTATATGTTTAGGCTGTAACCGTATGTATTGGCTAATAAACATCTGCAGCTGTCGTTTTTAAATCTCAATTCTAGCAAATATGACACACACACATCTTTAAATCTACATGCTTTTATTTGGGTTTCTATGCAAAGTATACGATTGAATGTTTCTTTAAGCCTGCAGCTAGTTACTTGAAATGAATCATATAATCATCCAAAACATGATTCAAAAATCTAATTGACTAACAAAGAGTGCATTTAATGGAACACAAATTGACATTTACAGTCGCTGGGTAGGGTAGTAAAACTAACATTGGCTAGCCTTCAAATAATTGTCCAAATGGTCAAAGGAGTTACCAATTCCTATTGCATGCTGCACATTTTTAAGTGCACTAGAAAATAGATGCTTATCTTGTTTCAGTCTTTGGGAGCGAGCTATATCTGTTCCTCTTCATCAGACAGCAGCTCGCATTTTTAAAAGAGGCTGTGTTTAGATCGTGTATATATAAGCAGGCCAAGTATTGCCTCAATCATGAGTGGTATGTAAGGGGATTCTAATTGGTTCCAAGTTGAGCAGTTTGGCAAATTTGGCTTAGGAGACAGTGTTGAAATGTACTGTTTGTCCCGCATCTGGGTATTTTAAATCGGGTCATCCTATTGCAATGTAACATATCAACTTTTATATACATACAGAGCATTATTGCTTTATAATTAGATTTAAATCAATTACTTGACACACAGGGTAGTTCACTTAATAACACAATTGTCAGAAATAACAGTCTTAAGAGTAGGCTACTCACCAGACATACATAGACTCAACACAGTTCAACACAATGTATGATAGCAACAGAAAAATGTCATACAATTTTGACATTTATTTGATGTATTTCACATACTGTACAGCACTTTAGCCCACACAACAGAAAAATAAACATAACTCATCAAAAAAACGATGTCACAGTGTTACATTCCCTCCCGTCTACCCATTCAGGGGAATGAATCATACAGATAATCTAATGGCTAAACTACTGAATTGCTGTAAAAAAAAATACATAATAATTAAATGGCCAATAAACCTCTGAACAAAGTTTAAAATGACAGAATTGTCTAAATGTAATCATGTTGCAATGGACATCAATGGTGCTAAGGGGAGGGGTTGTAACACTACAGCATCGTCAGCTTTAGTTTATTTTGACCAAAGAGGCTGTTGACACGTGGTCTAATGTCAGAAGAAACAAAACCTCAAATTCCTTGTCTGCAATTATCAGCGGGGTAAAAAAATATTCACTCAAACAGATCACCTCGTTAAATTTCCCTCCAGTAACAAAGTAATCCTCTTTTATGATCCAAAAAAAATACATTTCAGGTGTTATCAAACTGAAGGGAGATCTGAAAACTTTCCTCTACAACTATTGACCTAGGTTTTTGTAAAGGATGACATAATTTTGTGGACTGAGGAAGTTGTAAGACAGGGTATCCTTGTTACATTTTCTAATGAAAGAATCTCACTTCACTCAGTTGACATAATGGTCTGGCTGGATACACTCCACTTACTGTCAATATACTCTGTTCACTGTATAACAGAAAACAGGCCAGAATCATCCTTGCTGAGCTAATGGACTGTCAGCGATGCTACATTTTATGTTGAGCAATAAACTGGAAGAACAGGTAGAGGGGATCATTACAAGGAGAGGAAGCAGGGTATGAGAAAGACAGACTCTACACACAGATCGCAACAAAATGTCCTGAGATGCAGCCCTTCCATACAGCTGTACAGTTAAAGACGGAATCCGCAGTAGGGGGAAACAGCTCCACTAGCCGCCCCACCACCGTTGTTAATGTTTTTGTTGCCAAGCTGAGGAGCGTTGTGCAGTACAACTGTAGTACATATTGTGCTCTGCGTGCAATGATGTTCGTGTTTGTTGTTTGCAGTAGCTTCTTTGTTGTAGTAATAACGCAAACAAACATGGCTGTTTCACCATTAAGGATTCCAGCTTCAAGGAAACAAATCAAATTTCAAATCAAATTTATTTATAGAGCCCTTCTTACATCAGCTGATATCTCACAGTGTTGTACGGAAACCCAGCCTAAAACCACAAACAGCAAGCAATACAGGTGTAGAAGCACGGTGTCTAAGGATACTGCCTGACTATAAATAACTCCCCCATGCTCTGTCCACTTGTATGACATGGAGAGATGCTGTGCCTGCTTTGTTAAGTAAAGACATTCTCCTATGTATTTTTGAATTGTGCTCATTTACAACACAGGTGGTGAGGGACAGGCAGGCAGACAAACAGACAGTCAATAAGGTCTTAGATTTGAGCTGTTCAGTTAGAAAGACACACGGTGCATTCATGAATGTTGACACCTGACAACAAACAGTCACATTTCTAGATATTTCAAAAGGAAATTTAAGAAGCTCTGATTAGACATTGCTAGCCAGGGAAAGCATGGTAGGGCCATTGCACCTGCTCTACCAATGTTTTCTTTAACATATTTCTAAACACTATGAGGTTGGAATAATACTGTTAAATTGCAAAATTATGATAATGGTCTTTTGGTGTATGAGCTATTTGAAAACAACATTTCAGCCTCTTTTGTTGGGATGTAGTTTTAGCCTGCCCGGTGACATCACCAGGCAGTAAGTTAGTTAATAAACCAATAAGAAAGAAGTTCCAAACCTCTCTGCCAATAACTGCTCATTTTAATTTTTTTCTCCCCACTCAAATCCACTCCCAGACAGTCCTAGAAACATTCTTGCTTGAGAAATTGCTCTTTGCTAAGAAGCAAGTTTTGTTTAGTTTTTACAATTTTAATTGAAAATAATCGCAGTAAAGTACTTAATTATTACTCCAAAATTATGTGATATTGAGATAAAAACTGCTGCATTGGACCTTTCATAAGATCATACTGCATAAATACAGCAATGCAGGTTCAACTGAATTGAGTTCATAGTCAAAGAAAGCCGAAGTTCACAACTAAGAGTAGTATATGATTCCTGCAAGTGCCATATCAGGGTTGTAGTTGAATCACCAACATTTAAGTCCAGGTGGTCAAGATTCATGCAGACGTTCAAGTTCAAACTTAGGTCCTTACAATGATGAGTGAATGTTTTTATCATATACTCATATACTCACCTTCGATCAAACACGTGTGTTCAGTTGTACTGTAGATAAAAAAGAGGTGCCTCAACTTCTTAACTATAATTGCCTTACCCAAGGTTAAGCATTAGCATCCACATGTCCGGCAAGCATTAGCATCCACATGTCCGGCAAGCATTAGCATCCACATGTCCGGCAAGCATTAGCATCCACATGTCCGGCAAGCGTTAGCATCCACATGTCCGTCAAGCATTAGCATCCACATGTCCGGCAAGCGTTAGCATCCACATGTCCGGCAAGCATTAGCATCCACATGTCCGGCAAGCATTAGCATCCACATGTCCGGCAAGCAACGGTGAGCAGTTCATGAATTCCAATTGAATTTAGCTCACATGAACAACACTTATATACATTGTTGTCGAAAGAACAAATATAATGAATGATAAAACGACAGAGTCCTACTTGTTAGAAAATGTGTCTCGTGTATCATATCCAGATAACATTTTGGAAAATGTAATGGACAGCAAGCATTTACAAAATATGTATGCAATATCATACACCAGATAATGCAGACTACGGGTTTGTAATATTAAGAGGCCAGGCGATATATAAGGTATACCTGTATGGATCGACTTACTGGAGTGGAGTTTTACAATGCTGTCTATAACGAGGATACAATGCTAAATAACTGAAAAGTTCTACAAATTGCACCTACCTCCCTGTCCGTTTTGTCCTAGTTTGATTGAGTTTACAACAATCAGAAAGTAGGAATACCATTAAAACAACTTAGAATGTATGTATTTCCATCCTAGGGTCATGCACTACTCATGAAAAACATTTCGAATTTAAAATATCTTCATAATGTCAAAAATGAGACAAATATTCTGATATATTTTGGCAATATTGCCCAGCCATAGTAATATTTGACCTCAACTATTTGTGTAAGATTCCCCAAGTTAAAAATAGAAAGACTCCTCAGCACCAGTCAGAGTTGCTGTGTTGGAATAATGTATAAGGCAGGTACATCAGAACACAGGAGGACAATAGTCTGAGCAAGTTAAAAAATAAGATAATATTTATTAATGATATTGAAAATGCTCATGAAAGCCATGGATGTCCACACACAAACTTAAGTCACTGAAGGCAAACAGAAGCCTTACCATTACAGATAAAATGATTTGGGTTGGAGGAGGCTGTTAACTTTATTTTGAAGGTTCCAAAGAAAACAAACCACAAATAATGCAAAGTACATTGTCTATTGGCAGAGTCAGTTACACAGGGTCACATAGAAGTGTATGTTTATTTGTAGTGACTCCCATGTACTCCAAAATGGGGGGTGACATGATCGAAGTGTAGCTGATTTGCTGTTGAACATCCATTTGTAGCCAACAATTCAAACATAAATGTGATGCTAGTTACCTACCCACAGTCATTCAAATCTGAAACATACATAAGGATTAGTATAGGTCAACTCTTCGGTATGGTTTTCCCGACTCTCAGAGCAGATTGCATTGCACTTTAGACAGGATAATCAACCTATTTCACAAAATATGCTGCTGTACTATAGGTAGAACAAAGTTACGCAACAGTTTTATAAAACATTGCTTAAGTACATAGCAATTATCTAATATTATAAAAAGGCTTGCAAGAAATGGCCCTGGGATGAATGAGATAGATCGAACAGTGCATGTAAATGAAAGACTGGTTAACAGAGGCAAAAGTGTTTGATGTTGTGAAATATTCCATAATGGGAAATGGCGAACCCTTATCAAACAGGATTTGAGCTGCTCTTTGGCAGGAGCATCTGTGCCCTTGGTTAAAACCGCACATGGTAAACAGCTCTGTGTTTATTCCCCTCAGTCTCAAGGCAGAATCTCTCGCCTGCTCTCAAATGTCGAAGTCAGGTGGGGAAATAATTGGTTTTTAATCGTTGCCAACAAGTAAAATGTCACCATTTCCAAAGTGGACGAGTCTAGATTCATTTCTGATTAGCATGAAAGGAAATGCCAAATATGCTTGTGATTTTTACAGATAAGAGGAAAATATATCATGGACACCTCCATGACACAGCCCCACCAGACCACAGAAAGCACAGCAGTAAAAATCCATTAAATTACTTATCTTTCATCTCTGTCACTTAACAACAACAACTGAACCGGTCAAAACCTGCGTGTCAAATTTCTGAGATTCTGTTTTAAGTCTAGGACACATCAACACCAAGTCCTATATACTGTAGCCCTAGCAAAGGCACCCAACAGTGTGTGACAGACCACCTGACAAGTGACTGACTACAGGGTTGCTTGAAGTTCAGTTCTATCAAGCATTCTTTAACTGTGAGTGTCTACTCTACAATTGAATCAAATCAGACTATTGACCAAACATAACGGGTAAATAAAGAGTTGCAGCACTGCTAATTCAGCTTATTCAAATCATTTATTGTGCTCCAGAAAAGTTACTATTTTAACTATTTTAACTATTACTATTTTAACCAGAAAGAAAGACAAGTGACAAATCTACAATACAACTGAAATACCCACTCACATACTCAGCGCCCTTCTCACAGACATGTTGAAAGAGCGAACAGCCTTTTACAGATCTTAAAAGATCTTCATCAATCTCAAAGATGTAGTGTAGCATTTTTTGGAAAATGGCACTCTTCGCATTACATTCATTCACAATTCTTGACCCTCCTCTGTCCAGGACTGGGTAACACAGGTAAGGCCTGAGCCACATCGTCACATTATAGTTTGAGGTATAACCCTTCTTTCTCTCGCATTCTGGAAGTCCTGCATGCAAATCATTTTAAAAGGTCCAGTGCAGCCAGTTTTATCTCAATATCAAATAATTGATGGGTAACAATTAAAAGTACCTTACTGTGATTGTGTTCAACTAAAATGGTCAAAAAGAAACAAAAATAGCTTCTTAGCAATTTCCCAAGCAAGAGAAACTGTCTGGGAGTGGTCTGAGTGGGGAGGGGAACACTGAAAACTAGCTGGTATTGGCAGAGATGTTTTGAACCCTCTTTCTTATTGTTTTATTAACAATTTGCTGCCTGGATATGTTACAAGGCGGGCCAAAACTCTATCCCACCAAAACAGGCTGACATTGCAGGCAGTCTTTTCAAACAGCTCTTACACTAAAAGGGCATTATCATAATTCCCACAATTTCACATTATTATTATTATAACCTCAGAGTGTGGAAATATATATAATACATAGGAAACCCCGTTTTTGACTGCACTAGGCCTTTAACACCGCTCTGAGGGAGCATGGTGGAGAAAGAGTATAGTGAGCAGCAACTATCCATATTCATACCTGCAGTAATTGAATATGGGGGATGTGCAGAATCAGCCTTTTGGGGAGGGAAGGAGGTAGGGAGAGGGGGGTAGTACCAGTTGTCCCATTTCTAACTCTGGTTCCAATCCTCCCCGGTAGGGGACGGAGTGGTGAGGGGAGGGGGGGGGGGTCCATGGGAACATCCTGTTGAGGACTGGCTCTGTGTCAGAGGTTTTGTGTTATTCAGAAACAGAGCACAGTTTTCTCCCCGCACCTCTTAATCCCCAATCATTCATCCTGCGTGCTAGAGTGAGTGTTTCTGTGGCGTTCGCCTCTCCTGCCAACTCTCCAATGTTGTTCTCCAATTACTTGATCATTTGTCCGTAGTGCAATTACATGTTTAATTCGCTGGGCGTTTCTCTCCCCCTGTGTCATTTCCCCAGTAAGAAGCATTGTTTAGAGGTCACACCACTGCAATACAGGCTGATGAAATTGCTTGCGTTTTAGTTTTGGGCAATGTGAACTATAATTTACCTTCACCTCCCCCAGAAAAGCTATACCTTGTCTACGTCCCATTGTTTGGTAGGGTATGTTCTTACTTTGATGGACTGTAGAGCAACTGTCACCCCTTAGCAGACGCATTATATCCAGCCTTTATTGACAGGAAAATGGGAGGACAAGTGTTTTTCTTACTACTTTGTCTTACTTATGTGTCGCCTCTTACTACAGTATGTGCCGTCTTCACTCTCTGCTTGAGTACAGTGGGGCTTTTGACTGTTTAGAGAACTATTTTCCCCTCAGCGGCTTCCTCCTTTAAACTATTCACTCTGGTATGTATTTGTATAACACATTGTTACTCTCCTGGCCTGCGATAGCTGGCAGAGGGAAGTTGCACTCTGGCATTGTGAGGGCAGGAACATTCACTATGGGCTGCCTAGAGGTTAGCGAGACAGTCATGGTAACAAGCTGACAGTCTTGTACAATGTGACACCAAGGCGTGTGTTCACGAATAAACCATGCTACAGAACAACAAGAACTAAAAGTCCAGAAAATCTGAGACAATACAGTACAGCATCATCAGTAGAAAATAAAAAAAGAACAGAACAGAAGCAAATGGAAATTACTCTGTGAGAGACAAGGGTGCTGGCTAGACGGTTCTAAGCGGTTCTACTGCAGTGAATCTGCCTGAATGCTGTTTCCTCCCTGGGAGAGGTGTACCATGGGAGTTCCTGGAGCCCCTGTTCTCTCGCCCTCTCTCCACCCCGCCTCTCTTCCTCCTGCTGTTGGGTTGCAGGCACATCCAACATGTCAGCGGAGGGCATCCTCGCTTCAATTACACATTTATACGCATAAGTCTTTAAACAGTGCTACGGAACATACTCTATGAAAGGATAATAGGGGGAAAGAAAATGTATGCTGTCAAGAGGTTCTACTATTCCCTAGCCTTCACCTTCCCTTCTTCATGGCCCTGGGCACACTTTGTGTTTAGGGATCATTCATACGGAAAACAAAAATAATAAACAGTGCAGGTAATTACTTTTCTACGTTAAAGTTTCCTTGAACTAGTCAAGAGCAGTGATAAGTAACCTAATAAGTAATAGCAAATAACATTGATCAAAAGAGTACAATGAAACGTCCCTCCATCGGGATCCCAAACAGCGAGTGATTCACCACTATCAAAAAGTTGTACCAACACACATTGTACAAAACTAGTCCTTATACCCATGTTCACTCAAGCTATTGTGTATGTACTGTAGTTACCTTAAGCCCACCCTCCCCTGCTGTCCCCAATTATGACCATGACCTTAACCCATGTGGGTTTGTGGGTTTGTAAGCCAATCAGAAGTGTTCCTTCAAACTATTCCAATGGGGCTGACTTTATTTCTTAATTATGACTTAATCAGCAGAACAGCCATCAAGCAGATAAATTGTCATGCGCTTCGTGCTAAAAATATCCAGTATTCTTTGTCCTCCAGCTCTCGGTATAGACAGCACTTGTGTGATGAAGCTGAATCTGCCAGAAAGCCAGTGGATCCCTCCGTTTTTGTTCTGCTGGCAGATTTGCGGAATTGACGCCCAAGAATGACTTAAACAGCATTGGTGCTTTGTGTACATATCTAGATATGTAAAAAGGCTCTATACAATAAAACTGTTCCCCAAAAATAAATTTCTGAGAAGAATCCAAGACATTTTGAAAATGTTTACATTGTGCATAACCTTTAAAAGTTTTTCCTCTCTCTCTAGATTGTTTTTGTCATATCTTACATTGCCTCTACTTGTAGAGTAACACATGCCTAAATTGGTTGCATCTCCCCTTGACTCCAGAAAGAGTACTCTACAGTTTGATGCCTCAGGAAAACAATATGTTTTCTTTCATTTACAAAGCGACCTGCTACTCCTCTGAAACTCCACTGAGGTGTTTTCTTTTTTTCCAAGATACCAGGATGAAGCAATCATTTATAAAATTCCAAAGTTGATATCTGTAGCTGGAAAAGTTGACCTTGTTCTGTTTCAATAACAGAAATAAAAAGTATCCTTCTCTTTGTTTATTTTTTCATTTGAAACATTTGTTTGACTTCTTTCTAATTTCTTCTTTTATATCAAATGAAATTCTTCTCCCGTCCCAGCAAAATCCCTATTCCCTTAATATATTCACAGGAGTAGAAGTTATTCCACATCCGTTTGATCGGGCTGGGTGTGAGCTGCTCTGGCATGTGCTGTGTGTGTCAGCGTCCATCCGTCCGGCTATACCCTGGTGGTGGAGTGTGAGTGTGGGTGGGGCAGGGTGTGAGGCAGGGTGTTGTTCTGTGCACTACTAGGGAAGGTGTTGAAGTTGTGCAACGACTGGAGGCCCTGCATGGTGTTGGGGATCATGGTGATGGTGTTGGGGGTCATGAGGGGGATGTCGTCAGGTGAGCGGCGCATGGCTAGCGTGTAGTCTGGCGGGCAGGCAGTTCTCAGAACTACCTCGTGTGGATGCATGGCGTCGCACTCGTGGTCCAGGTCTGTGTGCTTCATCTGCAGGGACATGATCTCCTCCTCCTGTGTGTGCGCCAGGTCATTGGTCGTGTTGCGCTGGGGGCTGCAGCGCCGGTGCACGTCGTGCCGCCGCTTATCCTTCTTGTAGTAGAGGGCAGCGAAGGCCAGGATGTTGAGGAAGAGCAGCGAGGCACCCACAGCGATGGTGACACTCAGCTCAGTGGAGTAGTCCCTCTGATCCACCAGGAAGGGCTGATTCTGACTGTCCTGAGTCTCGGTGGGGAAAGGCGTAGGGTTAGGCCTCTTGGTGTTGACAGGGATCTTCTTTGGTGACCTGGGCGTGACCTCCGGTGGGGGGACCTTGGTGGTGGTGGAGATGATCTGGGTGACCTCGTTTAGGCTGTGGAGGTGGGGCACCAGCTCCAGCCACAGGTTGACCTTGTTGGCCCGGTAGTGCTCCTTGACGCGGGGTTTCAGGCCGATGTGGAGGTACAGCTGGTCTTTCTGGTTGTAGCGAGTCCACGCCACCTCCTCGAAACGGTTAGGCTTAGTGTGGATGAACTTGGTATCCTGGGGGACCGGCTGGTTAGGGTCACTGCAGGGGAAAGACGGGACTTAGTATGAGCAAAGCACCACTACAAAGCATGAGGAATGGAGGCTCATTCCAGCAGAACGAGTACCATTTTCTGGGAATGGCATATGGAGCCAGTCAGAACACATCATAAACTGGCTTAACCATGCAAAGTGGAGGCATAAATCTCATTGGTGCCCTGTTTTATATGTCAATTTACTGTTATATATGTAGATCATTAGTATCTCGATGGTCCCTTTGGGCTCTTTGGCTGCTGAGGGAAAAAGCCATTGTCCCCCATTATGCTCCAAAAAACAATTACCTCCATGACTACATGCTTAAAGGCAAAGAAATATATATATATTTTTTTTCTATTGAGAATTCCACTATCCAGGCAACCATCATTTGTCATTAATTAACAGCATGTCTGACAATGACACACATTGATATGCTGTCCAACATAAAACATAAAAATATATACAACATGGTATTCAATTCTTTAACTAGACAAAAATGTAACACACACACACAAGCTTGCTGGCATAAACACATTACAGCTTAAAATAGGTTTCAGTACCACACGTACCCAGTTTTGGCAAAATTAGTCCAGTAAGTCATCACCACAGCACTGAGCATGACGTCGTTCTTCGAGAAGTTACAGGGGAACAGTTCTGTTGGACCGATCATGGGCAGGCCAAACACATAGGGGATCTCGTCTCCGTGGGCTGCGTCTGCCCACGGGGGCACCTGCTCTGTCTGGCAGTGGTGGTAGAAGGCGTAGAAGTATGTTGGTGACCCAAAGCTGGAGTGTAGATCTGCTGTGGCCACGGCCGGAGCCACCCATTGGTGGTCAGTGAAGAGAGCTAGTAGGGTCTTCCTCCTGGTCTCTGGGTTGTGTTTATCAGCCCAGTCCGTGTACATGAACTTTATGGTCTCACGCAGAATGTCTTTGCCCTCCGGGTAACCGTACAGGTCGTCCACAAAGCTGGACACGGCGTAGTCAAAATCATTGGCCTGGACGCCGTTCTCATTATCTACGATGAGCTCCACAAACTTCAGGCCCTCGCCCTGGTTGACGCCCAGCATGATGTCATAGTTGAGGAACTCGCCCTGCTCCATGAGGATCTGGGGGTCGTCTGGGATCACATCTCCATCTATGACAGGCCCGAAGGCGATATGGTACCTGGCTGGCTGGATGTCCTGGTCCACCAGCTCCTTGTAGTGCTTCTTCTGCAGACACTCCACCAGGTCCACCGTGTCCTTCAGGTTGCAGCCCACCTTCTTGGCCAACATGCGAGCGTACTTAGCAGGCTGGAAGCTGACTGCCCAGCTGGACAACGCAGTGCCACTCTGTGCTATAGCTCTCTGGAAAAGTCCTGCAGAGATACAAGATACAAGCCAACCAGAGTCAGACAACACCTCATAATGTAGCATCACAATGCATCACACTGGGAAATGTTGTTGCCTGCTTTCCCCCAGAGTATGATAGAAAACAGACTATTATTTTAGGGATACTATGGTTGGTGCATGGGCCTTTATGCGTCTTAATCATGGGTCCTTGTAAGTCATTGATGATGCATGCTGTGATAAAATAATTTCCCAAAGTAATACTCTACTCTCTCTCTACATGACCTGCCACTCAGGAGGAAATGCCACTGAAACTGTCATTACTAAACATATCCAAACACAGCATGATGTGTACTCACACTAAAATCTAAATGTGCACTTGTAGAGTTATGTGCACTTGAAGAGCGATTAAATTTGCTGGCAATAGACGTAACTCTCCTCACAACCTTGAAAATGTAAAAGTCAATTTGTCTAGCTTAGTTTATTGTGCAAATCCTGGGAGAGCACAGGGAGACATTGTCTCTTGTCTTGACAGACATCTGCATTGTTAACAGAGATTACTGCTTTACAAACAGTCAGACTTCTATGTTAGGGTTTGTTTGACAAGGTTTTTAGACAGACTTGTTACACAGTTCCAATATCATAGGAATTATCATGACACATATTGTTAATTCTGATATTTTATAAACAGGAAATAACCTCTTTTAACGTACATGTATTTTTATCATTCTAATAACAAAGAAAACTTGCTTTAATTATCACATTTTCAAACATGTTGATATGAAATCTGTCTTTCGATCCAACCCACACATGAACATTGAGAAAAGATGGAAATGACAAAGTTGTAGGAGTAGGATTGATCATGCTGTGTCTGAAAAGTGTCATACTGTGGTATGAATATTAATAGTTTTGTATTTAATTAATCTCTGAAGACAATAAGATTAGAGGGAGCAATACACTGACATGATAACATTGATTGGGGCTCCCCTAAGAATGTGGATTAGGAGGTGAGATAGCGATACAATCCAAATAAAGTGGGTCTGGCGATCAGGTATGGAATACCATTAGAGCCCATATATGGTCAGTGCTTTAACCTTCTCCCTGAGAAGGGTTTTACACAATATAAGGTCCTAGAAAAACAGGGAAAATACAAATGTATATATCCAGCTGTTAGGAAGGAAGGGAAAAGTAAAGAAGCCGGATTGTCTACAGTTCTTTGTGGTTGTGAGGCAGAGTGGCATATGAAAGGTGGGGACTATGGCAATTCAAATGTATACGTGAAGATAGAGAGAGAGAGAGAATCAAAAGCACTTTACACAGGGGAAGATGTTTGGGGGTGCGATTCTTTTGCCGATGGGGGGGCAGACGGCTATTTCGGTCAGCTAATACAGGACTAGTAAAGGCCCAGTGCAATAATGTTGTAATAAATATATACAGTACCAGTCAAAAGTATAGACACATCTACTCATTCAAGAGTTTTTATTTATTTTTACTATTTTCTACATTGTAGAATAATAGCAAAGACATCAAAACTGTGAAATAACACATATTGAATCATGTAGTAACCGAACAAGTGTTGAACAAATCAAAAAATATTTTAGATTCTTCAAAGTAGCCACCCTTTGCCTTGATGGCAGCTTTGTGCACTCTTGGCATTCTCTTATTAACCAGCTTCACCTGGAATGCTTTTTAAACAGTCTTGAAGGAGTTCCCACATATGTTGAGCACTTGATAACTGATTTTCCTTCACTCTGCGGTCCAACTCCTCCCAAACCATCTCAATTGGGTTGAGGTCGGGTGATTGTGGAGGCCAGGTCATCTGATGCAGCACTCCATCACTCTCCTTCTTGGTCAAATAGCCCTTACGCAGCCTGCAGGTGTGTTGGGTCATTGTCCTGTTGAGAAACAAATGATAGTCGCACTAAGCGCAAACCAGATGGGATGGCATATCGCTGCAGAATGCTATGGTAGCCATGCTGGTTAACTTCTTGGTGACAGGGGGCAGTATTTTCACGTCCGGATGAAATGCATGCACAAATTCTACTGCCTGCTACATATCTCCAGAAGATAAGATATGCATATTATTAGTGGATTTGGATAGAAAAACTCTGAAGTTTCTAAAACTGTTTGAATCATGTCTGTGAGTATAACATAACTTATTTAGCAGGCGAAACCCAGAGGACAAACCATTCAGATTTTTTGTTGTTGATGTCACTCTTTTAAATTAGTTTTCATTGGGAATCTAGATTTCTAGGGGACCTTCTTGCAGTTCCTATCGCTTCCACTGGATGTCAACAGTCTTTAGAAATTGGTTGAGGTCATTCCTTTGTGTAATGAAGTACGGTCACTTGAAGTGTACTGTTAGAAGAAGAAGTGCATGACCAGAAAGCTAGCTTCAGTTTGTTTTCCTCCTGTATTGAACACAGATCATCCAGTCTTCAATTTTGTTGATTTTTTACGTAAAAAAATACCTAAAGTTGTATTACAAAAGTAGTTTGAAATGTTTTGGCAACGTTTACAGGTAACCTTTGAGATATTTTGTAGTCACAATGAGCAAGTTGGAACTGGTGTTTTTCTGGATCAAACGCGCCAAATAAATGGACATTCCGTCGATATACAGTGGGGAGAACAAGTATTTGATACACTTCCCATTTTGCAGGTTTTCCCTACTTACAAAGTATGTAGAAGTCTGTAATTTTTATCATAGGTACACTTCAACTGTGAGAGACAGAATCTAAAACAAAAATCACATTGTATAATTTTTAAGTAATTCATTTGCATTTTATTGCATGATATAAGTATTTGATACATCAGAAAAGCAGAACTTAATATTTGGTACAGAAATATATAATTTTGCAATTAGAGATATCATACGTTTCCTGTAGTTCTTGACCAGGTTTGCATGATTTTTAAGCAGCAGGGATTTTGGCCCAGTCCTCCATACAGACCTTCTCCAGATCATTCAGGTTTCGGGGCTGTCGCTGGGCAATACGGACTTTCAGCTCCCTCCAAAGATTTTCTATTGGGTTCAGGTCTGGAGACTGACTAGGCCACTCCAGGACCTTGAGATGCTTCTTTCGGAGCTACTCCTTAGTTGCCCTGGCTGTGTGTTTTGGGTTGTTGTCATGCTGGAAGACCCAGCCACAACCCATCTTCAATGCTCTTACTGAGGGAAGGAGGTTGTTGGCCAAGATCTCGCGATACATGGCCCCATCCATCCTCCCCTCAATACGGTGCAGTCATCCTGTCCCCTTTGCAGAAAAGCATCCCCAAAGAATGATGTTTCCACCTCCATGCTTCACGGTTGGGATGGTGTTCTTGGGGTTGACTCCTTCTTCTTCCGAGTGAATTTTAGACCAAAAAGCTCTATTTGGTCTCATCAGACCACATGATCTTCTCCCATTCCTCCTCTGGATCATCCAGATGGTCATTTGCAAACTTCAGACGGGCCTGGACATACGCTGGCTTCAGCAGGGGGACCTTGCGTACGCTGCAGGATCTTAATCCATGACTAATGGTTTTCCATGCTACTAATGGTTTTCTTTGAGACTGTGGTCCCAGCTCTCTTCAGGTCATTGACCAGGTCCTGCTGTGTAGTTCTGGGCTGATCCCTCATCTTCCTCATGATCATTGATGCCCCACAAGGTGAGATCTTGCATGGAGCCCCAGACCGAGGGTGATTGACCGTCATCTTGAACTTCTTCCATTTTCTAATAATTGCACCAACAGTTTTTGCCTTCTCACCAAGCTGCTTGCCTAGTGTCCTGTAGCCCATCTCAGCCCTGTGCAGGTCTACAATTTTATCCCCAATGTCCTTACATAGTCCTCTGGTCTTGGCCATTGTGGAGAGGTTGGAGTATGTTTGATTGAGTGTGTGGACAGGTGTTCTGGATTTTTGTTTTAGATTCTGTCTCTCACAGTTGAAGCGTACCAATGATAAATATTACACACCTCTACATGCTTTGTAAGTAGGAAAACCTGCAAAAATCGGCAGTGTATCAAATACTTGTTCTCCCCACTGTATATTGATGCAATTAATCGAACAAAAGGACCATTTGTGATGTTTATGGGACATATTGGATTGCCAACAAAAGATGCTCGTCAAAAGTAAGGCATGAATTATATTTATATTTATGCGTTTTGTGTCGTGCCTGCAGGGTTGAAATATGGTTTCTCTTTGTTTACGGAGGCGTTATCCTCAGATAATAGCATTGTTTGCTTTCACCGAAAAGCCTTTTTTCGAAATCTGACATGTTGGCTGGATTCACAACAAGTGTAGCTTCAATTTTCTATATTGCATGTGTGATTTAATGAAAGTTTGATTTTTATAGTAATTTATTTGAATTTGTCGCCCAGAGAGGTTAAGTGTGCATTGAGTACTGTATAAATATAATAATAATAATATAATAATATAATAATAAATGCCATTTAGCAGACGCTTTTATCCAAAGCGACTTACAGTCATGTGTGCATACATTCTATGTATGGGTGGTCCTGGGAATCGAACCCACAACCCTGGCGTTACAAGCGCCATGCTCTACCAACTGAGCTACAGAAGGACCATAAATCACCAACAGTGTCACCAGCAAAGCAACCCCACCCCATAACACCTCCTCCTCCATGCTTCCCGGTGGGAACCACACATGCAGAAATAATCCGTTCACCTACTCTGCGTCTCACAAAGACACGGCGGTTGGAACCAAAAATCTCTAATTTGGACTCATCAGACCAAAGGACAGATTTCCACCGGTCGAATGTCCATTGCTCTTGATTCCTGGCTCATGCAAGTCTCTTATTATTATTGGTGTCCTTTAGTAGTCGTTTCTTTGAAGCAGGTCTACCATGAAGGCCTAATTCACGCAGTCTCCTCTGAACAGTTGATGTTGAGATGTGTTTGCTACTTGAACTCTGTGAAGCATTTATTTGGACTGTAATTTCTGAGGCTGATAACTCTAATGAACCTGTTCGCTGCAGCAGAGGTAACTCTGTGTCTTCCGTTCCTGTGGAGGTCCTCATGAGAGCCAGTTTCATCATAGCGCTTGATGGTTTTTGTGACTGCAGATGTTAGAAATGTTCAAAGTTCTTAAAATGCTCCATACTGACTGACCTTCACGTCTTAAAGAAATGATGGACTGTCATTTCTCTCAGCTTATTTGAGCTGTTCTTGCCATAATATGTACTTCTGTATACCACCCATACCTTGTCACAACAAAACTGATTGGCTGAAATGCAATAAGAAGGAAAGAAATTCCACAAATTAACTTCTAACAAGGCACACAGATTAATTGAAATGCATTCCAGGTAACTACCAGGTAACTACCTGCATTCCAGGTAACTACCTGGTTGAGGCAATGCCAAGAGTGTGCAAAGCTGTCATCAAGGCAAGGGGTGGCTATTTTGAAAAATCTAAAATATATTTTGATATGTTGAACACTTTTTTGATTACAACATGATTCCATATGTGTATTACATAGTGGTGATGTCTTCACTATTATTCTACAATGTAGATAACAGCAAAAATAAAACAACTGAAATGAGTAGGTGTCCAAACTTTTGACTGGTACTGTATATATGTTTTTTTAATGATGTTTCAGGGGGTGCTGCAGCACCCTCAGCACCCCTACTTCCTGTGGCTATGTATACAGCCATTCGAGAACAAAATACTCTCATCAACTTCAATCACACAGGTGGCAGGCATGCGACACTGAAAATGGAAAAAGATGCAACCTCTGCATTATACCTTTGGTTGAATTGCTCCAACGGTTACCTTCAGAATAATGGGACAGGGTCAGGAGGTTGACACAGGAGGCGCCAGCCCCTGATCCGAAAACTGTTATTCGTAAAGGGTCACCACCAAAGAAAGCAATATTCTCGCTAGTCCAGCGCAGGGCTTGGATCAGATCAAGAAGTCCATAGTTTCCTTTGGAAGCTTGGTCCCCTGTGCTTAAGAAACCTGGAAGACAGAGAGCACAAAACAGAGAACAGATGAATAACCTGGGATGTCTCTAAGGTATGAACACAGAGCTGCGATACATTCACATGCAAACATTGATTATACCTTACTCAGATTGTAAATACCCTATTTAGATAAAACTTTGCAAGAAAACCCACGTGAAGATTTTTAAGAGTCAGGTATTTTACAGTGTTTGATGTTTAATAATCATCTTTTGGAGTCTTGCTGAAAATGACTCACAGCACTCACATCAGACTATTTAAGCACAGCACAGTTTTACATGCAAAACCAATAAGCGTGTGCATTTAATACTTTTAGCGATAAAAAAGGAGTTATTACTCCAAAGAGTCAATTTAGGGACGCTACGCTAAATATAATTCTGAAAATCCAATTTTGAGGCAGACAGATTTAAATCCATACCACATGAAAAATACTCTGTGGATAAAATAATAAAATGCAGTGATCTATAGATAGCATAATATGCAGGCAGACCTGCAAAGGGAAACTCTTTAAGAATACACCATTTTGTAGTCGGAACATGTCATATTGGCCTACATCATTCATAGCTAGAGTGCGTATATAACAAGATATCTAGCCAATTAGCCTCGCCAACAAAAACAAAGTGTGCACCATATGTACCATAGAAACACATCAAAGTTGTGGAGAATCATCAAAGCATTGCAAAATAATATTGCGTTTTATATTTCTGAAGAAATAGTTAAATAAAGTACAGTGTTTGACGCTTTAGCTTATGAAAGATCCCACACTCTTACCCCAACACTGTTCAATTACTTAATAACCTATTCAAGATGTTATGTATGCTATGTGAATGCAAGATATGCTTCTGGGTACCGAGATTGCAGTAGTATCGAAATAAACACAGAAGCCTACTACCAGTTTAGTAACTTCTTTCAATATTATCAGAGGCGTCGCTGGTGAATAGTTATGTTGCTTCACATCAACAAGTCCTCTGAGTGTTGTGCAAGCAGTAAGGCCCGGTTCAATTCAAGGGAGAACCCTCATTCTTCTCTGCTGTTTCATTCTGGGCCTATCCCACATGGTTCTGTCCAATTAAGGACTTAAAACACTGCAGATTCATGTGTACCCATATATAAAAGATGGCATCTGTGAAATATAACTGATTAAGTCCATGCATCCCAAAGGAGCAATAGTGGAGCCGTTTAAATGCAGTCCCTATTCCCTTCCTCCCTGATTTCCATGCTAAAAGGTCCATTACCTGGGAAATCACCTTGGGAGTGCTTTCCCCTATAGCCCTGAGACATATTGTATTTCATCTTATGGCTCCTTTTCAATTTGATACTTTAGCATCCTTACAGAGCTTTATATTGCTCACCATCTCCTATAGAACTATGCAGAGTCAATCTAGATTGACCAATTCAGCAGTCACATAAAATGTATGCACTCATTAGTGTAAGTCGCTTTGAATAAAAGTGTCTGCTAAACGGCATGCATTATTATATTACACAAGTATCAAGTATCTCGAGCTCAGAACAAAACGTAACATCCAAAGCATTGAGACCAGCAGTCAGAAAATTGACTTTTTTTTTCCATTCAAAGTTATTTATTTTTGATTCTACATCAAGGCTAACCTCCTGGAAGCAACATACATCTATCAGAGATTTAGCTGGGCTGGGCTAGGATCGGGTGAGAATAAAAAAGACTAGGCATGGGCTTCAAAATTGTTAATAACTTCACTGTTCTCAAAGGGATATTGAATGTCTGCTTTTTTTAAAATGTTGACACATCTAATAATAGGTGCCTATATTTGCGAGGCATTGGAAAAACCTCCCTGGTCTTTGTGGTTGAATCTGTGTTTGAAATGTACTGTTCGACTGAGGGACCTTACAGAAATGTATTTGTATGCGTGGGCTACAGAGATGAGATAGTCAATCAAAAATCATGTTAAACACTATTATTGCACAGAGTCCATGCAACTTATGTGACTTGTAAAGCAAATTCTTACTCCTGAACTTATTTAGTCTTTCCATAACAAATGGGTTGAATACTTGTTGACTCAAGACATTTAAGCTTGCCATTATTCATTCATTTGTAAAACTTTAGAAAAACACAATTCCACTTTGACATTATGGAGTATTGTGTGCAGTCTCCTCTGAACAGTTGATGTTGAGATGTGTTTGCTACTTGAACTCTGTGAAGCATTTATTTGGACTGTAATTTCTGAGGCTGATAACTCTAATGAACCTGTTCGCTGCAGCGGAGGTAACTCTGTGTCTTCCGTTCCTGTGGAGGTCCTCATGAGAGCCAGTTTCTTCATAGCGCTTGATGGTTTTTGTGACTGCACATGTCAGAAATGTTCAAAGATCTTGAAATGCTCTAACTTCACTGTTCTCAAAGGGATATTCAATACTTTGAGATGTGTTTACTACTTGAATATACATTTAATCAATGTTTAATTCAGGCTGTAACACAACAAAATGTGGAAAAGGTCAAGGGGTGTGAATACTTTCTGTACATGCTCACTGTCGAGAGGGAACACAACACAGTCAATGAAAAAGATAGTGGTCCCCAGTTAAGTGAACCGTACAGACTGGTGTATGAAGAGGTCCAACACCAGCTCACTCCAGACATACTGTGGTCTAAGATCCAGGAGCAAGCAGTATCTTACTGGGATAGAAACATACACTGACAGTGCAGATACAGCAACTCAATGCACAGATAAGATAGTGGACTAAAGCAGTGATATCATATCCTCTTAAAGGTGAAATCATGAAGAAAGTCGTGTCGTGGGGCATTTTTCAAGGTGAGGCGATACACAAGTACTCACTAATCTTGTGGCTATGGTACAGTGTTGGATATCTGAAGGCTCAAGGAGTGATGCAGATGGTTTGCGTGTCAACCTTGTGTTTATAATGCTCTCTGGTCTAACATTGGGTTTGAACTGTGCTTTGTGAATGAATAAGCTAGGTACACAGATCAGAGAGGGAGTCTCAACTGAATGATCCATGTTTGAATCACTAACTAGGTTCCCATACAATTGACGACAGATCTTCATATGGATATTCTAAAATCAGCATAAAAAATTCAAATCTGCAAATGTTTAGTGGTGTGTTTCCACCAAACTGACTCGTTGCAGATACAAGTGACTGGTTGATGACGTAGTGCACACAAAATCTACTTTTTCTCTTAGGTTTTCATGTACTGAATAAAAGTCTATAGTTCAATGTGTTACCTTAGCATTTTAAACTCTACTGATAGTTTTGTCACATAAACCTTTTCCTTAAATAGAAAATGTGCCTACTCTGGTCTGGCACGTACACTCTAGCCAACAGCTCACAGATACAGTGCGGTTAGGGTGGTCTACATGATGACATTAATATGGATAAGAGTGAGATAATTTGTATTTCTCAAATGGCAGTCAAGCATCATATCACCAGAACACTCAATATTTATTGAAAAGGAGCATCAAGATCACTGTGCACTTTAACCACCCTGTGAAGTTCATCTTAATTTATTTAATCTGTAGCCTAATAAATTGCATGGTTTCTCGAGTCATAGTGGGAGGACCACACACCATATCATCGCGTGACTCAACATTTATGTTGTGATGGTTATTATATCAATAGATGTACATGAAGGTGTTTCCACCACAATTTCTCGCATAATTAAATTTTACAAACAGAAAAAGTTCCCACCATGTTGCACAAACAAGTTGGCATTTATAAAATTGTACCGAAGCTCCCTGTTTCCATTACAGCTGTTGAGATATTTTTTTATACGATGTGACTTTACTCGGCTAAAGAATTGTGGATGGAAACAATACTGAGGTGAACATTTCTCTACAATTTGAATACTGTTGAATGGTGTGTTTGTCATTTTACTGTACGATATATTTGTGTTCAAACATGGAGTATTGGATTCAGTGTCATCCTTTTTGTTCCCTATATGGTGTATTTTCCTTTGATAGATGGGATATGTCACCGTGAGTCAGGGGTCGGCTTAAATCATATAATCGCAACCTAACCAAGAGAAAAGGCAGATGGAAAAATGGTTTACTTGTAATGCAGCTTCTGCACAGTCTTGCTTTGTAGCCTCTAATCCTCTCCCACTGTCTTATGACTGCCAAACGAGAAAAATAAATCAGTCCATCTGTGTCACACAAAAGACCACTTAACATATTACATTCACAGCCAATGGCAGACAGTACCAAAAACCGCCGGGAAAGGGCCATTACCTGAAGGAAAGTAATGTGAAAAAAGAATAAAAATAGAGTTCACAGGTCCATCTCTTCGCAAGGAGTGTCTGCAGTCCCTCTAATTGCCATATCTGGAATTTGTGTAAAATACTAGAGGCTTTTATTATGAAACTTGCAGGGTTATGACAAAGCCACATCAGGCCAAGCAACATCCTGATTGAGGGAAGATACCTCTATCCATCTAATAAAAAATTGCACATCTCAATAAAAGATCCAGAGAAAGGCATACTTTAATAATTTCCACTCTGAACACCATCAAAAGGCAAATACGTTGAATTAATCTCCATTTTGGCTTGAGAGTCAGAGAGAAATAGAGGGAAGAAAATGTGTAGAAGAGAAAGAGTGAGTAAAGTAAAATAGGATCCCTGATGTGATGAAAAAGCTGTCTTCGACATTATTCCCAAGTCCTTTCAAGGTGAGGAGACAGTGAGGCAACCGTGCTTGGCATGAGCTTGGAATGATACACTACATGACCAAAAGTATGTGGACACCTGCTCGTTGAACATCTCATTCCGAAATCATGGGCATTAATGTGGAGTTGCCCCCCCCTTTGCTGCTATAACAGCCTTCACTCTTCTGGGAAGGCTACCACTAGATGTTGAAACATTGCTGCAGGGCCCTGCTTCCATTCAGCCGCAAGAGTATTAATGAGGTCGGGCACTGATGTTGGGTGATAAGGCCTGGCTCGCAGTAGTCGTTCTAATTCATCCCAAAGGTGTTTGCTGGGGTTGAGGTCAGGGCTCTGTGCAGGCCAGTCAAGGTTTTCCACACCGATCTCAACAAACCATTTCTGCATGGGCCTCACTTTGTGCATGGTGGCATTGTCATGCTGAAACAGGAAAGGTCCTACCCAAACTGTTGCCACAAAGTTGGAGGCACAGAATCATCTAGAATGTCATTGTATGCTGTACTGTTAAGATTTCCCTTCATTGGAACTAAGGGGCCTATTCCGAAACATGAAAATCATCCCCAAACCATTATTCCTCCTCCACCAAACTTTACAGTTAGCACTATGCATTGGGGCAGGTGTTCTCCAGGCATCCGCCAATCCTAGATGAGTCTATCTGACCGCCAGATGGAGAAGTGTGATTCATCACTCCAGAGAACGCGTTTCCACTGCTCCTGAGTACAATGGCGGTGAGCTTTACACCATTCCAGCCGACCTTGGCATTGCGCATGGTGATATTTGGCTTGTGTGCGACTGCTCGGGCATAGAAAGCCATTTCATGAATCTCCCGACAAATAGTTATTGTGCTGACGTTGCTTACAGAGTTTGGAACTTGTTAGTGAGTGTGGCAACTGAGGACAGACAATTTTCACACACTATGCGCTTCAGCACCCGGCAGTCCTGTTCTGTGAGCTTGTGTGGCCTACCACTTTGTGGCTGAGCCGTTGTTGATCTTATACATTTCCACTTCACAATAACAGCACTTACAGTTGACCGGGGTAGCTCTAGCAGGGCAGACATTTGAGGAACTGACTTGTTGGAAAGGTGGCATCCTATGATGGTGCCACGTTGGAAGTCACTGAACTTTTCAGTCATGGCCATTCTACTGCCAATGTTTGTCTATGGTCAATGTTTATCAATATGTGCTCGATTTTATACACCCATTTCTGACTGGTTTGAAGGGGTGTCCACATACACTATATATACAAAAGTATATTCGGATGTTTGGCACCGTTGGCATTACGGAAAGAAACATTGTCCAAATGTGTTGCTGCTATATTTGCTTATCTATATTATGTATTGTGCTAGAACAGCAACACATTCATACCTGCGCTCTTCATACACTAGTACTGGCATGGAGGCAACCACGGAGCACACTGATAAAACACAATGCATTCTTTAATTTAAAGATGCACACAGGGGTTAATTGGAGTTCTGTAGGTGGTGGAAATCTCCACCACATTGGTTTCTTTTCCATTATGTTTTTTTACGACCAGTAATTATTCAAATGCCACAGTATGCTCATCCTTAGGTGTTCATAAAAACAAACCTAACGTAGCAGGCATAAAATAAAGGCCTGAGCCAAGTCCCCACGTCCGTTTTCCAGTGGAAACGGAAGCTAGGTTGAAGATACTGTATCCCTGAAAACGGCGTTGTTGGTGGTTTCTGCCGACCTTGCATAGGCTACATATAAAAATGGTCGCTAATCAAGGAGATTCTCAACTTTTGACGATAGATGAGATCATAGTGCCTCATTTGGTTGGTTGCTTAGCTACGCTGAGATATACCCAGTATCTAGCCTAAGGAATCCCTCCATCCCCGCTTCCCTCCCTCGGTATTCTCTATCTCCCCAGGTACCTGGCCAGTCTGACTACTGGCTATTGCACAGAGGTTCTCAAAAGCAAGTCTTCTCAGTCTTGACAGTCCTATTTATGACTTAAATTCCTTGAAATGAATAAATGTACGACTGAAACTGCTGCTGTAGGCAAAATACACACATGCTATAATTTCAATCTTCCCAACGTACCTTAAAAAGAAAAGACAACACAATGTCCAAACAATTGATCTTCTTATTATACAAAAAATACTATTCTGTCTGAATGACTGTTGGGGAGATATTGGGGCTCGTGTGAGACTGAATATGAATCTAAATATATTGTTTTATAATATAGAAAGTCGTTGATTTTCACAGGCAAAATGGATGCACATTCAGTATGTGGATATAGCATGTTAACATATGCAAAGCCATTCCAAATGAAAACTAAATCCAAACACAGGCAGCAGTGGAATTATCCTTCTAAGGTAAATGAGAGAGATGAAAGTTAAATGTACATTTCAATAATGTGGAAGATAACAACATGTACATTTCAATAATGGGGGGGATAATCATCCTGCAGTCAGGATGCTGCATTATTCTGCAAACATTAGCCATGTCAGATTTTTATCATACTAATGTCCCCGTCATATCCCATTTCAGTAGACACTGTGTGAAATTAACTTGGACGAAGCGTGGTGTTTGCTAATGTGAATGAACACATCAGATAACTCCATGCTGAGACTGCTGTATCATTAGAAAAACTCCCTATTTCAACAAATGGGTCTACGAAAAAAACCTGCTAGAAAGGTTTAGATGTTTGAAGAAAAATGTGTTCCACATAGTATCTGAGTTATATTCTCCCAGTTAGGTATAAACAGTGGTGGAAAAAGTAATACATTCTCATACTTGAGTAAAAGTAAAAAATACCTTAATAGAAAATGACTCAAGTAAAAATGAAAGTCACCAAGTAAAATATTACTTGAGTAAAAGTCTAAAAGTATTCTGTTTTAAATATACTTATATATCAAAAGTAAATGTAGTTCCTAAAATATACTTAAGTAATACAAGTAAAAGTACAAATAATTTAAATTCCTTATATTAAGCAAACCAGACAGCACAATTTCTTTTTTACAGATAGCCAGGTCACACTCCAACACTCAGACATAATTAAAAAATGTGTTTAGTGAGTCCGCCAGATCAGAGGAAGTAGGGATGACAAGGGATGTTTTCTTGATAAGTGTGTGATTTGGACCATTTTCTGTCCTGCTAAACATTCAAAATGTAACAGGTACTTTGGGTGTCAGGGAAAATGTATGTAGTAAAAAGTACATTATTTTCTTTAGGAATGAAGTGAAGTTAAAGTAAAAGTTGTCAAAAAAATAAACAGTAAAGCAATGTAAACATACCCAAAAACAACTACTTTAAGTAGTACTTCAAATGATTTTTACACCGCTGGGTATAAATGTATTAATATGAAGTAATTGTGATTGGGGGTGGTTGCTGTTGGTGGGGTTTCGGTGGATCAGAGATACTTTAATATACTCAGTTCCAGTTGAGGTGAACAGGAGAGACTAATGAAAGCTAATGCAAACACTTGCACTTATTCCACTTGGATAACTTTGCTTAATGTATGTGCAGGATCCACCTGAACAGAAACTTGAACACAGAGGCTGTTTGTACAGAATCCACCTCAGAAAAGGATCAACTGAGGGACTAATGAACGAACAACAAACAATCAATATTTCACTCAATCAGTCTAGTTTTTCAGCACTAACAGAATGAATGGATTGGTATTTTGTAATGCACTCTGGGCTTTGTGAAAATGTGTACAGAAAACCCAGTTACTGTAACACATTCCAACATGCCATAATGTACCTCTACTCAGTGCGAAAATATCGTTCAATTACTTTTAATATTTGATGGTAAACGCTGTATGTTGCTCCTCCGAGAGAGGAGATATTTCAAATGCCAATATTCTATCCGATATCCATTTACAGTGTACCTTCAGCTAAAGGATAGAAAACACCCATGCTGTACTGACATGGCAACTTCTCTCTTCCATGTTAGTCGCTAGTGCAAATCAAATTACTCTGTCAAAATTAAATGAAATCATGTACAAATGTCTTGCTATGCGTAAACATGTTTTCATTTGTGTTCAGCCCCCTCCCATCCATAAAGAAATCCCTCACCAAGGCCATCAACTCCGTCCTGTTACTGGGTGTTTCGAGCTGCTGAACTGAATCCATGGGATGGTAAGTAGTGTGGTGTGTTAGCCAGCTAGGGCCCAGCACAGCAGAGTTGATGGGAGATGTAATTACAGCTTTGAACAGTGTGTGACTAAGCTGTTTCACAGACCACAGAGGCATTGTTTATTTTCCTTATAATAAGTAGGTCTAGACTCGATTCTAATTCATGACTAGAGTGGAAAGAAAAGATGCCCCACTTTATAGGGCCTAAAGAGGAAGTTATTTCAAAGCTGTTCCAGTTTCTGTTGTATTGTTATAGCTCCTGCTGCAGTTGTTACAGTTGCAGTGATGTCATCAGGGATAGACAGTGTTATGTAAATCATTGTGACTTGACTCAGCTAAATCCCTAGCTTCTTGATAAATAACCATTGCTTGGAGGTCACACTTTGTCACTTTTTAGTTAACCATATGTAAAGTTTAACAGCATCTACACTATGTATTCAGTCATTATATGATGCAAATTAAATGGAATGCATACTTGAATTTTCAAACTTCAAACTGTATCAACACAATAAGAGCTACTTATGTGTGATGTTTATTGGTGCAGGTAGCAAGGATGTGGATCGACGTACACTGAGTGCACAAAACATTAAGAACACCTGCTCTTTCCTTGACATAGACTGACCAGGTGAATACAGGTGAAAGCTATGATCTCTTATTGATGTCACTTGTTAAATCCACTTCAATCAGTGTAAATGAAGGGGAGGAGACAGGTTAAAGAATGATTTTTAAGCCTTGAGACAACTGAGACGTGGATTGTGTACTGTATGTGTAACATTCAGATGGTGAATGTGCAAGGCAAAATATTTCACGTTCAACAGTGTCCCGGATCAAGATTGGTCCACCACCCATAGGACACCCAGCCAACGTGACACAACTGTGGGAAGCATTGGAGTCAACATGGGCCAGTATCCTTGTGGAATGCTTTTGGCACATTGTAGAGTCCATGTCCTAACAAATTGAGGCTGTTCTGAGAGCAAAAGGGGTGGGGGGGGTTGTTCTTAATATTAATATTAGGAAGGTGTTCTTAATGATTTGTACACTCAGTGTACTGTAGAATTATATTTATATGTGCAAAAACTGTCCCCAGATAAGGACAAAACTCCCATTACAAAGCACTGTCTCGTAGACGGTTCCTGAAAATTACATTCATTTGAATCCTAGAGAGAAACCAGATGCATGTCGTATGAGGGTCTGAAGATTCCTCTCCCATCTCAATGGATTGCTGCATTTGTATGGAAGCACTAGTGTACAACATGTACAACAAGCAATAGTGTACACACTCTGTACAACATGCATGCTAGCCCCAGACTGGATCCCTGCTCTCTTTGAAATGTGCCTCTCAGCAGAGCCACGCTTTCTGGGGGCTGATCAGACTTGTTAACCAGCTCCCTTTCTTAGGAGACATTTGCATACAGATAACAGGTCTCTGCAGACTAACAGGGGAAGACGAGGAAGGAGAGAGAGAATAGGGAGAGACAGAGGGAGGGTGAGTCAGAGAGGAAGGGGAAAGAGATGACAAAGAGAGAGAAATACAGAAAACTGCATAGTAAGTGAACTTTGCATTAGCATACATTTTTCTGGCACCCCACTGAAACATATTCCAAGGTCTGGGTAAAATGTAAATAGACCAGTTGTGGTTAAGATGGTGGTCGACTCATGACAACTGAGAAGGGAAGAGAAAAGATGCTGACCTGGAAACAGATCATAAGTCAACAGAGCACAGACTGATATTAGAGACTTCACATGGGTAATGATCCCAGGGCTGTCTGGGCATCACAGACATCAGTGTCCGTCCCTTAGGAGTGCACAGAGCCACTCAAAAACCCTGAGACCTCATGGTAGGAACCTGCAAGCTGCATGCAAGGTCTTCCTAATGAGCCAAGGCAGAGCAGGAAATGATGTCGCGGCGCCTGCTCCGTCCTGTCATCAACAGCATGGCTGAAAATGTCATCAGGGTTCCAAATGAGTTCTGCGGCTGTCCGCATTGGAAAATCCTTTTTGGTTCCATGAAAAACCCTTTTTTGTTCCAGGTAGATTTATTCTGGGTTCCATGTAGAAACCTCTGTGGACATGGTTCTACATGGAACCTAAAATGGTTATCCTATGGGGACAGCAGAAGAACAGCTTTTGGTTCTTTATAGATACTGCTGTTTTTCTAAGAGTGCTGAGAGGCCTCGGAGTCAGACTATGGTTAGGTTGGTTGGTTAGACTAATAAGACATTTCAGAGATGTGTTTGAAAGGATTTATGTACAATGATTTCTTATTTTCTAAACAGACTTTTCACTTGTAAGTAAAAATCTGGGATTATTAATGCCATATGTCTTTTTGTTTGGTCTTCAGCACTGTTGATTTAAATGGTCACTTGAGTTATTACCCACAATGCCCTATTCTGTGACATGTTTATCATGTTGGAATACCAGATACTGTCACGTGTAGACATATTTCCTGACAAGTTGCCAAATAGTGGGGAGGAGATGGGTCTCTGCCAAATAAGGAATTATCTCTGCAACAGTCTGAGGAATAATTAGTAGAATACCAGCATCAAGAATTAATTGTTTGTACAATACAAGTGGTACAAATGTCTTCTTCGGAATAATACAAACAGATTTGCTTTGTATTTATAAAGCTTACGTTCTTATCTAAAATAGAAATGCTATAAAATTAAACGTTTGTTGAATCAACCATGTAAACTATACAACACAACATAATAGTAATAATAACTTTTTTCGCTAACGAGTATTATAACGGAGTACGGTTCCAATTTGAGTAATAATATAACAGTTACTGATCAGAGATAAGTCGTTAGTTTTGTGATCATTTCCTTCCAATTACAGTTATCCAAATAAATATTTGTGATGATTATCATTCCCTCGTTGTTGGTGCAATATAAAAAAATCCCCCGCCCCAGAATTCTAATTGTTTTCGTCTGACAAACCCTTTCCAAGTTCCTGTTGGACATACTACTACTAATTGCTTTAGTGAGGGATATGACAAATGGCTAAAATGAGCTTTCCCATCGCAGAGTTGAGCGCACTCTGCACTCAACGGGGGGGTAAAATGCAGCACTGACCGGGAGTATCAATTCCTGAGGGAATAATGCACAGTCATGAAGCCACCCACTCTGGCATTGGTCATCTTGCAAGGGGAGGATAACTGTTTCTATAGCACTCTACAACCAACGCTGGGAATGACCAAGACACTGGCACTGAAGGACGGTCTCTCTCGGATGACAGCTGGTATGCCCGTTGCCATAGTACAGGTAGGACGAGACAGTGTTTATATCCTTTCCCTCAATGCCCTGTGACTTGATATCCACAGGCCTAATGCACATTGTCTACTTTAAAACAAAAACGTGTTGGTCTATAGGCCTACGTAACGTAGACATTGTTTACATTGAGTGAGGATGTGCACCGTTTTTGGATGTAACGCAAACGTAATATAACGAGTAGTTTAACAAACTACTTTCCCCAGGGAGTAGTAAGTCAAGTACACTGCTCAAAAAAATAAAGGGAACACTAAAATAACACATCCTAAATCTGAATGAATGAAATATTCTTATTAAATACTTTTTTCTTTACATAGTTGAATGTGCTGACAACAAAATCACATAAAAATGATCAATGGATATCAAATGTATCAACCCATGGAGGTCTGGATTTGGAGTCACACTAAAAATGAAAGTGGAAAACCACACTACAGGCTAATCCAACCTTGATGCAATGTCCTTAAAACAAGTCAAAATGAGGCTCAGTAGTGTGTGTGGCCTCCACGTGCCTGGATGACCTCCCTACAACGCCTGGGCATGCTCCTGATGAGGTGGCGGGTGGTCTCTTGAGGGATCTCCTCCCAGACCTGGACTAAAGCATCCGCCAACTCCTGGACAGTCTGTGGATGGAGCGAGACATGATGTCCCAGATGTGCTCAATTGGATTCAGGTCTGGGGAACGGGCGGGCCAGTCCATAGCATCAATGTCTACCTCTTGCTGGAACTGCTGACACACTCCAGCCACATGAGGTCTAGCATTGTCTTGCATTAGGAGGAACCCAGGGCCAACCACACCAGCATATGGTCTCACAAGGGGTTGGAGGATCTCATCTCGGTACCTAATGGCAGTCAGGCTAGCTCTGGCGAGCACATGGAGGGCTGTGCGGCCCCCCCAAAGAAATTCCACCCCACACCATGACTGACCCACCGCCAAACCGGTCAAGCTGGAGGATGTTGCGGGCAGCAGAACGTTCTCCACGGCGTCTCCACACTGTCACGTGTCACATGTACTCAGTGTGAACCTGCTTTCATCTGTGAAGAGCACAGGGCGCCAGTGGCGATTTTGCCAATCTTGGTGTTCTCTGGCAAATGCCAAACGTCCTGCACGGTGTTGGGCTGTAAGCACAACCCCCCCCCCCCCCCCTGTGGACCTCGGGCCCTCCTGCCACCCTCATGGAGTCTGTTTCTGACCGTTTGAGCAGACACATGCACATTTTGCAGGGCTCTGGCAGTGCTCCTCCTGCTCCTCCTTGCACAAAGGCGGAGGTAGCGGTCCTGCTGCTGGGTTGTTGCCCTCCTACGTCCTCCACGTCTCCTGATGTACTGGCCTGTCTCCTGGTAGCGCCTCCATGCTCTGGACACTACGCTGACAGACACAGTAAACCTTCTTGCCACATCTCGCATTGATGTGCCATCCTGGATTAACTGCACTACCTGAGCCAGCATTCAAAAGTGACCAAAACATCAGCCAGGAAGCATAGGAACTGAGAAGTGGTCTGAGAAGAAGTGGTCTGTGGTCCCCACCTGCAGAACCACTCCTTTATTGGGGGTGTCTTGCTAAATCCCTATAATTTCCACCTTTTGTCTATTCCATTTGCACAACAGCATGTGAAATGTATTGTCAATCAATGTTGTTTCCGAAGTGGACAATTTGATTTAACAGAAGTGTGAATGACTTGGAGTATATTGTGTTGTTTAAGTGTTCCCTTTATTTTTTGAGCAGTTTATAATGACCCCAACACTGGATGGTAGTAAATGTCAACAAAATAAAATTCACATGACAACAGACTGGAAATGTGTGCCTTTGCAATTCCCTGAGCGATTTCTGAAAATATCCTATTGGGCTATATCCTAGTGTTCATGTCATTTCCCCAAGGCCAGAGACGACTAACAATGGAGGCCCAAAAAATGGATGTCTCCCACTTGGCACGACTGAGCCCATCTCTGCAGTTAAACACCCCCTCATATCAGAGGGACGATGACAAAACAGAACCAGCTTTCATCTGTTTGTCAGCACAGAGATCCTACATGACCCTGTTGTCTGCAACAAGCGCTATGCCCTCACAGCTTATCATGACAACTTCTACCACTGCTGGGATTAGACTGAAACACATGCAAGGGAAACCTTTTACAAATAGTTATTCTTGTCTATCTGGCGGAAAAGCTATTGGACCAAGCAGAGAGAGCAAGCGAAAGGGGGGGGGCACTTCTTGTACTTTTGTCTCCAAGTTAGCTGAAGGGGCTGCTAAACTTCAAATAAATGTCAAACTCTAACATCACCAAATGCAGTTTATTGTATTCTTAAGAAGTCAGAGGCCTAGTCGTTCCGTAGCTACCCTTTCCTGTAGTCTAATTACCTAGTGGCCTAGTGGCCTAGTCGTAGCTACCCTTTCCTGTAGTCTAATTACCTAGTGGCCTAGTGGCCTCATGGGTGGAATGTTAATATTTTTCATAATTTCACAATTAACAAACATTATTTAAAGAAAAACAGCTGGAAATATGGTGTTTCTATGTCAAACAGTTTTGTTATATTTCAGTCTTCTGTGATGTATATAACTTGTAATGTTGGGATGCAAACTAAAAATGTAATACATTTCAACTATCTCTGACATGGCACAGGTGTCTTCATTTTTTAAAGTTCATAACCATGTGTTTGAGGTGTATACTTGTGTGATCCTGATTTAGCCCACTGCAGTAAAAGGTTAACACTTTTGGTGTAACAGTATGTCATTTACAGTATGTATTTCACAGCTTCATTTGTCTTGATCAATTCTATTAGTTGTGGTCCATAGGAAGGGTCACACTTTATTTGGATAGTCTGAATAGTCCATCTGTAGATGTGGCCTACACCTGATATGGCACCTCCTATTGGAAGGGAAACTGCAGTCTGTACTTTAGCAAGCAACATGGATTGCGGAAGCACCACCAAATACCCTTTGGCGTATTAACCGACGCTGATGAGAAGCAGGTACAGTGAGTGAATATTTCATTAAGAACGGACATGGAACAGGACATGAACAGCGTCAGAACAAGGTGACAAAACGACATATGACAATAATGCAGAAGCAGGGAACAATCTCGGGAACAGACAGATGTAGGGGAGGTAATGAAAGCAGATGATTGAGTCCAGCTGAGTCCAATGAATCGCTGATGCGCGTGACGAGGTAAACAGGTGTGCATAATGATGGTGGCAGGAGTGCGTAGTGGTGGGCAGCCTGGCGGCCCGAGTGCCAGGGAGGGAGAGTGAGAGCAGACGTGACAGTACCCCCCCCCACCTCCACCTGGGAGAGCCTGACGGGCCGGCCCGAGGCATGGGCGCTGGATAAGCCGGCTGGGGGCGTAGAAGCCGACGAACCGGCAAGAGGCGTGGGAGCCTGGCGAACCTGCTGAGGCGTAGGAGTCTGACGATCCGGTTGAGGCGTAAAGCCTGATTATCCCGCCGGAACGTGGGAGCCTGGCGAGCCGGCTGAGACGTGGGAGCCTTATGATCTGGCTGGGGGGGGGGGGGGGGGGGGGGGCGTAAAACCCTGACGATCTGGCTGAGGCATGACATGGGAGCCTGCCAAGCCAAATGGGGCAAGCAGATCTCTCGAGCCAGCTAGGGTGTGGAAACCCGACGAGCCAGGTGAGGCACCCCCCTGGTTCTATGGGCACCGGCCACGAACCCTGACCCGACGTCACCACCAAGACCAAAAAGCCAGCACTCCCTGATGCTTCAAATGTGGGCTTCTGCATTCTGTAAGAAACGATGCTGATGAGAAGCAGGTACAGGGAGTGAACATTAATTAAGAACGGACATGGAACAGGACAGGAACAGAGTCAGAGCAAGGTAACAAAATGACATACGACAACAATGCAGTAGTGGGGAACAATCTCTGGAACAGACAGATGTAGGGAAGGTAATGAATGAGGGTGATTGAGTCCAGCTGAGTCCAATGAATCGCTGATGCGCGTGACGAGGGAAACAGGTGTGCGTAATGATGGTCGCAGGAGTGCGTAGTGCTGGGCTCCCTGGCGCCCTCGAGCGCCAGACGGGGAGAGTGGGAGCAGGTGTGACACTTTTGTGTATTCAGTAAACTCACCTTCTCTCTCCCCTTAACCACCACCTCTCTCAACCTCTTCCCTCCAAGATGAAATGTCACTGCTTCACATTGCACACAGACATATTCATAAATCTGTTCCCCCACCACAAAAGGTAACTTATAATGCTCTTCATTATTCAGCACTCTTGCTAAGCCCCTGGCTCCTGCTGCCTTACTGGCTCCCACTGCCTGCCATACCCAGGATGCACTGATTTCAACTTGTTTATTTTTTCAACAGAGGCACTAATGAACACATAAGTGTTAAAAGATACAGCTATTTCCAGCTCTGTCTGATATGCCTGATCAAGCATTTATCACATCCCTCAGAAAGGCAAGTTATTGCATATTAAGCAACAAAACACATTAATTAAGCATGCTCCACCTAGCTTCTGTTTTAAGTTTGCATCATTATTTAATGTTCTTATGGTGCTCGTGAAACATACATGAATTAAACTGAGTGGATGACTGTATTAGCAGAGTGCAGCTGCGGTCAATCCTCATGGCCATGGATTTCAATGGGGCCCCCCTCAAAGACGAGGGGGCTCACTGTAGAATTCCTAAATATTTCAGCCTATTAAGGTTTAAACTGAGTGAGCGTCTCTTTGGAGACTGGCTGTCAAACCTGTCTTGGTATGTGAGATGCACTGCAGCAGCACATGGTGAACGAAGACTCACAAACCAACATGAACATCAGGTCTCTGCTTTAGGATTTCTCTTTAAGTATTCACAAACAGTGCTGAAAAATAACTATTTCCGGTAAAACATATCCTTATCCATTGTAAATGGCAGACATCACCTGCATCATCCAGGTATCATTATGTAAATAAAATACAAGATTTGAATCAGCTTTCTGTAGGAAATTATTGCTGAGAAGAGTCAAATACCTATAGCTGTCATCACAGAGATATTTTTTTTCCAGAAACTGATGCAGTGCCTGGCTGTTTCTCTGTAGCAGCTGCAATAAGTCTTCATGTTATACTCCCTGCTGTGTGCCTGCTTAGAGACCCGGGTAGAGGTTGTTAATAACTTCCCCCCCAGCCTGCTCTATTATTATTACCCTCTTCCATGGCTGTCAATGCAGACGATAACCTGGGAAGATTTCTTAAACAAAATGCCTAAACAACAGCCATGATCCCAAAGGATCCAGATCGGTGTACTACCTGGGTGAGCCAGGGGACAACAGAAAAAGCCATGAAAAAATGGCTTTCAATTGATCTCTTCAAAAGTCGGATATCAATCATCATCAGGGCTAGGCAGCTAGGGGGTTACTGCTAGACAGACAGGGTCAATATCCAACCACAACCAGGAACTCTACGAACTTCTGGGGACAGAGAAATAGCATTGAGTTTCCACAGGGTCTATGTAAATCCTCCTCCAAAGGACTGACTTTAAATGGTTTAACCTTCACCAGCTATGAATTACACTGAAAAGAGACATAGAAATACCACAATAGCAGATGCCCCATAAAGTTTCCCCCCGTATCCAATGGCGCTGTAAGTAAAACCAGTGAAGTCGACAAAGACAACATGGAATGGGTAAAGGAGGGCAGGCCTGTCCCAGCTAATATTACCGGGGAGGGTCGTAAGAGAACCATTGGCTTGGCTGTTAGATTCAGCTCATGGTTTTCATTGAGTGTGACAGGATCTTTGTTTGGATCAGAATGCTGACAGCCAGACAGCTGCCCGACCAAGCTGCTGTGTGGCTGCAGGCCTAAGGCTTTGTACCATGTATCAATGATGTAATTGCTTTAAGTGCCCACTGGGGACTCTTAACAAAACCACAACTGCTGAGTGTGTGTGTGTGTGTGTGTGTGTGTGTGTGTGTGTGTGTGTGTGTGTGTGTGTGTGTGTGTGTGTGTGTGTGTGTGTGTGTGTGTGTGTGTGTGTGTGTGTGTGTGTGTGTGTGTGTGTGTGTGTGTGTGTGTGTGTGTGTGTGTGTGTGTGTGTGTGTGTGTGTGTGTGTGTGTGTGGATTGATGGGGCTTGGCTGGGGTAGACTATGGATGGGCTGGGCTGTGGATGGGCTTGGTGTTGGGTTGCCAGGATGCAGAGTTTTAGGAAGTCCATTGGTTGTGCTCTCCCTCCCGCTCTCCGCCCTCTCTCCCTCCCTCCCTCCCTTACTCAGATGTCTCTTTCATTCTCTTTGCCTTATACAGTATATACTGTAATATAATTTTATATTCTCTTAGTCTTTCTCAGTCTTCTCCCCCCTCAACTCCCTTCTCCCCCAGAAATGAACTCTCATATCCTCCATGAGTCAGTGAAAGGCATTAAGATTATTACCTGAGGATGTGTATGACTAAGACGAATCGATCCGGTGTTTGATTCTCATGGAAGTAGTGCCATTACAGTTTAATGTCCACTCACAGTGAGTAAACACCTGGCGCTGTATGTAGCCAAATATCCCTAACCAGCTCCTGGAAACAATGCAACACGGCACATGGCAGATATACGGCCATCAGGCCCAGCCTCTGTCGCTGCACTGTGATGAATAAGGCACGGACCAGGCCATATTTCTCATGTCTCTCCCCGAGCCCATTACCCCCATTCGACGGTGGGAGGAATATTGTGACACTTTCTGGGTGAGGCTGAGAGGGTGCTGATTGGTAATGATGTGTCTCAGAAGATCAATCCGTGGGTCCAGTGCCAGGTCTGCAATGTGGCAAAGGGTGGCAGGACACACCTCACAGAGTCAAAAACACACTTGGCACATCCCATTCCTGGGTCCCCTCATCTAAACCCTCCACTAATTATCACGGTGATTTAAGAGACAAAGAAAGGCAGGACTTCACAGTTAACTCACTTCCCCGGTAAAGACCTCTAGGAATTAAGAAAGAGTAAAAGCATACATCTGCACCATAATGGGTGAATAGGCTTTTGGAAAACTTCCATTCGTATTCATATGAAATAGGTCTGGGAATGACGGCTCCCTATTCCCCTTCACGAGAAGGCAATTTTTTAGTACAAAAATAAGAAACATCAAGAGAACATCCTAATTGCATTATCTGTTGGATCATTTAGAGAAAATGCCATTATCTCTATTAAAATGTATTATGGCTGAGATCCCGATAACGGGATCGATATGACAACATCCAGTGAAAGTGCAGGGAGCCAAATTGAAACAGAAATCTCAGAATTAAAATTCCTCAAACAAACAAGTATTTTACACCATTTTAAAGATACACTTGTTGTTAATCTCACTAGTGTCCAATTTCAAAAAGGCTTTACGACAAAAGCATACAACGCGATTATGTTAGGTCAGCACCTAGTCACAGAAAAACAAAAAGCAGAAATAGAGATAAAATTAATCACTAACCTTTGATGATCTTCATCAGATGACACTCAGACTTCATTGTTACACAATAGATGTATGTTTTGTTCGATAAAGTTCATATTTATATCCAAAAATCTCAGTTTACATTGGCGCGTTATGTTCAATAATGTTTTGCTTCCAAAACATCCGGTGGTTTTGCAGAGAGCCACATCAATTTACAGAAATAATTATAATAAACATTGATAAAAGATACAAGTATTATGCATGGAACTTTAGATAAACTTCTCCTTAATGCAACCGCTTTGTCAGATTTCAAAAAAGCTACAATCTGAGTACAGCGCTCAGAGACCAAAACAAGCCATACAGATACCCGCCATGTTGTGGAGTCATCAGAAGTCAGAAATAGCATTATAAATATTTACTTACCTGTCAGGACCCAGTTATGAACCCGGGTCTCTGGAGTGAGAAACAGTCACTTAACCAACTGAGCCACGAATAGTTGGCAGAACCCAGAAGATGAGGCAGACACAGCAGTACTTGAGACGGTGTATTTAATGAAGTAAAAAGTGAAGTTCTTCAGGAAAACATGTAACTCCACAACCTCAAAAGGAATTCCACAAGAACAAAGGTAATCCTCCAAGACAAAAAGGTAAATCCACAAGGTGGAAGGTATAGCACAAAAAGCCTCAAAAAATACTCAAAAACAAACAAACAAGAACAAAAAACAGAATTCCACAAGCGAGTCCACCGGGATCAACAAGAGTTCACAGAGAACTAGGGCTGGGTGCTAACATACAAACACAGAGCAAAGGACTGAGGAAAACAAAGGGTTTAAATACAATCAGGGGAAACGAGGCACAGGTGCAAATAATAATGGGGATCAAGGGAAAACAAAAGGTCAAAAGGCACAATGGGGGCATCTAGTGACCAAAAACCGGAACAACCCTGGCCAAATCCTGACAGAATCCCCCCCTAGGAACGGCTCCTGACGTTCCTACCAGCTCTCTCAGGGTGGAGGGCCCTGAACTGACGAATGAGGTCAGGGTCCAGTATGTCTTTGGCAGGAACCCAGGAGCGCTCCTCGGGACCGTAGCCTTCCCAGTCCACCAGATACTGCCAGGACCGCTGCACCCGGCGGGAATCCAGTATCCGATGGACGGTATAAGCCGGCTGGCCTCCAATGACACGAGGCGGAGGGGGAGGTCTGTCTGCCGGGACAAGGGGAGAAAAAACAACAGGTTTTAATAAGGAAATGTGAAATGTGGGATTAATCTTAAGGGATCTGGGTAAGTGTAGGCGATAAGAAACTGGGTTAACTCTCCTGGCAACCTTAAAGGGACCGATGTATTTTTGGGACAGCTTGCGAGACTCCACCCATAGTGGTCCTTCTGTAGCTCAGTTGGTAGAGCATGGCGCTTGTAACGCCAGGGTAGTGGGTTCGATCCCCCGGGACCACCCATACGTAGAATGTATGCACACATGACTGTACGTCGCTTTGGATAAAAGCGTCTGCTAAATGGCATATATTATTATTATTATTATAAGTCTCTTGTGGAGAGCCAGACTCTCTGGCCGGGGGCGCAGGGTAGGCCCGGGATGGCGACGTCTGTTGGATTGTTGTTGGTACCTCTGTGAGGAACGCATAAGATTAAGACGGGTCTTCCTCCACATAAGCCGACAGCGTCTGACGAACTTCAAGGCTGAAGGCACTCTGACTTCTGCCTCCTGCTCCGGGAACAATGGAGGGGCATAGCCAAACTGACACTCGTGCGGGGACATACCAGTGGAGGAGGAGCGCAAGGTGTTGTGCGCGTATTCGGCCCAAACAATGAAGGACGACCATGTGGACGGGTTGTTATGAGTCATACATCGGAGGGTGGTTTCCAGCTCTTGATTCATCCTCTCTGTTTGGCCGTTGGACTCCGGATGGTACCCTGAAGATAGACTGGCAGAAGCACCCATGAGTTGGCAGAAGTCGGTAGTATTAGGATGGGAGCAGAGAGGACGCGCTGCTTGAGTCCTTGGAAGGCGTCTCAGCTTCTCTTCCCCACAAACACCTTGCATTGCCACCCTTGGTTAAAGCTGAGAGAGGGGCTGCCACCAAGCTGAAGTTCTTGATGAACTTGCGGTAAAAGTTCGTGAAGCCCAGGAAACGCTGAACTTTCTTAACGGATTTGGGGGTGGGCCAATCCGCGACCGCCCCTACCTTCCTGGGGTCCATTTGGACTCGACCGGGTTCCACTACAAATCCCAGGAATTGTACTCGGGATGAATGGAATTCACATTTTTCCGGCTTAACGTACAGATGGCTGTCTAGGAGGCGTTTGAGTACTTGTCTGACATGCTTTGTGTGTTCTTGAAGAGAGCTCGAAAAGATGAGGATGTCATCCAAGTAAACAAACACAAATATGTTAAGCATATCCCTAAGCACATCGTTAATGAGCGCTTGGAACACCGCTGGGGCGTTGGTCAGGCCGAAGGGCATCACCAAGTATTCATAGTGACCAGTAGGCGTGTTGAAAGCGGTCTTCCACTCGTCACCAGGTCTGATCCGCACAAGATGGTATGCGTTCCGCAGGTCAAGCTTAGTGAAAACAACTGCTTCCTGGAGCAGCTCGAAGGCTGTGGCCATAAGGGGTAGCGGGTAACGGTTACGGACGGTTATGGCATTGAGTCCCCGGTAGTCGATGCAAGGACGTAATCCACCGTCTTTCTTGGCCACAAAGAAAAACCCTGCTCCCGCCGGGAGGTGGATGGACGCATGAGGCCTGCTTCCAGAGCGTCCTTGATGTAGGTATCCATAGCAGCTCGTTCGGGTGGAGATAGGGAAAAGATCCGACCCCTGGGGGCAAGTGCCCGGAAACAGTTCGATGGGGCAATCATAAGGTCTATGGGGTGGTAGCATGGTGGCCCTCTGTTTGCTAAATACCAGTTTGAGGTCATGGTAACACTCGGGAACTCGGGTCAGGTCGATGGATTCTAAAGACTCGGGAGTAGAACTCGGGGAATTCGGGAAAATACAAGTAGCTTGGCACGTAGGACCCCACTGCTTGATAGTGCCCACAGACCAGTCGATGTGAGGGTTATGGCTGTGAAGCCAGGGGTATCCAAGGACGAGAGGGAACTCAGAACAGGAGATCAAATGAAAGTTCATCAATTCCTGGTGTTGTGAAACTGAAAGTCGCAAGGAGGTAGTGACATGAGTGACAAGTCCAGATCCCAAAGGGCTTCCATCCAATGTAGTAACCCTCATGGGGTCACTTAGCGGTTCAGAGGGAACGCCGTTCTCCTTCGCCCAGACACCATCCATGAAGTTACCTGCGGCTCCAGAGTCTACCAAGGCTTGAAGGTGAAGCTTGTGGTTGTCCCAGGAAAGGGTGACTGGAATGAGCAGACGGGAGTTGGACGGATGGGAGGAGGTTATGTTTCCCGTTACAGTTCCCCCCGGTCTGTACGGGACAGAGCGTTTCCCTGGAGCCCGGGACACGTGGAACGGAAATGGCCCGGTTTGCCGCAATATAGACAGCGTCGCTCCCTCATCCGGCGGTCTCTCTCAGCCTGGGAGATGCGTCCAAACTGCATGGGTTCCGGAGGAGCCAGCGAGGATAAAGGTGGGGACTCGGAGCTGGGACTGATAGGGGCTAGAGGTCTACGGTTGAGTTCTCTCTCTCTCAGACGCTGGTCAATGCGTGAGGCCAACTTGATCAGGGACTCGAGATTGTCCGGTGGTTCCCGAGTGGCCAGTTCATCTTGGATAGTGTCGGAAAGGCCTTTCAGAAAGCACACCGTGAGCGCCTCGTTGTTCCAGCCACTCGCTGCTGCCACCGTGCGGAACTGGATGGCATAGTCCGTCACGCTGCGCCGACCTTGGTGGAGAGTCAGGAGCTGTTTGGCTGAGTCAGGACCACTGCTTGGGCCTTGAAACACTCGTTTGAATTCCTCAGCAAAGGCAGAGTAGCTGGCACAGCAGGAACCATGGGCATCCCACACAGCAGTAGCCCAGGCCAGGGCTTTTTCCGACAGCAGGGTGATGATATATGCGATCTTAGACCGGTCGGTGGGGAACGACGAGGGTTGCAGCTCGAAGGAGAGAGAACATTGGGTGAGAAACCCTTTAGAAGCACTTGGATCACCTGAGAACCATTGGGGAGGTGGAAGACGAGGTTCAGCCAGAGGGTTAACTGCCATGGGTACGTGAATCTGAGGTACTGGGACGGGAACTGTTGCCGGGGTAAGTAGATCAGATATCTGCTTTATGGAAGTCAGCATCTCCGACAGAAGATGAGAATGTCTAGCCATTAAGGCCTCTTGCTGAACCAGAGCGGCTTTGTGGCGTTGGACAGTCTCCTGGTGGTGGGACAGCATGGCAAAAAGGTCCTGGGAACTGGCTGCCTCTGGGTTCATTTTTGGCTCTGTGTTTCTGTCAGGACCCGGTTACGAACCCGGGTCTCCGGAGTGAGAAACAGTCACTTAACCAACTGAGCCACAAATAGTTGGCAGAACCCAGAAGATGAGGCAGACACAGCAGTACTTGAGACGGTGTATTTAATGAAGTAAAAAGTGAAGTTCTTCAGGAAAACATGTAACTCCACAACCTCAAAAGGAATTCCACAAGAACAAAGGTAATCCTCCAAGACAAAAAGGTGGTCCTTCTGTAGCTCATCTGGTAAAGCATGGCGCTTGTAACGCCAGGGTAGTGGGTTCGATCCCCGGGACCACCCATACGTAGAATGTATGCACACATGACTGTAAGTCGCTTTGGATAAAAGCGTCTGCTAAATGGCATATATTATTATTTATATTAAATCCACAAGGTGGAAGGTATAGCACAAAAAGCCTCAAAAAATACTCAAAACCTACAAACAAGAACAAAAAACAGAATTCCACAAGAGAGTCCACCGGGATCAACAAGAGTTCACAGAGAACTAGGGCTGGGTGCTAACATACAAACACAGAGCAAAGGACTGAGGAAAACAAAGGGTTTAAATACAATCAGGGGAAACGAGGCACAGGTGCAAATAATAATGGGGATCAAGGGAAAACAAAAGGTCAAAAGGCACAATGGGGGCATCTAGTGACCAAAAACCGGAACAACCCTGGCCAAATCCTGACACTTACCTTTGATGATCTTCATCAGAATGCACTCGCAGGAATCCCAGTTCCACAATAAATGTTTGTTTTGTTCGATAAAGTCCATAATTTATGTCCAAATACTTCCTTTTTGTTCGCGCATTTAGTTCACAAATCCAAATTCACGACGTGCAGGCCAGACGAAAAGTCATGTAATTCCATTACAGTTCATAGAAACATGTCAAACGATGTATAGAATCAATCTTTAGGATGTTTTTAACATGAATCTTCAATAATGTTTCAACCGGAGAATTCCTTTGTCTTTAGAATAGAAAGGAAAGGGAACGCAGCTACCGCTCACGGGCGCACGCCTGACTGAGCGCATGGCATTCTGACAGACCTCGTATTCTCTCCTCCTTCACAGTAGAAGCCTGAAACAAGGTTCTACAGACTGTTGACATCTAGTGGAAGCCTTGGGAAGTGCAATATGACCCCATAGACACTGTATATTGGATAGGCAAAGACTTGAAAACCTCCGATTTCCCACTTCTGATTGGATTTTTTTCTCAGGTTTTTGCCTGCCATATGAGTTCTGTTATACTCACAGACATCATTCAGACCGTTTTAGAATCTTCAGAGTGGTTTCTATCCAAATCTACAAATAATATGCATATAATAGCTTCTGAGCCTGAGTAGCAGGCAGTTTACTCTGGGCACCTTATTCATCAAAGCTACCCAATACTGCCCCCAGCCATAAGAAAGGCCTTTGAAAGGAGGGGATCGTACACCTGTCTAATAACCTGAAGAATTAATCCATCGACTTCAAGGGGTTTTTCCACTAATCTTCTCCGGTAACATCATTCCTGGCTGCGTCCTGCGCTTGGAGGAGCTGAAACACTTTAATTGATGGTAGAAAACAAAGGGATGGGTAGAAAGGGAAAAATAAAAACGTAAAGTAATGATTTATGCAAGTTCAGGTTAATGATAACATCTGTATAGGTAGGGCTGTGCTCCTTCTGTCTGTATTGGTGCAATAAAGCTGAGATCTGTGATAGGCTAATAGCGCCACTGGTCACCTGGTCACGCATTTGTTATTGTTTTTGTTTTGAGGAAATGAGCATAGTACATAGTCTGCTATTTTACTTGCTTGCAATGATGTCCGAGCAAAACAAACTGTGTTTGTAATGCCTTTGTTGTTGTAATATTGCAAACGAACGTGGCAGTTTCACTGCTATGGATTCCAGCTTTAAGATGACTTCAAACAAGTTGTTGTGGTGAAACATGGATGTCATATTGACCCAAAAAAAGGCAATACAGCACAATACAGCCTATTTTATTAGTACTTTGCAGAGTTGTGAACTTGAGTCACATGACTTGGACTCAAGTCTGACTTAAGTCACAATTTGATGACTTAAGACTCAACTTTACAGAAACTAAAATAATTTGAGACTTGACTTGAACTTAGAGCCTCAAGACTTGCGACTCGACTTTGACTTGTGACTGATGACTTGAAATTATCTGGCCCGAATTTCTCACGTCTTTGCTTGGTAAAGCTCTGCTGCCAATGATTGGAACGAATTGCAAAAATCGTTGAAGCTAGATACATATATTTCCCTCACTAACTTTAAACATCAGCTGTCTGAGCAGCTAACCAATCGCTGCAGCTGTACATAGCCCATCTGTAAATAGCCCATCCAATCTACCTACCTCACCCCCATATTGTCTTTATTTACTTTTCTGCTCTTTTACACACCCGTTTTTCTACTTGCACATCATCTGCACATCTAGCACTCCAGTGTTAATTTGCTAAATTGTAATTACTTCACTACTATGTCCTATTTATTGCCTTACCTCCTCATGCCATTTGCACACACTGTATATAGACAATTTTTTCTATGGTGTTATTGACTGTACGCTTGTTTATTCCATGTGTAACTGTGTTTTTTGTGTCGCACTGCTTTGCTTTATCTTGGCCAGGTCACAGTTGTAAATGAGAACTTCTTCTCAATTAGCCAACCTGGTTAAATAAAGGTGAAATAAAATAAAAAATAAAAAAATTTGTCATTCATTTTGTGGCACAGAGTCTCCGTGGATTACTCTACAAGCAGCCAGAGACAGTAGCCACTGCATCACATTTGCTGTACAACTATAGGATCGGGTGCAGTGATTTTGTCAAATTGTAGGGAGAGAGAATTGCCATAATAAATAAATATGCAGCTCCAAAAACTGTTTGTTGATCAAGAATAATAAATATTTAGTTTGCAAGCTCACCACCAATGGGGCAACATTTGCAAGCATAGGTCTACTGGTATTTTGGTCTCTAACAATTACTTGAAATTGATCCTTTACTTATGAAGCTTGTATTTGGAATTTGTTTGAAATGAATTATTACTGTGGTGAAGATGCACTATAGGCGTAGTGGAGATACATTTTTTTATTTTGTTGAAATGTTTGCTCTAACTTTCACATGTTTAATGCATAGGACCTACAGTTGAAGTCAGAAGTTTACATACACCTTAGCCAAATACATTTAAACTCAGTTTTTCACAATTCCTGAAATGTAATCCTAGTAAAAATTCCCTGTCTTAGGTCAGTTAGGATCACCACTTTATTTTAAGAAAGAAATGAAATATCAGAATAATAGTAGAGAATTATATATTTCAGCTTTTATTTCTTTCGTCACATTCCCATTGGGTCAGAATTTACATACACTCAATTAGTATTTGGTAGCATTGCCTTTAAATTGTTTAACTTGGGTCAAACGTTTCAGGTTGCCTTCCACAAGCTTCCCACAATAAGTTGGGTGAATTTTGGCCCATTCCTCCTGACAGAGCTAGTGGAACTGAGTCAGGATTGTAGCCCTCCTTGCTCACACACGTTTTTTCAGTTCTGCCCACAAACTTTCTATAGGATTGAGGTCAGGGCTTTCTGATGGCCACTCCAATACCTTAACTGTGTTGTCCTTATGCCATTGTGCCACAACTTTGGAAGTATGTTTGGTGTCATTGTGCATTTGGAAGACCCATTTGCGACCAAGCTTTAACTTCCTGATGTCTTGAGATGTTGCTTCAATATATCCACTAAATTTTCCTACCTCATGATGCCATCTATTTTGTGAAGTGCACCAGTCCCTCCTGCAGCAAAGCACCCCCACAACATGATGCTGCCACCCCCATATTCACGGTTGGGATGGTGCTTTTGCTTGCAAGCCTTCCCCTTTTTCCTCCAAACATAACGATAGTCTTTATTGCCAAACAGTTCTATTTTTGTTTCATCTAACCAGAGGACATTTCTCCAAAACGTACGATCTTTGTCCCCATGTGCAGTTGAAAACCGTAGTCTGGCTTTTTTTATGACGGTTTTGGAGCAGTGGCTTCTTCCTTGCTGAAGATATGTATAGGACTCGTTTTACTGTGGATATAGATACTTTTATACCTGTTTCCTCCAGCATCTTCACAAGGTCCTTTACTGTTGTTTTGGGATTGATTTGCACTTTTCTCACCAAAGTACCTTCATCTCTAGGAGACAGGACATGTCTCCTTTCTGAGCGGTATGACGGCAGCGTGGTCCCATGGTGTTTATATTTGCGTACTATTGTACAGATGAACGTGGTACCTTCAGACGTTTGGAAATTGCTCCCAAGGATGAACCAGGTCTTCTGAGGTCTTGGCTGAGTTTTTTCCCCCCATGATGTCAAGCAAAGAGGCACTGAGTGTGAAGGTAGGCCTTGAAATACATCCACAGGTAGACCTCCAATTGACTGAAATTATGTCAATTAGCCTATCAGAAGCTTCTAAATCCATGACATCATTTTCTGGAATTTTCCAAGCTGTTTAAAGGCACAGTCAATTTAGTGTATGTAAACTTCTGACCCACTGGAATTGTGATACAGTGAATTATAAGTGAAATAATCTGTCTGTAAAAAATTGTTGGAAAAATTATAGTTTGTTAATAAATCCTCTTTGGGATAGGGGGCAGCATTTTCACTTTTGGATAAATAGCGTGCCCAATTTCAACTTCCTGCTACGCATGCCAAGAAGATAAGATATGCATATTATTAGTAGATCTGGATAGCAAACACTCTGACATTTCTAAAACTGTTTCAATCATGTCTGTGAGTATAACAGAACTTATGTAGCAGGCAAAACCCCCAAGGACTAACCATTCAGAATGATTTATTTTTGAGGTCACTGTCTGTTCATTGGGATCTCATGGGGAAACTATATTTCTTAGGCACTTGTTTGTAGTTCCTAACGCTTCCACTGGATGTCACCAGTCTTTGGAATTTGGTTGAGGTTATTCCTTTGTGCAATGAAGTGGTACGTCCATCTTAGAAAAGGGTAACGCTGTTGAGAGTTGGCCAAGTCTTGAAAAGTAGCGTTAGTTTCCTCTCGTCCTCTATTGAAAACAGATAGACCCGTCTTCAATTTGATTGATTATTAACGTTTAAAAATACCTTGTTGTATTACAAAAGTATTTTGAAACGCGCCAAATAAATTTACATTTTGGAGATATATGGACGGAATTAACCGAACAAAAGCACCATTTGTCATGTTTAAGGAACATATTGGAGTGCCAACAAAAGAAGCTTGTCAAAGGTAATGTTATGCAGGTGAAGGAGGACCCAAACGCGACTTAACAGAAACAGAGTTTATTAATGCTCAAAACCGAATAACTGAAATCCTCTAGATAGTAGAGGGGAAAACAACTGGAGAAGCGGCCACAGACTGCAGGTCGCTTCGGGTAGGCGCAGGCCGTAGTCAACTGAGACACCTGCTCACACGCAGCGTCTGAAGAAGGCACAAAACACGACAGGACAGGGTGATACACAATCACGGCAAAAAACACGACAGGACAGGGCGAAACGCAATTACAGCATGGAATACAAAACAAGGAACCGACGGCACAGGAACGGAACACAAAGGAATAAATAGGGACTCAAATCAGGGGAAAGGATCGGGAACAGGTGTGGGAAGACTAAATGATGATTAGGGGAATAGGAACAGCTGGGAGCAGGAACGGAACGATAGAGAGAAGAGAGAGCGAGAGAGTGAGAGAGGGAGGGGGAGAGAGAGGGCTAGAAGGAGGGAAAGAACCAAATAAGACCAGCAGAGGGAAACGAATAGAATGGGAAGCACAGGGACAAGACAAGATAATAAATGACAAACATGACAGTACCCCCACTCACCGAGCGCCTCCTGGCGCTCTCGAGGAGGAACACTGGCGGCAACGGAGGAAATCATAGATCAAACGGTCCAGCACGTCCCGAGAAAGAACCCAACTCCTCTCCTCAGGACCGTAACGAAAAAACGATAAAAAGGGAAACTAGGGTACTACTCTAAAAAAAAAAATGAGAACTAGGGACAGACTGAGACACAGCAAGGGCAGGGACAAGAACAGGAGAGATGCGATGGCAGGGAACAGACTGAGACCCAGCAAGACCAGGAGCAGAAGCAGAAAAAAAAATTACCAGACTTCTTCTGCGCGCAGTCTGAACACGCAGCCACGAAACGGCGCGTGTCACGCTCCTGAGTCGGCCACCAAAAGCACTGGCGAATAGACGCAAGAGTGCCTCGAACACCGGGATGACCAGCTAACTTGGCAGAGTGAGCCCACTGAAGAACAGCCAGACGAGTGGAAACAGGAACGAAAAGGAGGTTACTAGGACAAGCGCGCGGCGACGCAGTGTGCGTGAGTGCTTGCTTAACCTGTCTTTCAATTCCCCAGACTGTCAACCCGACAACACGCCCATAAGGAAGAATCCCCTCGGGATCAGTAGAAGCCACAGAAGAACTAAACAGACGGGATAAGGCATCAGGCTTGGTGTTCTTGCTACCCGGACGGTAAGAAATCACAAACTCGAAACGAGCGAAAAACAACGCCCAACGAGCTTGACGGGCATTAAGTCGTTTGGCAGAACGGATGTACTCAAGGTTCTTATGGTCTGTCCAAACGACAAAAGGAACGGTCGCCCCCTCCAACCACTGTCGCCATTCGCCTAGGGCTAAGCGGATGGCGAGCAGTTCACGGTTACCCACATCATAGTTGCGCTCAGATGGCGACAGGCGATGAGAAAAATAAGCGCACGGATGAACCTTATCGTCAGACTGGAAGCGCTGGGATAGAATGGCTCCCACGCCTACCTCTGAAGCGTCAACCTCGACAATGAATTGTCTAGTGACGTCAGGAGTAACGAGGATAGGAGCGGACGTAAAACGTTCTTTTAGAAGATCAAAAGCTCCCTGGGCGGAACCGGACCACTTAAAACACGTCTTGACAGAAGTAAGAGCTGTGAGAGGGGCAGCAACTTGACCGAAATTACGAATGAAACGCCGATAGAAATTAGCGAAACCTAAAAAGCGCTGCAACTCGACACGTGACCACTCCTCTCCTCACTGATGCGCACGAGATGGTAAGCGTTACGAAGGTCCAACTTAGTAAAGCACCTGGCTCCCTGCAGAATCTCGAAGGCTGATGACATAAGGGGAAGCGGATAACGATTCTTAACCGTTATGTCATTCAGCCCTCGATAATCCACGCAGGGGCGCAGAGTACCGTCCTTCTTCTTAACAAAAAAGAACCCCGCCCCGGCCGGAGAAGAAGAAGGCACTATGGTACCGGCGTCAAGAGACACAGACAAATAATCCTCGAGAGCCTTACGTTCGGGAGCCGACAGAGAGTATAGTCTACCTCGAGGAGGCGTGGTCCCTGGAAGGAGATCAATACTACAATCATACGACCGGTGAGGAGGAAGGGAGTTGGCTCGGGACCGACTGAAGACCGTGCGCAGATCATGATATTCCTCCGGCACTCCTGTCAAATCGCCAGGTTCCTCCTGAGAAGTAGGGAGAGAAGAAACGGGAGGGATGGCAGACATTAAACACTTCACATGACAAGAAACGTTCCAGGATAGGATAGAATTACTAGACCAATTAATAGAAGGATTATGACATACAAGCCAGGGGTGACCCAAAACAACAGGTGTAAACGGTGAACGGAAAATCAAAAAGATATAGTCTCACTGTGGTTACCAGATACTGTGAGAGTTAAAGGTAGTGTCTCAAATTTGATACTGGGAAGATGACTACCATCTAAGGCAAACATGGGCGTAGGCCTGTCTAACGGTCTGAAAGGAATGTTATGTTTCCGAGCCCATGCTTCGTCCATGAAACAACCCTCAGCCCCAGAGTCAATCAAAGCACTGCATGTAGCACCCGAACCGGTCCAGCGTAGATGGACCGACATAGTAGTACAAGATCTAGATGAAGGGACCTGAGTAGTAGCGCTCACCAGTAGCCCTCCGCTTACTGATGGGCTCTGGCCTCTTACTGGACATGAAATAACAAAATGTCCAGCAACTCCGCAATAGAGGCACAGGCGGTTGGTGATCCTCTGTTCCCTCTCCTTATTCGAGATGCGAATCCCTCCCAGCTGCATGGGCTCAGTCTCAAAGCCAGAGGAGGGAGATGGTTGCGATGCGGAGCAGGGAAACACCGTTGATGCGAGCTCTCTTCCACGAGCCCGGTGACGAAGATCTACCCGTCGTTCTATGCGGATGGCGAGAGCAATCAAGAGTCCACATCTGAAGGAACCTCCCGGGAGAGAATCTCATCCTTAACCACTGCGTGGAGTCCCTCCAGAAAACGAGCGAGCAGCGCCGGCTCGTTCCACTCACTAGAGGCAGCAAGAGTGCGAAACTCAATGGAATAATCCGTTATGGACCGTTCACCTTGGCATAAGGAAGCCAGGGCCCTAGAAGCCTCCTCACCAAAAACTGAACGGTCAAAAACCCGAATCATCTCCTCTTTAAAGTTCTGGAATCTGTTAGAGCAATCAGCCCTTGCCTCCCAGATAGCTGTGCCCCATTCTCGAGCCCGGCCAGTAAGGAGTGAAATGACGTAAGCAACCCGAGCTCTCTCTCTAGAGTATGTGTTGGGTTGGAGAGAGAACACAATCTCACACTGCGTGAGAAAGGAGCGGCACTCAGTGGGCTGCCCGGAGTAGCAAGGTGGGTTATTAACCCTGGGTTCTGGAGGCTCGGCAGGCCAGGGAGTAACAGGTGGCACGAGACGTAGACTCTGGAACTGTCCAGAGAGGTCGGAAACCTGAGCGGCCAGGTTCTCCACGGCATGGCGAGCAGCAGACAATTCCTGCTCGTGTCTGCCGAGCATGGCTCCTTGGATCTCGACGGCAGTGTAACGAGCGTCTGAAGTCGCTGGGTCCATTCCTTGATCGGTTCCTTCTGTTATGCAGGTGAAGGAGGACCCAAACGCGACTTAACAGAAACAGAGTTTATTAATGCTCAAAACCGAATAACTGAAATCCTCTAGATAGTAGAGGGGAAAACAACTGGAGAAGCGGCCACAGACTGCAGGTCGCCGGGTAGGCGCAGGCCGTAGTCAACTGAGACACCTGCTCACACGCAGCATCTGAAGAAGGCACAAAACACGACAGGACAGGGTGATACACAATCACGGCAAAAACACGACAGGACAGGGCGAAACGCAACACAGCATGGAATACAAAACAAGGAACCGACGGCACAGGAACGGAACACAAAGGAATAAATAGGGACTCAAATCAGGGGAAAGGATCGGGAACAGGTGTGGGAAGACTAAATGATGATTAGGGGAATAGGAACAGCTGGGAGCAGGAACGGAACGATAGAGAGAAGAGAGAGCGAGAGAGTGAGAGAGGGAGGGGGAGAGAGAGGGCTAGAAGGAGGGAAAGAACCAAATAAGACCAGCAGAGGGAAACGAATAGAATGGGAAGCACAGGGACAAGACAAGATAATAAATGACAAACATGACAGGTAAGGCATGATATATATTTTATTTCTGCGTTTTGTGTAGTGCCTGCATGGTTGAAATTTGCTACACTCTTTGTTTACTGTTGTGCTATCATCAGATAGTAGCATCTTATGCTTTCGCCGAAAATACTTTTTAAAATCTGACATGTTGGCTGGATTCACAACGAGTGTCGCTGTAATTTAGTATCTTACATGTGTGATTTAATGAAAGTGTGATTTTTATATAATTTTATTTGAATCTGGCACTCTGCGTTTTCCCTGGCTTTTGGCCAAGTGAGACGTGACTGTCCCCCTATCCTAGAGAGGTTTTAACAAGACATTTGTGGAGTTGTTGAAAAATGAGTTTAAATGACTCCAACATAAGTGTATGTAAACCTCTGACTTCAACTGTATGTAGTAAATCTATATTCCATCTAATTCTACATTAATTGCTAGCGTGTCATAATTCCATCCACGTACCATTTCTTGCAACACGTAGAGGTTTCTGTATCATGTTTGATAAGCCTATGATACATTTTCATTTCACCAACAATTTCTTACCCTGCTCTGAGTGGGCCACGGGAATGTTCGCAAGATTCAGGAGGTAGACGTTTTGTTTATTTAATTCAATGTATGGTGGCCTGCGTTTCATACTTTAGAGTCAGAATGTTGAATGAGTGAAAAGTATTGCTTGCAGGGTGTTTAAATATCATTAACAATCATTAAGTCTGATTAAGACGAATCTACCAATTTAATAGTGGATGCTGAAAGTGCCTTTTACATTGTAGAACCAGTTTATTGTTTGTAATTGCCAATTGGGTAATTGTATGGTCCTGGGGGGCTAGTGCTTAAATTATGTAGTCCTTCTGGTTAGAGCTCTTGTTAGACAGTTTCAATTTGGGCTTCTCAAGGGAGGCTGTACAGTCTTGCCCTCTACCTGTTTCTGTTCAGATAGGTCAAGTTAAGCCTGATACAGAGGCTATTTCCTTTGGGCTATTGCCTGCGTATATTTGGTAAATCTACTTGCATATTTTGAATGATATGCCGCTTTCACCAATGGATTACCAAGACCTGTAATTAAATCTACGTTTTGAGTATGTCAACTTGCCTTCTGCTGATTTCATGACCCTACAACTGCTACAAAGTCCCTAGTTTTACAATTACATAGGCTAATCCAAATATGATGTAGAAAAATATATTAATAGGGCTGTCTGGTACCATCAATAAATAGACAACATTTTGTAGTTGAACAAGTATATATTAGTATTTACTTGACTTGAGACTTTGAAAACCTGTGACTCGACTAGACTTGACTTGCTCTTAGAAAGCACGACTTGGACTTGCCTCAAATCTTGACCCGTTCTACTTGGGACTCGACTTGAGCCTCAGACCTTGTGACTTGAGACTTGCTTGTGTCTCAAATAAAAGTGACTTAGTCCCACCTCTGGTACTATGTTAATTTCTTGCTGCCTGTTGATACTTTCTGTATGCTCCATTGTTGATTCATTTCACTAGGTCATTTACAGTGATCTATATTGTTCTGATCTAATACACTTTGCATCACTCCTAATCAAGGTTGGGTAGGTTGCTTTCTAAATGTAATCCATTACAGTTACCTGTCAATTTATTTTAATCAATAACGTAATTTTATGATTACCCAAACTCAGTAACGTAATCTGATTACTTTTGGATTACTTTCCCCTTAAGAGCCATTACAAGAAGAAAAAAATGATTAATCAAACGCATTTGGTGCGCGTTATCATAGTGGTCTCTGACTTGAGGTCAGACTCACTCAGGTGGAACAATTTTTCTATGCTGAATTGAATGTCATTGAGAAAACAGAAAGTTGTCATAATGTATTTTTTCACAAACATCCTTTCTGAATTGAAAAGCAATTCAAGTAATCATTTTGTTTTTAAAAGGTTTCTGTAATCTGATTACAATATTGTAGAGGGTAATGTAACTGATTACAGTTCGTGTTTTGGTAATCAGATGACATGTAATCAGTTACTCCCAAATCCTAATCCTTGTCAGATATAGATAATATAATCTACTCCATTAGGAGCAATTGGTTTTACTGTTATTCTATTGGCTTTACTGTTGGTATGGTTACCAGTCAGACCATGTGCTATTGTTCAATTCAAGAGATGCCGCTTGAAAACATGTGCTTCTCACACATCTGCAAATGTCTCCTGTCTGTATGCCACCTTAATAGCCCTGTGTGCGCCCACACAGATGAAAGGCTTTATTCTACAGCTGACAGTGTTCTCTCGATCAAAAGCTTTCAGAATGCAACAAAAGGGCCAATGGCTCTTGCGAATTCAGATAAAAGGCCAGAAATGGCTAAATGGAAACATTGTGATTTAAAACGGGCTGTTGCTCAGTGGCATAAACCACTGTTTCAGGAAACTTGACCATTCACAGAGTATGAATTTTGTTGTTCATTCTACAGACTGAGCATGCACACACGTACACCTAAATAAATATTCAGTCCAAATGAAGTGAGAACCAGATAATGGAGTCTAGTTGGCATGGACATTTTCCTGATCTGAAATTCTGTGACGCAAAAGCTGGCTCTAATCTCCTTTTCGGGGTTAGGCATAAAAAATAGAAAGGGAGAAAAAGAGCATAATAATATTTGACAGGTTTAAGCTTTAAAAGCACTGAGTTGTCATGGTGAAAGTGGAAAAAAATAGCATACCCTTCGTGGGCATGCTTAAAAGTGATCATTGCTTTTAAAAGAGTTAAACCCCCCCCCCCCTAAAATAAAAAACATCTTCTGACTTTTTCCCTCATATGGCATCTCAATACCTTTAAGACATTTAAAAGGACAGATTTGCCATTAGATGTGCGGTTGAAGAGGACTCCATCTGAGCAGCTGTATCGTGTAAGAAGCCTAGTGGCATGCAGGTAATGGTGACTACTCCTTCCCTGGAGATGCCTTTCTCTCTCATCCCGTAATGCAATTAAATCTCCCCAAAGTGGCTTCACACTGTCTGTTTGTGATGAGGCTGACATGCTAGAAACCTAATCACAGCCCAGACATCTGGAGAGAACAGACATGCACAGTGCACCTAGAAGATGACAGCTTTCTGACAGATGCCTTCAGTTATGCCACACATAAACATACACACAGTGCCGCCTCTGCCTATACGCAGACTACGGGCTACGCGTAGGGCCCCGTAGCCGCTAGAGGGCCCCTGATGAAATTTGGGAGATAATCAGCAGTTTTCCCCTTGTTATATCAGTCACTGACAGTCACTCAATTAGCCAACGTCAACTGACATTTTCTAGATCGCTAGGTAAGGTAGTCTAGCCAGCTATCTATACCTTGTAGTAATCAGCACCAAATTACTGACCAAGCACACAGGACATGAGCCCAGGGGCCCTGACCTCCAGAAGGCCCCCTTCGATTTTGTTAGTCATTCTCACTCAGATATTATATCAACATGGCATAAGGCATGGCAAAATGTGTAGAATTGCAGGATATGACCTTTAAAATGGCAATGGTTTCTCTCCACCTCATGGCATAAATGTGTACAATTGCAAGATATTACCTTTGAAACTGCAAACATTTCTCTCTGCCCCATGGCATGAGTAGAATTGCATAAAAATGTATCTTCAAAATAAAATGTTTTGCCCGCAAGGTGGGGGGAGGGGGCCCAAAGCAAATCTCACTTAGGGCTCCTAAAAGGCTAGAGGAGCCACTGCATACACATTCATGTACGTGATCACCCATGCACACACACACACACACATGGACATAGACAGATACAAAAATACATGTCACCCCGTGTAGACATTCTAAGACACAAGTACTGACAAACAAGTCAGTTAAATAGAGATATACTGTACAGACACTCAAGGAGACAGGCACTCAAATACAACAAGACCAACTCTCATAGGCGCGCTTGGTCGAGTGTTGACATTTTAAATGCCCCTTCTTTCCTCCCACATCAAATTTCACGAGAAAATGTTACCAGATCTTCCCTGACAGCTCAATGTCATTGTCGAAATTTGCAAAATATTACAGCTCCACCATAAATATGTAGCCTGACCTTTTGTCCCTGTTTGTGCAGTTAATGTCCTTGGAGTACATACAAACTGTCCTCTTAGTACACAAACGTTTACAGTTTGTAACACTGTCCTCTCTCTGACAGGGGCGTCATAACACATTGTCCCACACAATTCTCCAGCAACACTACCCTTAAGTGAAAAACTGGTTTCAAATCCTCCCTGGACCAGCCAGATAGACTAGAGGATATAAAAAGCGACAACAGACTCACCATTCGACAGCACCACTGAAATAACCACTGAAGTAATCTACTATGTAGGCCTATTGAACTGCTCTACCTTAAAGCAAATAATTCATCACAGTGATTGACAGTATACAAATATTATTGCATGTTGACTAACCAATCTCAGTGAAATTAGATTAAATCTAGTCATGATCAGTTTCATATATTTTATTCAAGTAAGTTTACTGAATAAAATATAAGTCTACTGGATCGGTATACCATCAATGGGACAGTTGTTGCCAAGATGCATAATGTGACTAGAACAACGTTGTAAACAACAACCAATTTTCAGGTACATACAGTATATGTGTCTTATATGGGCAGAAAGCTTAAATTATTGTTAATAGACTGGCTTGATATTGGCATTGACGTTGTTGGTTGGCTAGAAACACATCGTTACACTTTTGGGGAAACTGGTCCAGCCACTTGGTAGCTAGCGATCGTTATTTCAAATAAAGCAAAATGATGTACTAATATGAAAGTGATATTGTAAACTATAAAGTTTAAACCCACCATAGGGATGTCGGTGATGAAGTTATGAATGAGGTCCCAGGAGGAGGGTTCTCGGTTGAACGTGGATGTGTATCGGACAGTTCTTTCACTTTGAAACTCACGCCCACAGTGACGTATGGCACCGCCCACCTGGTGTAATGGCTGAAAAGTGTGTGTCCCCTTGAATACACGGTGGGTGCCATTTCAATTATAGAAATATAATTCATAAAATAGACCTATTCCTTCAGACCACTGCAATTTAGCTGGTACACCATTCAAAATTTAATTTAATTTCAATTTCAATTTCAATTTAAAATTATTCCCACAAAGATGGCCGCCGGTCCACCCACTGTCAAACTTAAATGGGAATGTCTTTTCTAGTATCTATATTTCTTTGATTTCAATAGGTTTCTATGGAATACTGACAGTGTAATTTAAAAAAAAAATGATATTCCCATTCAAGTCAACATTCTCTGATGTGTGGACCGTTTTGTGGTACAATTTAAAGGTTGACATTTCTATTTTATTTCCATTTATCAGTCAAATCATGACACCCACTCTGTATTCAAGCGCATGCTGCATCTCAACCGATTACAGGCACAACACAAACACCTCAGATGATGTAAAATAGGGTCAAAGCTACAAGATTTGCACATTCTTTTAAATAAAAGTTCAATCAAAAGGGGTGCGGTCAAAAAGTGATCGTAATCAAATGGAACGTCCCCAAAGCCCTTCAAGTCACATTCAGTATGACACTGGTTGAGAGAGAAGGACTTAGCCTCACAGTGACCCTCCTACTTGTGAAATATGGGAAGTCAGAAAAGGACAGATGACAACATCAGTACAGTATGCTTAAATCACACAATCAAAGCAATAGCAAGATAGAGCCATTCAAGACTTGTCCGATCTGCCAACTTCTGTAGTGTCCGAACAGTTTGGGTTACACACTAATTTGACACATTTATGAAAAGGTGAGACTCTCACAAACATGGAAATGTTGGTTTTGCTCTATGATGCCAACAAGCCTCACAAGACTCTTCTCAAGGTAGCCCGGTCCAAGGACATTCATGGAAATAGCGGTTAAATAAAGTATGCACAAAAAAACGAATAAAATATATTGCTGAAAGCTCATACATTTTGTCTGTAAGTTGTTGAAATTGGCTCAAATCAACATCATGCTCAGTAAGGGAGATGCTATAATTATAGTTGCAAGGGTGCCGATTATATATTAGCAACCTTGCACTGTTCCTGAATAATTCCATATTTTTTCTTAAATAAATTGAAATTGAAAGAAATACAAAAAAAATGTGTTATTGGATTTTCAACATTGCAGAACCAATTTTATTTTTGTAAACTTAGTTTACAATTTTATTTTAGAAAATAATAAATGACATGGACAAAATTGTCACCCTTGAGCTGTCACGATCACTGTTAAAATAACTGGACCAAGGCACAGCGTGCGTAGAGTTCCATATGTTTAATTATTGAAACTCACCAAAACAACACAGAAACAAATGAAACGTGAAGTAATGAAGTGCTCACAGGCACTACACAAAAACAAGATCCCACAAACAACAGGTGGGAAAAGGCTGCCTAAATATGATCCCCAATCAAAGACAATGATAGGCAGTTGCCTCTGATTGGGAACCATACCAGGTCAACATAGAAATAAAAGAACTAGAGGACCCACCCTAGTCACACCCTGACCTAACCAAAATATAGAATAAAAAGTTTCTCAAAAGGTCAGGGCAAGACAGGAGCTATACTTGGTTGCACAGCCTTTGCCCAAGATAACTGCCAACAAATGTTTCTTGTAGCCATAAATGAGCTTGCTGCACCTTTCTACTGGCAATTTGGTCGAATCTTCAGCAGCAAATTGCTCTAATTCTTCAATGGTCTCACCATAGGTTATGGAGGTGATTCAGGTCTGGACTCTTCGCTGGCCACTCCAGACCAGTCCAGCATTTCTTCTTGAACCATTCCAGGGTGAAAGTACAAGGGTGTTAATATATTTGGCCGTAACTGTACTCACTGCAATATTTGAGGTGGGGTTCAAATAGAAGAACAGCTCAAGGAAAATGGACAATGAAAATGGTTTACCCTTGTTGAAATGGGGTCTCACAACTTGATCTGTTTTGGCTTTAATAACAATTCTAATTAGCACACATCTGAATATAATATTAACCAATAATTACTCCAATTGAACCAAGCAAAAACAACAGAGACCTGGAGTACAGCAAAGTGACATATGAGTGAGAGCCCAATACCCATACAACCATTCCAAACTAACCAGGTAAATGAGTTCCACTGCTGTCAAGACTATCAGCACTCAGTGTACTCCCCTCATGCTCAACATCTATCTCTGTACAAAACACAGGAGATGAGAAAAGGTGCAATATATATTTTTATGTTATCCCTAAATTAGGATGTGTTATGAGAGCTTTCCATTTGGGCTGTGTGTGCAGGGATTTGAAACCATGTCTGGTGCCTACAGGGACGTCCAAGAGTCTCAACATGCCTCCTGTTCACTGTAGGCTTAGCAGTGGTGGACAAAGTAACCCCATTTTCATACTTGAGTAAAAGTTAAGATACCTTAATAGAAAATGACTCAAGTTAAAGTCACCCAGTAGAATACTACTTGAGTAAAAGTCTAAAAGTATCTGCTTTTAAAAATACTTAAGTATCAAAATCAAATGTTATTCTAAAATATACATAAGTGTCAAAAAGTATAAATCATTTCAAATTCCTTATATAAAGCAAACCAGACGGTATCATTGTCTTGTTTTTTAAATTCACAGATAGCCAGGGAACTCTCCAACACTCATCATTTACAAACAAAGCATTTATGTTTAGTGAGTACACCACATCAGAGGCGGTAGGGATGACCAGGGATGTTCTCTTGATCAGTGTGTGAATTCGACCATTTTGCTGTCCTGCAAAGCATTCAAAATGTAACATGTACTTTGGGTGTCAGTGAAAATGTATGGTGTAAAAAGTACATCATTTTCTTTGGTAAAGTAAACTAACTACTTAAGTACTAATTCAAGTATTTTTACTTAAGTACTTTACACCACTGAGGCTTAGCCTCATCCATCACAACCACAGAGCAGAGCCACAGGCACCAAAGGCAAGGAGCCACAGGACCTCAGCATATCCCATTTAAAGTAATAGCATCTAGAACGTCATTTACAACTTATGTGCTGATAATTCTATGCTATCATATGGTATGTCACATAAATAAACTCAGCAAAAAAATAAATGTCCCTTTATCAGGACCCTGTCTTTCAAAGATATTTGGATTTTCACAAATTAACCTCACAGATCTTCATTGTAAAGGGTTTAAAACACTATTTCCATTGCTTGTTCAATGAACCATAAACAATTAATGAACATGCACCTGTGGAACGGTCGTTAAGACACAAACAGCTTACAGACGGTAGGAAATTAAGGTCACAGTTATGAAAACATAGGACGCTATAAAGAGGCCTTTCAACTGACTCTGAAAAACAACCAAAATAAAGATGGGTCCCTGCTCATCTACGTGAACGTGCCTCAGGCATGCTGCAAGGAGGCATGAGGATTGCAGATGTGGCCAGGGCAATAAATTGCAATGTCCGGACTGTGAGATGCCTAAGACAACGCTACAGAGAGACAGCACAGACAGCTGACCGTCCTCGCAGTGGCAGACCACTTGTAACAACACCTGCACACGATCGGTACATCCGAACATCCCACCTGCAGGACAGGTACAGGATGGAAACAACAACTGCCAGAGTTACACCAGGAACGCACAATCCTTCCATCAGTGCTCAGACTGTCCGCAATAGGCTGAGAGAGGCTGGACTGAGGGCTTGTAGGCCTGTTGTAAGGCAGGTCCTCACCAGACATCACCGGCAACAACATGGGCACAAACACACCGTCGCTGGACCAGACAGGAAAACAGTGGCTAAAAGTGCTCTTCACTGACCAGTCACGGTTTTGTCTCACCAGGGGTAAAGGTCAGAGTCGCGTTTATAGTCGAAGGAATGAGCGTTACACCGTGGCCTGTGCGCTGGAGCGGGATCGATTTGGAGGTGGAGGGTCCATCATGGTCCGGGGCGGTGTGTCACAGCATCATCGGGCTGAGCTTGTTGTCATTGCAGGCAATCTCAACGCTGTGTTTTACAGGGAAGACGTCCTCCTGCCTCGTGTGGTACCCTTCCTGCAGGCTCATCCTGACATGACCCTCCAGCATGACAATGCCACCAGCCATACTGCTCGTTCTGTGCATGAACCTTCACGAGAGGAATGTCAGTGTTCTGCCATGGCCAGCGAAGAGCCCTGATCTCAATACCACTGAGCACTTTTGGGACCTGTTTAATTGGAGGGTGAGGGCTAGGGCCATTCCCCCCAGAAATGTCCAAGAACTTGCAGGTGCCTTGGTGGAAGAGTGGGGTAACATCGAACAGAAAGAACTGGTACATCTGGTGCAGTCCACGAGGAGGAGATGCACTGCAGTACCTAAAGCAGCTGGTGGCCACACCAGATACTGACTGTTACTTTTGATTTTGACCAACGCTTTGTTCAGGGACACATTATTCCATTTATGTTAGTCACATGTTTGTGGAACTTATTCAGTTTATGTCTCAGTTTGTTATGTTCATACAAATATTTACACGTTAAGTCTGCTGAAAATAAAAACAGTTGACAGTGAGAGGACGTTTTTTTTGCTGAGTTTAGCACTGTAGCCACTGAAAGAGTTGACCAGCAATAACATGACTGGACAGTTTTATTAAACCATCCCCACACCCCAGCAATATCACTGAACATTACCGCTCGGCACGATGTGGCACAGTAGACCACTCAGAGGAAGGAGCACAATTCCTACAGATATCAATCCCCAGCCCACACTAGCTCAAACAGGAAAAAACACCAAATGGTGATGATGTGATCCTTTCATGTTTTATTAAAACCCCAGCAGTGTTTACTCATTTCTTGGTATATTTCTGGTCAATTGGGCTCCAAAATAACCTCTCATAGGCTCATGCAGTGAAAAAGGTACACCAACAAAGATATCATGACAATAAATTTGAGTCGACTGATATACAGTAAATGACTGTTATTCCTTTCCCCAACCTAAATGATGGTATGGGTTCAGAGAGAAAAGGCTTGGAACTGTAGATTATGTGGAATGACACCGATCCACATGCATACAGCACTTTGACCCAAGCATATGAAAATATATTGTGCCACTGATTCATAATAAATTGTCTTGGCAGAGAACAGAAACAAATGAATAGATCATTGTTGGCTGTGTCTAGCACATTTGCAGGGCTTCCTCTACAGAAAGGTTAATTGGGTGGGATACAGTCAGCTCTGAGTCAGACAAGATGGGTGATTTCTAAAGGCTGTGACATTCGCTGCCTGTTCCTCGGGAGCCGTATGTGTGCCTACGACGTCAGCGTGGTGAGTGGGAGGCAGGGAGGGAGCGATGGGGGGAAAGAGGTGGAGGAGAGAGATAAAGAGAGGCTGAAGGAGAGAGAGATGGTAGAACACAAGGAGGGAGAATAGAGAGAGGGAGTGGATGAAGATGCGAGAGGGAGGCAGAGAAAGAGATGGAGCAAAGCATCATTTCCCAAGGAGAGATGTGAGATGAGTTGGAGGGAGGACGGAGGAGGTTTGGTGAGGGTGGGTGGCAAGCAGAGGCAGCCAGCACCTGCTACAGAGTCAGTCAAGAGTCCAGTCTGGGGTTGAGGTTAACATGATCAAAATACTACCCAGGCAGGACCCAGTCCATAAAACTGCTAACTCAGTGATGTGGGATCAAAATGACACGAGATGGGAGAGTTAGGGTTGACATCCTGCAAGCAAAGCTATTGGATCACACTGTGACAATGTTATGGAAAGTTATGGTTACCGTCATGTGTTCCAAGATTCTATAACACTATATTAACACACTGTAATATATGGGAGGGAATTTCTGGCTACTCTTAAAGGTAGAGTCAGCGAAATGACGCTGCACGAGCAGCACTGCAGATATTATGATGAGCTCTCACACAGTCACAGGTTCACTTCACGCTCTTACAACGTGTTCGCCACAGGACCAAAACAGCAGAGACGTTTAGCCACGCATGCCAGCGCTCTTAGTATTGCTGTTTACTTTGTGCGTCGATGTCATATCGCTGACTCTACCTTTAGCCGGTATTCTGCACAAGTGACCATCTGTCTGTGTGTTTAGCCAACAACTGCAAAGGCTTTTAACTTTCCAAAGAAAGAGCCGTCTCAAGAGTTGTCCTGTTTGACATTAAACAAATTGTCAGGAAACACACACCCTCCCCGTGTTAAAGCCCAGTGCACACCTCCCAAATAATACCACAGCTTCTATTTGAGAAGGTCAAGTGCACTCTCCACAGTCACACACGTAAGCAGGGGGAGTCATAAATTACAGCCAGGGAGAGAGCTCCACAATCAGCCAATTAACTCAGCCTCCAGAAAGGCCAATGCAATTTCATCTCTGCAGTGCTGCACTGGCAGCGGCCGCAGAGTCATTACTGCAGCGCCTGCCCGCCTTCCCTTCCCAGGCTGCCTCTGGTCTGCACACACACGCACACACATTCACAGCTCCGAGCACAGTGCATCTCTTAATGCCCACGCCATTTCTATTTCTCTCTCTCTTTGCTCTCTCTCCCTCTCTGTCAATCCCCTTGTTTAATACCTCTCTCCTCCTCTAATCACACTGAGTATGGGCTTAAAGAAGAAGAGAAGGAGAAGACAGGTCCTTAATTAAATGCAGTAGAAGAATAAATGGAAAACTATACACACGGCTTTCTACGTTCGCAGAGCCCCTCTTCCACTCTGTCCTCCTAATTGCCATTTCTATTGTGTAAGTGTACCTACCATAACCGCATAAGGAACAGCAAACGCTGCCGTTCGTTTCTGAGAGAATTTTCATATGAGAGTGCAGAAAATGAAAGGGAATTAAGTTTTAGCAGGGCCATTTTTCTCTAGAACCTTTTCATTGTTTTCCAATAGTCATTCTATTTTTTTTCCCCTATTGGGAAAAATACAAAGGATAATAATCACCTAATACAAAGATAATGCAGATGAATGCAAGAGATTACAAGAAAGACAATGATGTAGTAGACAAATCTTCCTTTGGACTGCTTGATTACGGGGATTACATTCAATAAGCAATGTGTCTGTTCTCTTGCACAGTTTGACACTCTACAAATGAGCCTGGAGCATGAGACGCTTGAATCCCAGACTTCGGCGAGAACAAAGATAGTGTTGAGGAATACATTACCTGTAAACCAGTGGAGGCTTCTCGGGAGGAAGGGAGGACCATCCTCCTCAGTGACTTTTATAAAAAATAAAATTGTAAAACTTTGAAATAGTTATCCTTTTTATTTAAAACTATAGTAAAGATAATAATGTCACCAATAATTGATTAAAACACACTATTTTAAAAAGGTCTACAGTAGCCTCAACAACCTCTGTAGGGTAGCACCATGGTGTAGCCGGAGAACAGCTAGCTTCCGTCCTCCTCTGGGTACATTGACTTCAATACAAAACCTAGGAGGCATGGTTCTCACCTCCTTCCATAGACTTATACAGTAAATATGACAACTTCCGGAGGACGTCCTCCAATCTATCAGATCTCTTGCAGCATGAACTGACTTGTTGTCCACCCAATCAAAGGATCAGAGAATTAATCTAGTACTGAAAGCATAAGCTGCAGCTAGCTAGCACTGCAGTGCATAACATGTGGTGAGTAGTTGACTCAAAGAGAGACAGACAGTAGTTGAACAGTTTTGAACAAATCAATTTCTTCCAAAATGAAACTTTCAGTCTCACTTACTTAGCTAGCAAATGCAGCTAGCTAGTTTAGCCTAATGAAGCACCCTGCTCAAAGAGAGGGATGCTATATTTGCTAGCTGGCTATGACCTTCCACCACAACACTGTAACTCCTCCAAGTCAAGGTAAGCTTTTGGTTATATTCATTTATTGCCACCGGGGCCCTACGGTGTAACTGGAGGATTTTTACCTTGTTAGCTTGGGGATTCGATCTAGCAAACTTTCGGATACTGGCCCAACGATCTAACCACTAGGCTACCTGTCGCCCCACATGCTTGTAGCGGGTTTACTAACGCATTAGTTCTATTAGCTGTGCTGAATATGATGTTACTTTAGCTAATATGGTGACAACGATGTAGGGTGTGTGTAGCGGTTATGACATGGTTTGGCTTGGTAAGGTTTTTCTGCCTGGTTACATACAGTTGATGTGTTGTCCATTGAAATCCACAAGCGAAGGAAAAAGGTGAGAGGAGGAAGCAAACGGAACAAAACAGGGATAAACACCTGAATTTGTCCAATAGAAAATCTTGTTTGCAACTGTTGGACTAATGATTACACCCTATCAGCTCGATGCGGTCAAATTTGTCTCTCGACCTGTGTGCACCTACGTTGTAAACTTTCATTCATAGCAACCTGTAGCATTCATTGTAGCGATCTCATAGGGAAAATTTGAGTATCATGTAGTAGCCTAAATCTTTCGCTGTTACATTGAACTGGGTGAATGGAATATGAATGACAGCCCTGACCGCCACTGCTGTAACTACTATTTCTACAGTATATTTGAGCTGACAGCCGTTTTTGCACTGATTCGCTATGGTTTTAGTCATCAATCTAGCAAGGGGGCAATATTTTATTAATGTAGTAGTGTCCCCCCCATATGACCTGGTACACATTAAAAGTATAATAAACATAGAAAATGATGATGGTATGATAAATAAAACAAAAATAAATGTTCATACTTTATAATATGTAGTTATAATCTGTTTTGGGATCAACTACTCAAAATATTTAACCTTTATTACTGTCAGGATTTGGCCAGGGTTGTTCCGGTTTTTGGTCACTAGATGCCCCCATTGTGCCTTTTGACCTTTTGTTTTCCCTTGATCCCCATTATTATTTGCACCTGTGCCTCGTTTCCCCTGATTGTATTTAAACCCTTAGTTTTCCTCAGTTCTTTGCTCTGTGTTTGTATGTTAGCACCCAGCCCTAGTATTCTGAGAACTCTTGTTGATCCCGGTGGACTCTCTTGTGGAATTCTGTTTTTTTGTTCTTGTTTATTTATTTTTGAGTATCTTTTGAGGCTTTTTATGCTATACCTACCACCTTGTGGATTTTCCTTTTTGTCTTGGAGGATTACCTTTGTTCTTGTGGAATTCCTTTTGAGGTTATGGAGTTACATGTTTTCCTGAAGGACTTCACTTTTTACTTCATTAAATACACCGTCTCAAGTACTGCTGTGTCTGCCTCATCTTCTGGGTTCTGCTGACTATTCGTGGCTCAGTTGGTTAAGTGACTGTTTCTCACTCCGGAGTGACCAAAAACCGGAACAACCCTGGCCAAATCCTGGCAATTACTTTACCAAACATTAGTCTATCATGACATTAGTAATAGTCAAAATCGGTTACATTTGGGAACGTCTAAATCAACATTTGGGCCATTTAAACAGTGTGCATCCCTCCTATAGACAAGGGGAGACAGACCTCTTTTTAAGTAATTATAGGTGCCTGATTTTGGGGACTGTCAGCTTAAGAGGCTCTTACTATATACTTATACTTAAGCAATAAGGCACAAAGGGGTGTGGTATATCAGACCGATGGTATATCAGACCTTTTGGTTACTGGCCCAATGCTCTTAACTGCTAAGGCTACTTATCGCCCTACATAATGGAGCACAAAGAAACCAATGGCTTTTGAAGATTTTATCCAACCCTTGAGCTCAAGGTTAACCTTACATAAAGCACATATTACAATGCACAGAAGGCGGTATTGACTTTGAAATTGAAAACGATAGATCAACTGCAAACATAGATCCCTTTTTGTCAGAGAACTAGAAAAATGCTACACAATCTAAAAAAACAGGTAAGCTTCAACAGCTGAGATGCTTTTTTCTGTGTCAAGGATTCCTTATGAAAGTGAAAGATGTGACTTAGCAACGCTAGAACGTGTTTTGCCAGCCACTGCCAGTCTGTATCTCTCATGTACTGTACACGACAGTACATCCATAAGGCTGGATAGTTCATTATTTCAGATCTCTGCAAGCACCTCTGGTGGAGCATCCCAGGGAACTGTGTGTTTGGGCTGTATTTACTCTTCAGCACTTCCCACATCTGGCCATCAATAATTCAGTAAGAAGCCTCTACAAGAGGGCCTCTCACTCTCCTGTTTTATTTCCTTTTAGTCTCTGGTTGGTTTCTCTGTACGAGGCTCATGTTAGATTAATTACTCGTGTGACATTTCTTCAAAGGGGGCATAACCACTCTAGTAGTTTCTTGGGAGGTGAGTCGTATCACGAATCAAACATTACAGCATTGCTCACAAAGCTGAAAATGAATATCGTCGTATTTGAAGCGGTCAGAGAAAAAAATTCCCTTTTCAAAATATTGTTTTTTTACGACTGGAAACATTAGAAGAAGAATATATGTTAATACCACGCAAATTGCTGAAATGACAGGTTACTCTGACAATGACATACTGAGATCAAAATAATGCCACCAATAGCAACCAATAGCATAGGCCAAAGAAATGAGTGGAGACACAGATTGTACAGTATGAGGAGGAAATTACAGTCCACAAACTTTCCAGTGGCACTGACTCGTTCCCGCAATTGTATTTAGAAATATTGTAAAAGGCCTTTTAGCTGCTCCCTGCTAACAACTCAACAATCAGTTGTTTGATATTTGCTACGCCTGCTGACCAATTGCGGGCTTCCTGACTGTAAGCCTACTACATGCGCTCGTGATGTGATGAAACACAATCCACTGCAATTTCTTTTAATAAGCTATTGATCCTCTGTGGCTAAACTCTGCTTGCTCTCTGGTGTAGTATTTTTATGATTTAATGTATTTCTGTACAGACAGGAGTAATTATATATAATTTGCCCAATGTATTGAAATGTATCTGCAGCACCCCTCCAAACACCCCCTCCTATGTTTTCTTCCATGTGCTGTTCTCTCCCCGAGGCCAAAAAGCCTATAATCAACACTTCTTATTCATGCAATTGTGGTCAGTAACCCCATATGAGGTTATTGTGTAGGTACAGTAGGTCAACTGTTACAATCATATATCAGCAAGTAGCTTACAAGTGAATAATGTCAGTATAGTAAGTCAATGAAAAATTGTTTCTATCGAATCACTTATTTCCCCTGTTTAGCAGTTTTCACTATATTGTTATAGAAAAAATGTAGGCCTAATGGACTTTTCAACCATTGTAGTTCCTATGTTCATAAGGCTAATAAGAAAATAGTTCAAATGACTTGATTAGACCATGGGAAAGGTGTAAACAATTGTGTTTTGGATCAAAAAAGTCTTGGAGAGGGAAACCTCAGGGAAACTCATCGGGTGGTAGCCCTAATTGTGTGTGTGTAGAGAACAGCTCTGTTCCTGCAGTGGTGGAAAAAGTACCCAACTGTCATACTTGAGTAAAAGTAAAGATACCTTAATAGAAAATGATTAAAGTAAAAGTAAAAAAGTCACCCAGTAAAATTCTACTTTAGTAAAAGTCTAAAAGTATTTGGGTTAAAACATCCTTAAGTATCAAAAGTAAAAGTAATTTAAAATTCCTAATATTATTAAGCAAACCTTTCAGGAATGGTGTCATGGCTCCTATGGGAGTGAAGAGCAAAAAATAATCTACCACTACTAGGCTACACAACATGCTAGCAACATTTTCTGATAAGTCCTGCTAATAGATGATTAAACTAGACGAATGATGATGAACACTCACCTCAGCTAACATTTCCACAGCCTAATTGTAACCAAATATCCAAATATGACATTGATTGATTCCCGACACTGGGGAAATAGTTCTACCTGGAACCAAAAACGGTTCTTCAAAAGGTTTCTCTTATGGGAAAGAACGCTTTTAGGCTCCAGATAGCCTCTTTTTTTCTACGAACCCAAAAGAGTTCTAACAGGAATGAAAAAGGTTCCGACCTGGAATGGGGACAGCCGAAGAACCCCTTTGGAACCCCTTTTTCTAAGAATGCATTCTTGTCTCAAAACAGTAGAATGGCACTGTCTCAATCAAAATGATGCTCAATTATCAACTAGTAGACCACACAGGGCAACCACAGCAGCAGTGCAAAAGATTCAGGGCTGACCACCTAAAGCCCCGAAAGCAGGTCCTGGCGAGGTCCATGGTTCTCATTAGCAAATAGTTGTTGGAGGAGAGGGACTATTCTGGAGTTCAACACAATCTGTCCAACAGCTCCTCTCTTCTCTTCTCCTCTCTCTCCAACATGACCTCTCTCTTCACAGTTGGATGATCATTATACTGTACTGTTTGATCTACTACAGAAACCACAGTCATGGAATCATTGTTCGTTCTCTGTATGTTTTTCAAACAGGGAATATCCCTCCATACAAGACTCTTAACGGGTGATACAAGGCTGCTTTAGAAGCTGTAAACCCCACATGAACCTTCTCCTCCGGCTCCTCATACTGAGCTTGAAGTAAGACAAGATGAAGTGCTGCATCCTCATAGTTTGGGAAGTGTACGTTCTGGCTGGCTAAGACATTAAGCACACTGCTCATGTGGATGTGGAGAGGGTTGTGTCCAATTGGGTGTGTTGTGATAGTAGAGAGGGTTGTGTCCAATTGGCTGTGTCGTGATAGTGGGCAAGCTCTTTAAGGCCACTGAGCAATATCCCATGCTGGGAAAGGTAGCTCCAGGGAACAACACTGTGAAGGAAGAGAAAAATTCACCGTAAATAGAGCGGCCAGCGTTTGGCTGGAAGCAGCCAACTGCACTGCAGATTTCTCCATTAAAGTAGAATTTTCTCATGGCCTGAGGTGAAACAGAAGTGTGTAATAGGAGGGTGGTAAACAGTGAATTGAGATTTGGTTGTATTATACAATAAATTACTCAGATTTCCCTTCAGAGTCTAAACAACTTGAAACATGCTGTATCTGTTCGGCTGGCTGGCAAATAAACAGAAGCTTCCCTGTGGTGTCTTACAGCCTGATGCTTAATTCTTAATTTCATGTGCATTCTCCGACTCCTATAAACTTTATACACACATGTTTAGAATGCATGATTACATAATCAACCGAATCTGCAGTGCATGGTAATAGGAGAATAGCTGCCCAGTAAAAACCTCACTTTTAAAAGTTCATATTCTGTTAATTCATATCCAAATAATGCTGTTGACTCGACTTATACTCGTATTTGTGGCCAATGCATAAAATGGAGAAACACTTCAAAAACCCCACCTCAAACTTGTATCTTAAACAAAATGCTTGCTATTTCCTCATACTGTAGGACAGATGTCATCTCCCTAAAGAGAATGAGCTGGCCAATCAGCGGTCTAGAGGAGGATGTGCTGGCCAGTCATGAATAATTTTAATGACACCATTCTGTTGTTGAGGTACGCCCACACCACAGAAAGCTACTTTTTAATGTACTTAATAAATAAAACTTTGGAAGGAAAACAATTTAGGTCATAGGACATATTTTATATAAATCTGGGCAGTTATTTTAAGTTATGTTGACATTTTTAAAGTTGGTAAGGATACTTTCAAAGTGCTCACAAGTTCAATTTTCTTCTAAGAAATTCCTGATGTTTGAGTTTTTAGCAATGAATTAGAGTCATAGACAGAATAGTCATCATATTCTTGATGGAGCCATGAAAACAGAGAATCAATAATGCTATATGAAATTGTCATAAGGTTAACAAAGTAATAAAGGTAATAAAAAAGTAAATACTGTACATACAGTAGTGTATTACTGAAGTAATTTGCATCAATATGTAATTGGGTATCAAATAGTATTGAAGGCCTATTGAGAATAGCTGTATGCCACAGAGTTTCTAACTTCATAATATATCTATCTGCTGATGTCTCTAAGCTAACAAAGGGCAGAACACACTGAAAACTGACAACTTTGAGGGTATGTAATGGGTAAAATAATGACATTAGCACCTGTGAGAGTGCTCAAAAAAAAGACTCAGGGGCATGCCAGAAAGAAGCCTGTGATAGCTTTTATTATTTTAACACAAATCTAGCAGAGCTGGCCAGGCCGGTGAAAAACACAGGTGTTGGCAGAGCAGCCATCCGAGTTTGACTGGAGCATGGCCAGATATATCCATGGAAAGTGCATTGGCACAAAGTATAGCAGTAAAAGAAAGCAAAAAGTATTTGCAGGCCTGGCCTATGCTCATTTAATAATGATGCTCAATGGAAAACATAGGTGATATAAGATTTTACTGCGGTTATTAATCATGCATAAGAGTAGCAGCAGTCACACCACTGCTGCCTGAGCCACATACACACGCATTCCCCCTCTAGCAGAAATGTCACCTCATGCAACTTTTGGTATTTGGGGGAAATTAAGCATTCTCAGGGGAAGGAAATGCATTCATATTATAAATATCAGCCTTTCTTTAGATGTGTAGGAGCTGCTGAGCCTTGTAACCAAATATAAAAGTCCAATCACACCATGGAAATGTGATTTTCTTTCTCTCTCTGAGTTGTACACTGCCTTGCCCTATGCATTGCCCAATATGCTTGACTTGGGAGAGCAAGAGAAAACTTCAAAAGAAAGGGCTATGGGGGACTAGAAGGCTACAGGGATTACTCTTAGTCATAGAAGAGTAGGGTTTCATCTTGCTTTAAAACGTCCTGCAGTATATCCTCTAGTGTTTCTTACACTACCTGACTCAACCTGGACTCAGGGGTAGAATAAGCATAGTCAATGTACATCTGGGATGGTATGTAAACGTCCTCTCACTGTCAACTGCGTTTATTTTCAGTAAACTTAACATGTGTAAGTATTTGTATGAACATAACAAGATTCAATAAATGAGACAAACTGAACAAGTTCTACAGACATGTGACTAACAGAAATCGAATAATGTGTCCCTGAACAAAGGGGGAGGTCAAAATCTAAGTAACAATCAGTTTTTGGTGTGGCCACTAGCTGCTTTAAATACTGCAGTGCATCTCCTCCTCATGGACTGCACCAGATTTGCCAGTTTTACTGTGAGATGTTACCCCACTCTTTCACCAAGGCACCTGCAAGTTCCCGGACATTTCTGGGGGGAATGGCCCTAGCCCTCACCCTCTGATCCAACAGGTCCCAGACGTGCTCAACGGGATTGAGATCAGAGCTTTTCGCTGGCCATGACAGAACACTGACATTCCTGTCTTGCAGGAAATCACGCACAGAACGAGCAGTATGGCTGGTGGCATTGTCATGCTGGAGGGTCATGTCAGAATGAGCCTGCAGGAAGGGTACCACACGAGGCAGGAGGACGTCTTCCCTGTAACACACAGCGTTGAGATTGCCTGCAATGACAACACGCTCAGTCCGATGATGCTGACACACCGCTCCAGACCATGATGGACCCTCTACCTCCAAATCAATCCCGCTCCAGAGTACAGGCTTCGGTGTAACGCTCAATCCTTCAACAATAAACGCGAATCCGACCATCACCCCTGGTGAGACAAAACCGCAACTCGTCAGTGAAGAACACTTTTAGCCAGTCCTGTCTGGTCCAGCGACGGTGGGTTTGTGCCCATAGGCAATGTTGTTGCTGGTGATGTCTGGTGACGACCTGCCTTACAACAGGCCAACAAGCCCTCAGTCCAGCCTCGCTCAGCCTATTGCGGACAGTCTGAGCACTGATGGAGGGATTGTGCATTCCTGGTGTAACTCGGGCAGTTGTTGTTGCCATCCTGTACCTGTCCCGCAGGTGTGATATTCGGATGTACCGATCCTGTGCCTCAGGCACGTTCACGCAGATGAGCAGGGACCCTGGGCATCTTTCTTTTGGTGTTTTTCAGAGTCTGTAGAAAGGCCTCTTTAGTGTCCTAAGTTTTCATAACTGTGACCTTAATTTCCTACCGTCTGTAAGCTGTTAGTGTCTTAACGACCGTTCCACAGGTGCATGTTCATTAATTGTTTATGGTTCATTGAACAAGCATGGGAAACCCTTTACGATGAAGATCTGTGAAGTTATTTGGATTTTTACGAATTATCTTTGAAAGACAACAAGACCCTATTTTTTTGCTGAGTTAATTACATTCCATTTCATATGATATGTTCCGAATTACAATTCGTATTATATGTTACGATTTGCAATTAGTACAATATGTTACAAATTCCAATTTGTTGTGGCTAACGTTAGCTAGAATTAGGGGTTAAAGTTAGAAGTTAGGTTAAAGGGTTCAGGTTGGGGTTAGGGGAAGGGGAAGGGGAAGGCTTAGCTAACATGCTAAGAAGTTGCACAGTAGCTAAAAAGTAATAAGTAGTTGCAAAGTTGCTAAAGTTGTCGATGATGAGATTCGAACGTGCAACCTTTGGGTTGCTAAACATTCGCGTTATAAACATATCTATCCGCCTTGACCAACCACTAGTTTCATTTTTGCCTTAAGTAACCTTCTGTCTTATGTAACCATACCAAACATAACACTAATCATACTAATTTAAGTGTCCCAGATTTACATCTACTATGTTACGTCCAGTAACATGTCCCCACACTAAACAGGGAAATGACTCAGTATTAGCATTCATGAATTATCTAAAACAATCAACAACAACATCAACAAAACACTGCAAAACACCACTGTACTTGCATGGCTCACCAAATAAACATTGAAGAGTGGAATATAGTGATCACAACAGAAAGCATCATGTACGTTAGGTCATTGCCAAGGGTTGATCAGATATTCCACCGCGCTGTGCTTATCTTTCTGGGGTGAATCAAGGTCTGGCCATGTTATATAACAGTAGTAGGAGTCCTCAGGTTGTTGCATACTCACCAATCCCACACAGCATTAATGGACCCTTCCCTTCCCTGCCAGGCACATGCTCTGGGGCTCCGTGGAGGAGTGAGCGCCATGTGAAGACATTTCCAGGTCAATACCTCCCTTCCCTGGAACAAACTCCCATCCCCCCACCAAGCGTCTGTCTATACACTGTATTTCCCCTTTTCCTTTTGTATGTGAAATCAGCACAGAGTCACACGAGGTGAGGGATCACTTTGCCCAGGGGACGTATCATGCTGATACACCAAAGCCGCTGTGACACGGCATGCCACAGCCACAGCAAGGCAAAGCAGTCCCCATGACGCGGTGGTTGGCAATAGGTGGCTCTTTGTAATGTCCTCTGTAGCTCCCAGACCTCCTAAGAGGACCACTTCTGAACACTGATAAACTAGTGAGACAAAAATGGAAATAAAAAGGACCAAACAAATTCCTCCTCATTGGCTAACATACCCTCATCATCTGAGCCACTTGTACACACATCTCACATGCGGCGATGCCAAGGTCTGGCCATGTTATATAACAGTTGTATGAGTCCTCAGGTTGTTGCATACTCACCAATCCCACACAGCGTTAGTGGTCCCTTTCCTTCCCTGCCAGGCTCTGGGGCTCCGTGGAGGAGTGAGCGCCATGTGGAGACGCATGTGAGATGTGTGTACAAGTGGTCCTCTTGGGAAGTCTGGGAGCTACTCTATGAGAAACAGATAGTCACAGTCGTGTCACTCCTAACCTTATCTGAACTTAATGTCCTCCCCCTCTCCCTGTCATATGAGAAAACTGACAGAACTAAAGTCTGACAGATGCCTGACAGAAAAGTGAGAGAAGTGAAGGCGCTTAAGTGACTTCATGCTCTCACACTTATGCCTTCGAACTGCATCACATGCCAGGCACACCAGCCAAGGAGGCAGGCAGGCAGGCAGGCAGGCAGGCAGGCCGTCGTCTCAGACCAGATGTTTATTCTCAATATGGAGGCTGTATTCGTCTTGACAAACTCCCCCCCGGATACCCTTCAAGAGGAGAGGCATGACGTCTTCAGAGTCATGGAAGTGGACTGGGGGCAGTGATCCTCCAGCTAGTAGCAGATGTCCGTGCCAAGACGCTGCCAGGGTGCTCAGAGTTACGCGCCTGTCTTGGAATAGTTTTTTTGTATTCATCTGAGGGGAAAAGAGGGCCGCATTGATAAAGAGGTTTAATTGTCTGTCAGCGGGCCTTATGGTGTAGCAGCTTCATCCACTGCTGGCCCTCTCTGGTTTCTCATTACCATTTAAATCCTGTGGTCCTCGCCGGCCAGGGTCTGGCAGCGCAGCACGGCGGCCGCTTCATTAGCGGTTAGCGGGGCTGACTGGCAGAGTGTGAGGCTGAGGCCTGGACTAGGGATGCAGCGATGCGCTAGGCTTCCTCTTCCCCCTCTCTACTGCGTCCCCTGCCCTGTCGACTCTAATAGACTATTGATTTTCCATCCACCGACGGATCAGACTCCACTTTTACCGTTCACTCATGATATTAGCTGTCCATTAACTCCGGCTCCAAGGCCTAACAGCTTGTCAGCACATTACCAGTCCCCCTCATCCCCCTTCCCCATCCTTTCACACCACGTTCCATACTCCAATCAACTGATTACTGTAGGACTCAAGACCCCCGAAAGCATTAGGCACCCATCACACCCACAAAGCCTTCATTTAAAAAATAAGACAGAAACGGCTGTGGTCAGTGTCATAGACTCACTCACCCACAATGAACGGTATTACTTTTTTTTAAAGGGGGTAAAACCGGAGAGAAATAAAATCAGCCTGCTAAAGGCAAATAGGAATATTTGAGAAAAGAGTCTATCAAAATACCTCTCAGCAGTTAAGAGTTCATTACATTGTATTTAGAAGATCAAAATCTGACAACTATCGTACCTTCATCCTCTGCTTCCCTTGGCAATGACCCAGATAACAATAGAGAGAAAATCCTCCTTGCTGGCTCATAGAACTACAGTTCAATCTCTTTACCATTTAATTAAAGGTTGAGAAGTTAACTGTATTCCTGTATATTCCTATTGTCACAATACCATAGCCGCAGGAACTAGTGGTGTTGAGGATGCTGCAGCACCCCCTGAAAAATCGGAATTAAAAAACAATATTTATATACAGTTAATCCACAAAAATAGTGCACTGGGATTTTACTAGTCCTTTATTAGTGGACCGATAAAGCCGCCTGTAGTGTGGGCATTGGAATGCCAAGAAACCCACAGCAACCTTTGCCACTGCTGCCCAGCTGTAGGGATAGAGGAGTACTATAGAGAGCTAAGTGTCTGGCTGACACTAGGAAGTGTCTCTGAGCTTTATTGATTACTAATGCAGCCATAATTAAACCAGGTCGCATTTTGCCAACTCCAGCATCCAGCACCCCTCATAGCCCTCTACAGTATGATCACTTATTAGCACTGGGATTCACAGTTGTTTATCTCTTCAACTGTTAGAGCTCTGAAGATAATCCATTTTGAGAAATGATATCCAGTAGACAAAACATAGGCTACAGATGACTGTATATGCCAGTGCAGAGGGAGGAAGCAGAGAGCTGCTGAAAGGATTTTATGTCTGATGCCACCTTGTAACACAAGGGAGCTGTCATGTCCGTGCCATGTCTCTAATGTGTTGTTGATAACACCTCAGCGCAACACTCACTGCTCCCAATCCAGAATAGAGTATGGAAGAAGTGCTTGAAATAGGTGCTTTTAGCTGGAGTGACGTAGAATTCAGCCACTTCAGTCTAGCTTTAGGAAAGGCTCACATCTGACTCACATCCGATGGTTGTAATCATGCAGTTTTTGGTGGGTCTGGAAATGTACTAGCAGTCAGGAGGCACTTAGTGTGAATATTCATGGTTGGAAATTATACCTGGATGAGCCTCACTTATTTCATCCATAAGTTCTCGTACTTTGTGTAAGTAACAATGTTCTTTGACAAGACTAAAATAAAGAGGTGTCTAATTGTATGCATGCCATATTTCCACTGGATCTTAACTTGAGAATGAAGCCGACAGGTATAAACTGATTTCCCTTCAGATAAGATACTGCACCCCCACACTACCGGAGTCCGGGATTGGTTGTCTCACGGGTTGGTTGTCACAGTGCTTATTATTTCCAATTTAGAGGGTGCTGTGTAATAATTGTATGATGTGTGAATTCTTTGAAAGAACTCATCTTGGACAATTCATGTCGGCATGAAAAAACATTGAGGTTAGGGGAATATACGTTTTTCATAGGTGAAAGTAAAAATATATATTTATTGGTGTTTTCTTGATAAATGTTTGCATTATGTGAGTATACATGAAAAAGTGGGGATTGTTATCACAATTGGTTGTCCCTATCAACTCCCCTTTCAACAGAAAGCCTGGCCTATCTATAAACAATGTAGAACTGTACAACTTATAATGTAGGTGTTCTACATACATCTGTGAGTAATCTTAGCACTCAAAGTCTAAACTGCATTGTGTATATACTGAGTATTTAAAACATTAAGAACACCTGCTCTTTCTATGACATAGACTGACCAGGTGAATCCAGTTAAAAGCTATGATCCCTTATTGATGTCACCTGTTAAATGCACTTCAAATCAGTGTAGATGAAGGGGAGGAGACAGGTTAAATAAGGATTTTTAAGCCTTGAGACAACTGAGATATGGATTGTGCATGTGTGCCATTCAGAGGGTGAATGGGCAAGAAAAACATGATGTGCCTTTGAACAGGGTATGGTAGTAGGTGCCAGGCACACCGGTTTGTGTCAAGAACTGCAACGCTTCTGGGTTTTTCACACTTAAGAGTTTCCCTTGTGTATCAAGAATGGTCCACCATCCAAATGACATCCAGCCAACTTCGCACAACTGTGGGAAGCAGTGTCAACATGGACCAGCATCCCTGTGGAACACTTTTGAGTCCATGCCCCGATGAGTTGAGGCTGTTCTGAGAGCAAAAGGGCGGGTGCAACTCAATATTAGGAAAGTGATCTTAATGTTTTATACACTCAATACTTTGGTCTTTCTATTAGTGTAGAAAAGTGTCTTGTAAGATATACTGGTGCTGAGAAACTCACACTAGAGTAAAAAGTGTGACAACCAACCCTGGTCTCCAATAGCAATGAAACTCAACAATGCCAGGAGCTACTACAAATCCATTTTTTTTTTTTATCTGAGAGAGCAATTGATGTCACTCTTGCTTTTCAGAGAGGTATCTCAGTCAGACCTGCAGCTGTTGTGTACAAGGCTGAGGAGGGTTATCGATTTCTGTAGGTGCCTTTCAGGGCCCAGACATCCTGACCACAGCTGTCACATAGAATGACCCCAATCCAACTGCACTTTTTGGCACAGCTTAACCTAATCCAACGGCATGACAGTGATGTAGAGAATCTCCTGTGTCTGTCCGTGGCAGGCATAAAAACACATCAATTGCAACAGCTCCATACACCTGTGTAAAATGGAAAAAAATAAATAAATAACAAACAGCAGGCAACAACTATGAATCTGCCACAGAGTAGAATCTGCCCCGAGAATATGTTTTGTTTGATCATCTTGATCAAACGACACATCAAAACAATTAGTTTGCCATTTAATTTGGATCGTTTTGGATAAACAAACTAAATAATGACCAGAGGCTGTTGTTAGTTGCATTCTGGCGCATGCACAACAATGGGTGTCCTAAAGTGGGCCACCGACAGATTTGGACATGGAAAGGATCATGCAGCACACCAACACAAGGCCATGCTATGGTAGACACACACAGCGGACTTCTGTCTGTGTCAAGCTATTACAGCCCTACAGGACTGAACGCTTAGTTAACCAAGACATCAGCTAACAGATTTATCCTCAACAGTCGATCCCTGATTAGTAATAATCAATTGAATAATACTATCATACAAGCTGTAATGTGAAGTTAACCAATCCAAAGCTCCCACTGATATTGTGCTAGTGGTCCATGTTATTTGGCATACAAGCCTGAGTGAATTGACCATTTGGGCATAATTTCAGAAAGTACTAACTCTGTTGCGAACGATTACAACTGTGATCCTTAATTCATCTAAGCAGTTTCATTAGCAGTTTATTGGCTACCATGCAGGTACAAACTGCAATATTAACTGTGGTTCAATGTTCATGTCCAATAACGAAATACCTATTTATTCTTTAAGAGCATATTTTATAGATATGTTATTGGATTATTACCACTATATTACCGCATCATAACCAATAATATATTTGCTCAAATATCATTTGAGACTTTGTAAAACAGTGTATAGCTTCAAAATATGTTTAAAATTATCACATGGATCTCATGGAGAATGGCGTGAGTGACTGCCTCCTTCCTACCTACTCCCCAAACACACTAGGGAACAGCTGGCATCATGTTTAGAACAAAACCAAATCAGCACATTCATTTAGTCTGTTATAGGAGTCTCTGCTCCAGAATGGGACCAGACTCCAGAATTAACTAACCCCCACATAGACCCATACCAGGGAGGTCCACTCTGCACCACACTCCTAAAGATCCTGTCCTGCCAATCCACAAACACATACAAAGCACTTCATGCATCAGCCGGCCACATTGTTGGGCCAAGAACAGAAGCAAACAATTACCCTTTTTTTGTACCTCAATCACAAAAGGCAGTAGGAGGAAGAGAAGGAGGAGGATGAGGAGAGTAAAATGTGTTCTCAGTGGAGTACAGCACTGGCTGGCTTTGGATCATTATGGTACTGTAGAATCCTCTCTCTGCAGCCTGGCTCTGCTCCTCTCTCTGTGACTATTGGCCATTACAGGCCATGTTGTCATTTCATTATTAGGACCTTGAAAGGAGCGGAGGAGTCAGGAGATGGGGCGTTGCACAGGATGGCGAAGTCTCACGCCAAGCCTAATTAGCTCCAACTTCAGAGGGCCGACGTGGGGGGGAAGGGACAGCCGGAGAAGGTGCGTGTCGGGGGAGGGGATATATAGAGAGAGGCAGCCAGCCCGGGAGTGGGCCAGCCAGGCAGACTCACAACACACAGACACACGCCAAGGCTATTACACTCCTCCACACACAGCCTGGGGAAGCAGAAGGTGACTGGAAGGTTGGTGGAATTAGTGAGCTAAAAGGAAAAGGGAGGACAAACCGTAATTGGCAGACTAACTGCCTTCCCTTGCCTGAAAATGCAATCAAAACTAACAGTGTTAGAGACACCTCCAGACTCTCCTCATCCCATCCATATGCTATACTAGAACCTGCCGAGAGATCTAACTACAGTAACAAGAAGAGGACCATGGTGGATATTTTTTAATGTGAAACTGGAAGAAAAATAGATTTGGCTCATTAATCTATATGTTCCAAATCAGGATGATCCATACTTCTTCTAAAATATGTATACCAATTCATTGAACTTACAGTGAATTGCGAAAGTATTTACCCCCCTTGACATTATTCCTATTTTGTTGCCTTATATCCTGGAATTAAAATATATTTTTGGGGGGGTTGTATAATTTGATTTACACAACATGACTACCAATTTTAAAGACGCTGAATATTTTTAAAACTGTAAAACATACAACAAATAACACACAAAAAAAAGAAAACTTGAGCATGCATAACTATTCACCCCCCCAAAGTCAACACTTTGTAGAGCCACCTTTTGCAGCAATTACAGTTGCAAGTCTCTTGCAGTATGTCTGCATAAGCTTGGCACATCAAGACAAGATATTTTTGCCCATACTTCAAGGCACAACTGCTCCAACTTCTTCAAGTTGGATGGGTTTCGCTGTTGTACAGCAATCTTTAAGTCATACCCCAGATTCTCAATGGGATAGAAGTCTGGGCTTTGACTAGGCCATTCCAAGACATTTAAATGTTTGCCCTTAAATCACTCGAGTGTTGCTTTAGCAGTATGCTTAGGGTCATTGTCCTGCTGGAAGGTGAACCTCCGTCCCAGTCGCAAATCTATCTGAAACAGATTTCCCTCAAGCATTTCCCTGTATTTAGCGCCATCCATCATTACTTCAATTCTGACCAGTTTCCCAGTTCCTGCTGATAAAAAAAACATACCCACAGCATGATGCTGCCACCACCATGCTTCAATTGTGGGGGTGGTGTTCTCGGGGTGATGAGAGGTATTGGATTTGTGTCAGACATAGCGTTTTCCTTGATGGCCAAAAAGCTCAATTTTAGTCTCATCTAAACAGAGTACCTTCTTCCATTTGTTTGGGAAATCTTCCACATGCCTTTCGGCGAACACCAAACGTGTTTGCTTACTTTTTTCTTTAAGCAATGGCTTTTTTTCTGGCCACTCTTCCGTAAGCCCAGCTCTGTGAAGTGTACGGCTTAAAGTGGTCCTATAGACAGATACTCCAATCTATGCAGCTCCTTTTATCTCCGTTGTGGATCTTTGTAGCTCCTTCAGGGTTGTCTTTGTTGCCTCTGACTAATGCCCTCCTTGCCTGGTCTGTGAGTTTGTGGGCGGCCCTCTCTTGGCAGGTTTGTTGTGGTGCCATATTCTTTCCATTTTTTAATAATGAATTTAATGGTGCTCCGAGGGATGTTCAAAGTTTCAGATATTTTTTTATAACCCAACCCTGATCTGTACTTTCTTCACAACTTTGTCCCTGACCTGTTTGGAGAGCTGCTAGGTCTTCATGGTGCCGCTTGCTTGGTGGTGCCCCATGCTTAGTGGTGTTGCAGACTCTGGGGCCTTTCAGAACAAGTTTATATATACTGAGATCATGTGACAGATCACGTGACACTTAGATTGCACATAGTTGCACATACTTTATTTAACTAATTATGTGACTCCTGAAGGTAATTGGTTGAACCAGATCTTATTTAGGGGCTTCATAGCAAAGGTGGTGAATACATATGCACACACAACTTTTCCGTTTTCTATTTCGTTGAATTCAAGTCACTTTTTCCATTACACTTCACCAATTTGGACTATTTTGTGTATGTTCATTACATGGAATTCAAATAAAAATCTATTTAAATTACAGGTTGTAATGCAAATAAAATGGAAAAATGCCAAGTGGGTGAATATTTTGCAAGGCACTGTACAGGCAACAAATGATCAAATCATTATGGTGAGAGACTATAACAGTGTTAAGTACCTCAATGGATCGTAAACTAAATCTACGAACTATCATCATGACTTTCAAACTATCATCACTATCACCGTGCCCTTAAGGAAATCACAAATATTATGGACACATTAGAATAGTGGATATTTTGAGACCGATAAAGCTCAACCTTGTGAGATATACAGTTGAAGTCGGAAGTTTACATACACCTTAGCCAAATACATTTAAACTCAGTTTCACAATTCCTGACATTTAATCCAAGTAAAAATTCCCTGTCTTAGGTCAGTGAGGATCACCACTTTATTTTAATGTGAAATGTCAGAATAAAAAAGTTGAGAGAATGATTTATTTCAGCTTTTATTTATTTATTCACATTCCCAGTGGGTCAGAAGTTTACATGCACTCAATTAGTATTTCATAGCATTGCCTTTTAAATTGTTGAACTTGGAAGTGTGCTTGGGGTCATTGTCCATTTGGCAGACCCATTTGCGACCAAACTTTAACTTCCTGACTGATGTCTTGAGATGTTGCTTCAATATATCCACATAATTTTCCACCCTCATGATGCCATCTATTTTGTGAAGTGCACCAGTCCTTCCAGCAGCAAAGCACCCCCACAACATGATGCTGCCGCCCCTGTGCTTCACGGTTGGGATGGTGTTCTTCGGCTTGCAAGCCTTCCCCTATTTCCTCCAAACATAACGATGGTCATTATGGCCAAACAGTTCCATTTTTGTTTCAACAGACCAGAGGACATTTCTCCAAAAAGTACGATCTTTGTCCCCGTGTGCAGTGTCAAACCGTGGTCTGGGTTTTTTATAGCGGTTTTGGAGCAGTGGCTTCTTCCTTGCTGAGCGACCTTTCAGGTTATGTCGATATAGGACTCGTTTTACTGTGGATATAGATACGTTTGTAAATGTTCTCTCCAGCATCTTCACATGGTCCTTTGCTGTTGTTCTGGGATTGATTTGCACTTTTCGCACCAAAGTACGTTCATCTTTAGGAGACTGAACGCAACTCTTTCCTGTGAGGTATGACCGCTACGTGGTCCCATGGTGTTTATACTTGCGCACTACTGTATGTACAGATGAACGTGGTACCTTCGGGCATTTGGGAATTGCTCCCAAGGATGAACCAGACTTGTGGAGGTCTACAATTATTTATTTGAGGTCTTGGCTGATTTCTTTTTATTTTCCCATGATGTCAAGGAGAGAGGCACTGAGTTTGAAGGTAGGCCTTGAAATATATCCACAGGTACACCTCCAATTGACTCAAATTATGTCAATTAGCCTATCAGAAGCTTCTAACGCCATGAAATTTGCTGGAATTTTCCAAGCTGTTTGAAGGCACAGTCAACTTAGTGTATGTACACTTCTGACCCACTGGAATTGTGATACGGTCAATTATAAGTGAAATAATCTGTCTGTAAACAATTGTTGAAAAAATGTATTGTGTCATGCACAAAGTAGATGTCCTAACCAACTTGCCAAAACTATAATTTGTTAATTAACAAGACATTTGTGGATCATCATCTAATTGGTCTTCACATAACTCTTGTAGAATTTCCATGTGGACCGAGATATTGGACATTTAATCAGTTTACTGGAGCAAATCCCCTTATTGTTTGAGATACCTTTAAATGTACATTCAGAGGTCATTCAATTCAATATTCATCAATAATAAAAAAGCAGTTTCTGGCTAGAGACAAGACTAACAAGGGAAATACATGAACTAATAGTACAGGTAAATATGATACTACAGAAATACAAAATAAGTTAGAGGAAAAACATCTAATGATCTAATGTAATATATTACAAAAATTAAGCAAACTGGATGGAATATGGAAAAAAAGCACCAAATTCTTCCTGAATCTCCAACACAGAAATGGGAACAAAAATATTTTGCAGAAACTCATTACTGAAGAGGAAGCTAAATATTTTAAGCAGATGTTGTCTTTTCCATCTTATCCCCCACCCACTGAATGGTGATTACCGTAAGGAAGTCTTTCCAAATAATATTTATTTTTATTAACAAATGTACAGAAAGGTCAGTGTGAATGCCAAATTACAGAGCAATAACTCAAATCTTTTTAGTCTGGAAAAACCCCAGGGCTTGATGGCATACCGGTAGAAGTATATCTGTCATGTTTTGTCTTATATCATCTTGTCATTTTGCTTTTCCTTCTGTTCGTTTCCCCCTGCTGGTCTTATTAGGTTCGTTCCCTTTTTCTATCCCTCTCTCTCCCCCTCCCTCTCTCTCCTCTCTCTATCGTTCCGTTCCTGCTCCCAGCTGTTCCTATTCCCCTAATCATCATTTAGTCTTCCCACACCTGTTCCCGATCCTTTCCCCTGATTAGAGTCCCTATTTATTCCTTTGTGTTCCGTTCCTGTCCCGTCGGTTCCTTGTATTGTATTCACCATGCTGTGATTGCGTTTCGCCCTGTCCTGTCGTGTTTTTGCTGTGATTGTGTATCGCCCTGTCCTGTCGTGTTTTTTGGCCTTCATCAGATGCTGCGTGTGAGCAGGTGTCTCTGTCGACTACGGCCTGCGCCTACCCGAAGCGACCTGCAGTCTGTGGCCGCTTCTCCAGTTATTTCCCCTCTACAAGTCTAGAGGATTTCTGTTATTCCCTGTTTGGACTTAAATAAACTCTGTTTCTGTTAAGTCGCTTTTGGGTCCTCTTTCACCTGCATGACAGAAGGAACCGAACAAGGAATGGACCCAGCGACTTCAGACGCTGTTTACACTGCCGTCAAGATCCAAGGAGCCATGCTCGGCAGACACGAGCAGGAATTGTCTGCTGCTCGCCATGCCGTGGAGAACCTGGCCGCTCAGGTTTCCGACCTCTCTGGACAGTTCCAGAGTCTACGTCTCGTGCCACCTGTTACTTCCTGGCCTGCCGAGCCTCCAGAACCTAGGGTTAATAACCCACCTTGCTACTCCGGGCAGCCCACTGAGTGCCGCTCCTTTCTCACGCAGTGTGAGATTGTGTTCTCTCTCCAACCCAACACATACTCTAGAGAGAGAGCTCGGGTTGCTTACGTCATTTCACTCCTTACTGGCCGGGCTCGAGAATGGGGCACAGCTATCTGGGAGGCAAGGGCTGATTGCTCTAACAAGTTCCAGAACTTTAAAGAGGAGATGATTCGGGTTTTTGACCGTTCAGTTTTTGGTAGGGAGGCTTCTAGGGCCCTGGCTTCCTTATGCCAAGGTGAACGGTCCATAACGGATTATTCTATTGAGTTTCGCACTCTTGCTGCCTCTAGTGAGTGGAAGAGCCGGCGCTGCTCGCTCGTTTTCTGGAGGGACTCCACGCAGTGGTTAAGGATGAGATTCTCTCCCGGGAGGTTCCTTCAGATGTGGACTCTTTGATTGCTCTCGCCATCCGCATAGAACGACGGGTAGATCTTCGTCACCGGGCTCGTGGAAGAGAGCTCGCATCAACGGTGTTTCCCTGCTCCGCATCGCAACCATCTCCCTCCTCTGGCTTTGAGACTGAGCCCATGCAGCTGGGAGGGATTCGCATCTCGACTAAGGAGAGGGAACGGAGGATCACCAACCGCCTGTGCCTCTATTGCGGAGTTGCTGGACATTTTGTTAATTCATGTCCAGTAAGAGGCCAGAGCCCATCAGTAAGCGGAGGGCTACTGGTGAGCGCTACTACTCAGTCCTCTTCATCTAGATCTTGTACTACTATGTCGGTCCATCTACGCTGGACCGGTTCGGGTGCTACATGCAGTGCCTTGATTGACTCTGGGGCTGAGGGTTGTTTCATGGACGAAGCATGGGTTCGGAAACATAACATTCCTTTCAGACCGTTAGACAAGCCTACGCCCATGTTTGCCTTAGATGGTAGTCATCTTCCCAGTATCAAATTTGAGACACTACCTTTAACTCTCACAGTATCTGGTAACCACAGTGAGACTATTTCTTTTTGATTTTCCGTTCACCGTTTACACCTGTTGTTTTGGGTCATCCCTGGCTAGTATGTCATAATCCTTCTATTAATTGGTCTAGTAATTCTATCCTATCCTGGAACGTTTCTTGTCATGTGAAGTGTTTAATGTCTGCCATCCCTCCCGTTTCTTCTCTCCCTACTTCTCAGGAGGAACCTGGCGATTTGACAGGAGTGCCGGAGGAATATCATGATCTGCGCACGGTCTTCAGTCGGTCCCGAGCCAACTCCCTTCCTCCTCACCGGTCGTATGATTGTAGTATTGATCTCCTTCCAGGGACCACGCCTCCTCGAGGTAGACTATACTCTCTGTCGGCTCCCGAACGTAAGGCTCTCGAGGATTATTTGTCTGTGTCTCTTGACGCCGGTACCATAGTGCCTTCTTCTTCTCCGGCCGGGGCGGGGTTCTTTTTGTTAAGAAGAAGGACGGTACTCTGCGCCCTGCGTGGATTATCGAGGGCTGAATGACATAACGGTTAAGAATCGTTATCCGCTTCCCCTTATGTCATCAGCCTTCGAGATTCTGCAGGGAGCCAGGTGCTTTACTAAGTTGGACCTTCGTAACGCTTACCATCTCGTGCGCATCAGAGATTTGGGGGGACGAGTGGAAAACGGCGTTTAACACTAATCGTTAGGGCATTTTGAGTACCGGGTTCTGCCGTTCGGTCTCGCCAATGCGCCAGCTGTTTTTCAGGCATTAGTTAATGATGTTCTGAGAGACATGCTGAACATTTTTGTTTTTGTCTATCTTGACGATATCCTGATTTTTTCTCCGTCACTCGAGATTCATGTTCAGCACGTTCGACGTGTTCTACAGCGCCTTTTAGAGAATTGTCTCTACGTAAAGGCTGAGAAGTGCTCTTTTCATGTCTCCTCCGTTACTTTTCTCGGTTCCGTTATTTCCGCTGAAGGCATTCAGATGGATTCCGCTAAGGTCCAAGCTGTCAGTGATTGGCCCGTTCCAAGGTCACGTGTCGAGTTGCAGCGCTTTTTAGGTTTCGCTAATTTCTATCGGCGTTTCATTCGTAATTTCGGTCAAGTTGCTGCCCCTCTCACAGCTCTTACTTCTGTCAAGACGTGTTTTAAGTGGTCCGGTTCCGCCCAGGGAGCTTTTGATCTTCTAAAAGAACGTTTTACGTCCGCTCCTATCCTCGTTACTCCTGACGTCACTAGACAATTCATTGTCGAGGTTGACGCTTCAGAGGTAGGCGTGGGAGCCATTCTATCCCAGCGCTTCCAGTCTGACGATAAGGTTCATCCGTGCGCTTATTTTTCTCATCGCCTGTCGCCATCTGAGCGCAACTATGATGTGGGTAACCGTGAACTGCTCGCCATCCGCTTAGCCCTAGGCGAATGGCGACAGTGGTTGGAGGGGCGACCGTTCCTTTTGTCGTTTGGACAGACCATAAGAACCTTGAGTACATCCGTTCTGCCAAACGACTTAATGCCCGTCAAGCTCGTTGGGCGTTGTTTTTCGCTCGTTTCGAGTTTGTGATTTCTTACCGTCCGGGTAGCAAGAACACCAAGCCTGATGCCTTATCCCGTCTGTTTAGTTCTTCTGTGGCTTCTACTGATCCCGAGGGGATTCTTCCTTATGGGCGTGTTGTCGGGTTGACAGTCTGGGGAATTGAAAGACAGGTTAAGCAAGCACTCACGCACACTGCGTCGCCGCGCGCTTGTCCTAGTAACCTCCTTTTCGTTCCTGTTTCCACTCGTCTGGCTGTTCTTCAGTGGGCTCACTCTGCCAAGTTAGCTGGTCATCCCGGTGTTCGAGGCACTCTTGCGTCTATTCGCCAGCGCTTTTGGTGGCCGACTCAGGAGCGTGACACGCGCCGTTTCGTGGCTGCGTGTTCAGACTGCGCGCAGAAGAAGTCTGGTAATTTTTTTTTCTGCTTCTGCTCCTGGTCTTGCTGGGTCTCAGTCTGTTCCCTGCCATCGCATCTCTCCTGTTCTTGTTCCTGCCCTTGCTGTGTCTCAGTCTGTCCCTAGTTCTCATTTTTTTTTTTTTAGAGTAGTACCCTAGTTTCCCTTTTTTTATCGTTTTTCGTTACGGTCCTGAGGAGAGGAGTTGGGTTCTTTCTCGGGACGTGCTGGACCGTTTGATCTATGATTTCCTCCGTTGCCGCCAGTGTTCCTCCTCGAGAGCGCCAGGAGGCGCTCGGTGAGTGGGGGGTACTGTCATGTTTTGTCTTATATCATCTTGTCATTTTGCTTTTCCTTCTGTTCGTTTCCCCCTGCTGGTCTTATTAGGTTCGTTCCCTTTTTCTATCCTCTCTCTCCCCCTCCCTCTCTCTCCTCTCTCTATCGTTCCGTTCCTGCTCCCAGCTGTTCCTATTCCCCTAATCATCATTTAGTCTTCCCACACCTGTTCCCGATCCTTTCCCCTGATTAGAGTCCCTATTTATTCCTTTGTGTTCCGTTCCTGTCCCGTCGGTTCCTTGTATTGTATTCACCATGCTGTGATTGCGTTTCGCCCTGTCCTGTCGTGTTTTTGCTGTGATTGTGTATCGCCCTGTCCTGTCGTGTTTTTTTGCCTTCATCAGATGCTGCGTGTGAGCAGGTGTCTCTGTCGACTACGGCCTGCGCCTACCCGAATGCGACCTGCAGTCTGTGGCCGCTTCTCCAGTTATTTCCCCTCTACAAGTCTAGAGGATTTCTGTTATTCCCTGTTTGGACTTAAATAAACTCTGTTTCTGTTAAGTCGCTTTTGGGTCCTCTTTCACCTGCATGACAATATCAAGTCTTTTTTTGATATACTCCAAGCTCCGTTGTTAGCTTGTTTTAACTACTCCTACAGAAAGGTAGTCTTTCAGTTACTCAGCAAGAAGGTCTGATTTCACTTTTAATAAAACAAGACCCAGATGGCAAATATAAAGATCCAGTCTATCTATAAAAAATGGAGACCTCTTACACTTCAATGGTGTGGTGCAAAATGACTAGCGAAATGCACTCAGAATTTAACATAGCACTCAGAATTTAAAAGGTTTTCCCAGGTATTGTTCCTCCTGATCAGGCAGGTTTTTTCATGGACGATACATTGGAGAGTATATACGACAACTACTAGAAATAATAGAACATCATGTAATATCTCAGAAGCCAGGCCTGCTATTTATAGCGGATTTTGAAAAGCCATTGACAAAGTAAGACTGGATTTTTTAAATTTCGGTGATTCTCTTATAAAATGGGTAAAAGTAATGTATAGCAACTCCAGGTATGAAATAGCAAATATCGACTACTTCTCAGAGAGGTCTGAATTGTCAAGAGGAATTAAACAAAGGTGTCAGCTGTCACCATATATATTCATTTGGCCACCAAAATGCTAGCTATTAAAATCAGATGCAATAACATTAGTGGATTAGAAATCTAAGATCTTATTTCGGGGCTTCATAACAAACATATGGACAAATCACTTTTCCGTTTAGAGTTATTTTGCATTTTTTGAAACAATTAATTTTTTAACATTTCATTTCACCAATTTGGACTATTTTGTGTATGTCTGTAACAAGAATTATGTTCTCAATGTTCATAAACCCAATTCAATTCATTACTCAGCCCGAATCCCAGAATTTGTAAGAAACTGGTTGAAATTAATCAGACAGAGGCCCAGCTACGATTGTCAGAAAGTTTATTTATGAGAGTGCTCCCCTATTGTACAAAGCAATTAATTTTATACTGGATCCTCATTCACATGCATTCACACTAACATCAGCACACAATGTCCTGCTACCCAGTCGACAAAGATTAGATAGTCCGCAAGACTTACTCCCCATCCTCCCTTAAGATAGGGAGACCCTGGGAAGTACTCTCAGTGGCCCCAGCCAAGGTTGGCGCCGAATTCTGCTCAGACAGTCTGTTTTTAAGATACTATAAAGACATAATCATTAGCTATATTGTTTTACCCTAATTCTGACTAGAACTTCACATTTATTGATTATAATTGTATACATTCTATATATTGTATACATCAATTCCATACAATTATATGGTTTCAGGGTGGCTTATTCTAATCATTCAATTAACAGATAAATCCCATTAACAATATCCATTACATGAAATCCAAATAAAAATCCATTTAAATTACAGGTTGTAATGCAACAAAATAGGAAAAATGCCAAGTGGATGAATACTTTTGCAAGGCACTATAAGAACAAATTATTATTTACAATGTCGGCCTACACCGGCAAAACCCAGACGACGCTGGGGCACTTGTGCGCCGCCCTATGGGACTCCCAATCACAGCTGGTTGTGATGCAGCCTGGATTCGAACAAGGGTGTCTGTAGTGATGCCTCAAGCACTGAGATGCAGTGTCTTAGACCGCTGCGCCACTCTTTGAGCCAATAGCTGAGATGATATATAAAATGACGCAAGCTTCAAGACTTCTTGCTTTTCAGCTAAAATTATTATATAGAATTCTTGCCAACAACAAAATATTGAATATTTGGGGCATACAATCTTCGACGCGCTGCAGATTTTGTTGTGAGGATACAGAATCAATAGACCATAGCAGGAATCAAAGTAAGACCCAAGTGCAGACTGTGTGAAGTAACAATGTTTATTGTAACCACAGGGGCAGGCAAACGACAGGTCAAGGCAGGCGGGGGTGGATAATCCAGAGCAGAGACCAAGGTACAGGACAGCAGGCAGGCTCAAGTTCAGGTCAGGCAGAGTTCGGTAATCCAGAGGTGAAGCAAAGGTACAGGACGGAAGGCAGGCTCAGGGTCAGAGACAGGCAGTGGTCAGGCGGGCGGGTACAGTGTCAGGACAGGCAATGGTCAAAAATCATTGACAAGAAAAAGAGACTTGGGAAAAACAGGAACTGAGAGAAAACGCTGGTAGGCTTGAACAAACAAGACGAACTGGCAACAGACAGACAGAAAACACAAGTGTAAATACACAGGGGATAATGGGGAACATGGGTGACACCTGCAGGGGGGTGGAGACAAGCACAAGGACAGGTGATCTAAAATTTACCCTAGAAATAATGCTGTTGGGAGATCTGGAGAGACCGGGTCAGTCAATCACTAATATACTAATACTCTTAGTTAAAGTATTTGTCTTCAACTCGCAATGTGTGGATTCTATTCAATTAGATAGATTGAAATTGTATGTTAAACATCACAGCATAGTTGAAAGATATATGGTGCGTAGAAATCAAAAGAGGGTGGCCAGAAGAGATAGGTGGGATGGGCTGAGGGAAGCTGAGGGAAGCTGAGGGTTGGGATGTGGAATTGGAGACAAGTGGGCGTTGGAGTTGCTGGGTGGGGATAGATTGACGGTCAAAGATTAAAGTATAAAAAATAAAGTCAAAATAAAACATTTAAAAAAGTATGTTTGAATGACACTGAGGGGCAGTGTTTTTACAGCTAATGCCTGTTAGCCTGAGGCTGATGCCATGCAGATGTTTGTACACATGCTTATACACACACTCTCATTCAAATGCACACATGTGCGCATACACGGACACAAACACATGTAAATAGTGCCATACATGCACTCAAACATATTTAGTTGGCCTTGCTGTTATAATTTTTGTTGTCCTTGAGCAGGGCGTTGACCCTGGTTGCTTCTGTTTGTCGCTCTGGATGCGAGTCTGTTAGATGACTCATGTGATGTAGATGTTGAGTGGCTTCACTGCAAGTATATTGCATGTTTTAAATATTCAATAAAAAAAGAAGAAGACCATGGACCATGTGGGTAAAAAAAAAAACATTGGTATGCCACCTTTGCCTGGGTGTAGATGCAAATGTTTACTGGATCAAGTTTCCCCATGAAAACTACGAGGTTGAATCCAATGAAAAAGCCAATCCTCTAAAAATATGACATTGCAGAGTGATCCACGTTATCCTCCCTACCCCTAACAATGGTCTCTGGAGAAACTGGATCGTAAAGCGTGGAATATATAACGCTTCTAAAGTCTGTTTAGGTCTCATCTCATCCCATTGGGCCAAGGGTTTCCCATCTTAGCATGTAATGTGTTCCTCCTTTTCATCTCGTTTCCTGATAACATAAATCCACCCTTTACACCCTGTGAGCACGCACACACGCACACAGACTCAAGACACAAAGTCAATGGATGAGGTGATTTATTGTAGCTGAGTGTTTCTGGTACCACTGTGCCTCCTTCCACCCTGATGTTGTGTGAGGCCAGGAATTGTGGGTGGCCAAGTAACAAAAACAGGAGCCTCCACATTCCCATTTTCTTCTCCCGGGCTTTTTCATAGTGAAAAAAATGCAATTTATTGCAGGAATCTGAAATTTTGCGGCTCAGCACTCTACCTGGAGAAATGAGGTTATCACCTCTATCTAGACGCTAGGGGGGATGCAATGAAATCATACCACAGCAACAGAACTCAGGCAATCACATTTGCAGGACAGTTGTAAATGTTCAATAGCCTTCTTCTCGATGCAAGGGCACTCTGGCATTTAACACCACTTCCCTCAATCTCTGAATGGAAGTGTTATACACTGAACAAAAATATAAATGCAACATGAAAAATGTGAAAGATTTTATAAGGAACTCACTCAATTGAAATAAATAAATCTATGGATTTCAAATGACTGGGATCACAGATTTGCACCTGTTGGTCACAGATACAGTTGAAGTTGGAAGTTAACATACACGTAGGTTTGAGTCATTAAAACGATTTTTTCAACCACTCCACAAATGTATTGTTAATTAACAAACTATAGTGTTGACATCTACTTCGTGCATGACACAAGTACATTTTCCAACAATAGTTTACAGACAGATTATTTCATTTATCATTCACTGCGTCACAATTCCAGTGGGTCAGAAATGTACATACGCTAAGTTGACAGTGCCTTTAAACTGCTTGGAAAATTAATAATTTGAGTCAAGTGGAAGTGTACCTGTGGATGTATTTCAAGGCCTACCTTCCAACTCAGTGGCTCTTTGTTTGACATCATGGGAAAATCTAAAGAAATCATCCAAGACCTCAGAAAAAAATTACAAACCTCCGCAGGTCTGGTTCATTCTTGGGAGCAATTTCCAAACGCCTGACGGCACTACGTTCGTCTGTACAAACAACAGTACGCAAGTATAAACACCATGGGATCACGCAACCGTCATACCACTCAGGAAGGAGATGCGTTCTGTCTCCTAAAGATGAACGTACTTTGGTGAGAAAAGTGCAGATCAATCCCAGAACAACAGCAAAGGACCATGTGAAGATGCTGGAGGAAACAGGTACAAAAGTATCTGTATCCAGAGTAAAGCTAATCCTATATCGACGTAACTTCTCAGATAGAGTTTAGTGTGTCAAATCGGAGGGCCTGTTGTCCGGACCTCTGGCAGACTCGATGGGGGTGCCAGAGGGTTCAATTCTCGGGCCGACTCTTTTCTCTGTATATATCAATGATGTCGCTCTTGCTGTGGGTGATTCTTTGATCCACCTCTATACAAACGACACCAATCTATATACATCTGGCTCTTCTTTGGACACTGTGTTAACAAACCGCCAAACGAGCTTCAATGCCATACAACACTCCTTCCGTGGCATCGGCTGTCAGAGCAGCTTACCGATCACTGCAGCTGTACACAGCCCATCTGTAAATAGCCCATCCAACCAACTACCTACCTCATCCCTATATTAGAATTTTTTTTTTTTAAATGTTTGCTCTTTTGCACACAAGTATTCTCATCTGCACATCTATCACTCCAGTGTTAATGGCTAAATTGTAATTACTTTACTACTATGGCATATTTATTGCCTTATCTCCTTACTTCATTTGCACACACTGTATACAGACTTTCTATTGTGTTATTGACTGTACGTTTGTTTATCCCATGTGTTGTTTTTGTCTCACTGCTTTGCTGTATCTTAACCAGGTCGCAGTTTTAAATGAGAACATGTTCTCAATTGTCCTACCTGGTTAAATAAAGGTGAAATAAAACATAACCTGACAGGCTACTCAGCAAGGAAGAAGCAACTGCTCTGAAACCACCATAAAACAAGCCAGACTATGGTTTGCAACTGCACATGGGTACAAAGATCGTACCTTTTTGAGAAATGTCCTCTGGTGTAATGAAAGAAAAATAGAACTGTTTGGCCATACGCCGTTATGTTGGGAGGAAAAAGGGGGAGACTTGCAAGCCGAAGAATACCATCCCAACCGTGAAGCACGGGGGGTGGCAGCAACATGTTGCGGGGGTGCTTTGCTGCAGGAGGGACTGGTGCACTTCACAAAATAGATGGCTTCATAGATGGCTTGGTTGCAAATGGGTCTTCCAAATGGACATTGACCCCAAGCATACTTCCAAAGTTGTGGCAACAAAGTCAAGGTTTTGGAGTGGTCATCACAAAGCCCTGAGCTCAATCCCATTGAAATTTTGTGGGCAGAACTGATTAAGTGCGTGCGTTTCAAGGAGGCCTACAAACCTGACTCTGTCAGGAGGAATGGGCCAAAATTCACCCAACTTATTGTGGGAAGCTTGTGGAAGGCTACCCGAAACATTTGACCCAAGTTAAACAATTTAAGGGCAATGCTACCAAATACTAATTGAGTGTATGTAAACTTCTGACCCACTGGGAAAGTGATGAATGAAATAAAAGCTGAAATAAATCATTCTCTCCACTTTTATTCTGACATTTCACATTCTTAAAATAAAGTTGTGATCCTAACTGACCTAAGACAGGGAATTTTTACTAGGATTACATTTCAGGAATTGTGAAAAACAGTTTAAATGCAGTTAGCTAAGGTCTATGTAAACTTCAGACTTTACCTTAATAAACTGTACCTTAATAAAAAAAGGTTGATCAGGTTGTTGAATGGAATGTGGCCTGTGGAATGTTGTCCCACTCCTCTTCAATGGCTGTGCGAAGTTGCTGGATGTTGTAGGGAACTGGTCGATCCAGAGCATAGCATCCCAAACATCCTCAATGGGAGACATTGACATCTGGTGAGTATGCAGGCCATGGAAGAACTAGGATATTTTCAGCTTCCAGGAATTGTGTACAGATCCTTGTGACATGGGGCATTGCATTATCATGCTGAAACATGGGTTGATGTCGGAGGAGGAATTGTACGACAATGGGCCCCAGGATCTCGTCACGGTATCTCTGTGCATTCAAATTGCCATCAATAAAATGCAATTGTGTTCATTGTCCATAGCGTATGCCTGCCCATACCATAACCCCACGACCACCACGGGGTATTCTGTTCACAACATCAACATCAGCAACCCACTCACCCACAAGACTCCATACACACTGTCTGCCATCCGCCCGGTACAGTTGAAACCGGGATTCATCCGTGAAGAGCACACTTCCCCAGTGAGGATGTACTGCCAAAATCTCTATAACAATATTGGAGGCAGCTTAGAGAAATTAACATTAAATGATCTGGAAACCGCTCTGGTGGACATTCCTGCAGTTAGCATGCCAAGTACACTCTTCTTCAAAACTTGAGACATCTGTGACATTGTGTTGTGTGACAAAACTGCACATTTTAGAGTGTCCTTTTATTGTCCCCAGCACAAGGTGCACATGTGTAATGATCATGGTTCTTGATATGCCACACCTGTCAGGTGGATGGATTATCTTGGCAAAGGAGAAACGTTCACTAGCAGGGATGTAAACAAATGTGTGCATACAATTTGAGAGAAATAAGCTTATGCGTATGAAACATTTCGGGGATGTTTTATTTCAGCACACGAAACCTGGGACCAACACTTTACGTTTTGCTTTTATATTTTTGTTCAGTATATGCAGTTTGTGTTTTGTAATGCTGCTTTCCACACAAAAGCAGTCACACAGCACTGATGCAAACAAATCCCACAATAAATCGCAAGCTATTATTTACAGCATTAATGTTAATGTCAAATTCATTAGGCCAACTATATCATCTTTTTTGCAGCTGTAAATAAACATGGATCAGACTCACACAGTGTTGGAATACTACAGTACAATTATCAGCATATCTGCATAAATTGGGTGTAAAAGGTTTAAAAACATCCAGCAGACAGAGCAGAGCCGAGAAGAGCTCACACCCAGACACAGTGAGTGGAACACAGAGAGCCAGAGCGCTAAGCCAAACATGGCCATTAAGTGAATTTAGCCCATTGGTGTGTCCAACTGATTTAGATCACAGAAGATCAGCCCAGGGAATGTCAGCTGGCTGGACCAGGGCTCAGACTTGGAATAATCACAAACTACAGCACATTCCCAAAGAAAAAAACAGTGGATTTATATGAGTAGTGGTGATTCAGAGTCAAAGACTGGATCTTGATAATATTGGGCCAATGCCCATTTTGATACATTTTGTGTCTATGTGCATAGTATTTGTAACAAATTACTCAGTCCCTTTCAGGGTTCCGAGATTCTGAGAGAACATGTTTTTGTGCTAAATCCACAATTCCCTGCATATTATGCAAGGGCTGGCAAATTTGACTAATCACCGTACTTGTTCTGCATAAAACAACAAAATCATCGCAATATTAGTGCATAAAACTCACCCATCACTGCAGTGCGAAAAGATGGCTCCAAAATTCAACCAAGCAATCATTAAATCAAGCCACACTTCAACAAACTTTTTCCCTCATCTGCACATTTTCCCTACAAATTGGACAAAATCATTGCATATTTCCAGATTGCAAATCACACAAAAAATCCCTGCGAAATCCTAGAGGGGCTGATTACCGACTTGAGGCAAATATCAATGAAGCTGGCATCACTGATCCATAAACCAACACATCTGGCCACTATTACAACCCCCCTCCATATGTCACCTTTTTCAACACAGGACCAAGGCTAGCAGCATGGACCCTCTTTTTGGTTACTGTGATACGCTGGAGAGGGTAAAGGGCTCAAAGATCAGAATCTAAATAAACAGCCCAGCAAAGAGATTGAGCTACATGTATCTGTCATAGAAGCGGACTAGGTCCTGTGCTAGAGGTCAACCGATTCATCGGAATGGCCGATTAATTGGGCCGATTTCAAGTTTTCATAACAATCGGAAATCAGTGTTTTTGGACACCGATTTTGACTTTTTTATTTATTTATTTTTTTACACCTTTATTTATCCTTTATTTAACTAGGCAAGTCAGTTAAGAACACATTCTGATTTTCAATGACGGCCTAGGAACAGTGGGTTTAACTGCCTTGTTCAGGGGCAGAATGACAGAGTTTTACCTTGTCAGGTTGGGGATTCAATCTTGCAACCTTACAGTTAACTAGTCCAACGCTCTAACCACCTGATTACATTGCACTCCACAAGGAGACTACCTGTTACGCGAATGCAGTAAGAAGCCAAGGTAAATTGCTAGCTAGCATTAAAACTTGTTAGGGCCGTGGTTCCGAGGTGGGAACATAAATCAGAGGAAATTTCAAGTGCGCCACGTATAGTTTTTGATAAAACTCAAACTTTCATTAAAATGCACATACAATGTACTGAATTAAAGCTACTCTCGTTGTGAATCTATCCACCAAGTCAGATTTGTAAAATGCTTTTCGGCGAAAGCATGAGAAGCTATTATCTGATTGCATGTATCCCCCAAAATACTTCAACGTCACCTAACGACAGATTTTGCGATAGCCGGGGGCTACTCAAAACGCAGAAATAAAATATAAAACATTCATTACCTTTGACGAGCTTCTTTCTTGGCACTCCTAGATGTCCCATAAACCTCATTTTGGGACTTTTTTTCGATTAAATCGGTCCATATATAGCCTAGATATCGATTTATGAACACTGCGTGAACAACGGAAAAAAATAGCGTTTTCTAACGTAACGTCATTTTTTTAAATTAAAAAAAGTTGACGATAAACTTTCACAAAACACTTCGAAATACTTTTGTAATGCAACTTTAGGTATTAGTACACGTTAATAAGCGATAAAATTGATCACGAGGCGATGTCAATTCTATAGGTGTCCGTCTGGAAATGCTGTCCAGATAAATCTCAACCAAAATATCCGGTCAGAGACCGGAAGAAATGCGCTGCCTTGCGTCTGTTTGACCAAGAAACAAATAGTAGGAAAATGACCAGACTCTGGACAACGGACAATGTGGAAGCTGTAGGTATTGCAACCTCGACCTCATTTAATCCAGTTCACCTTTAACAATCCTTGGAAGTGGCGCATGGATATTTTTTTCCATTTTCAGTGATCAGATTTTCCTGCACTTTTCGATGAAACGCACGTTATGTTATAGTCACAGCCGTGATTTAACCAGTTTTAGAAACGTCTGAGTGTTTTCTAACCACACATACTAATCATATGCATATACTATATTCCTGGCATGAATAGCAGGGCGCTGAAATGTTGCGCGATTTTTAACTAAAAGCTGCAAATTTTCGCAGCTTCCCTAAGAGGTTTTAAACTTATCTTATAAAAAAACTATCAATCAATCATAATCACTAGTTAACTACACATGTTTGATGATATTACTAGTTTATCTAGAGTGTCCTGCATTGCATTTAATCGATGCGGTGGGTATTGGCGAAAAAGGACTGTCTTGCTCCAATGTGTATCTAACCATAAACATCAATGCTTTTCTTAAAATCAATACACAACTCTATATTTTTAAACCTGCATATTTAGTTAATATTGCCTGCTAACCTGGCTCGTTGCGAACTCGGAAGACCAATTCTTCCTAACAAAAACAGCCAACTTCGCCAAACGGGGGATGATTTGACAAAAACGCATTTGCGGAAAAAGCACAATCGTTGCATGACTGTACCTCACCATAAACATCAATGCACAGAAGTATATATTTTTAAACCTGCATATTTAGCTAAAATAAATCCAGGTTAGCAGGCAATATTAACCAGGTGAAATTGTGTCACTTCTCTTGCGTTCATTGCACGCAGAGTCAGTGTATATGCAACAGTTTGGGCCGCCCAATTTGCCAGAATTTTACGTGATTATGACATAACATTGACAGTTGTGCAATGTAACAGGAATATTTAGACTTATGGATGCCACCCGTTAGATAAAATATGATGATAGTTTCCGGATTCGACCATATTAATGACCTAAGGCTCGTATTTCTGTATGTTATTATGTTATAATTAAGTCTATGATTTGATATTTGATTGAGCAGTCTGACTGAGCGGTGGTAGGCAGCAGCAGGCTCGTAACCATTCATTCAAACAGCACTTTCGTGCGTTTTGCCAGCAGCTCGTCGTTGTGCTTCAAGCATTGAGCTGTTTATGACTTCAAGCCTATCAACTCCCGAGATTAGGCTGATGCAACCAATGTGAAATGGATAGCTAGTTAGCGGGGTGTGCGCTAATAGCGTTTCAAACATCACTCGCTCTGAGACTTGGAGTGGTTGTTCCCCTTGCACTGCAAGGGCCGCAGCTTTTGTGGGGCGATGGGTAACGCTGCTTCGAGGGTGGCTGTTGTCGATGTGTTCCTTGTTCGAGCTCTGGAAGGGGCGAGGAGAGGTACGGAAGCTATACTGTTACACTGGCAATACTGAAGTGCCTATAAGAACATCCAATAGTCAAAGGTATATGAAATACAAATCGTATAGAGAGAAATTATCCTATAATTCCTATAATAACTACAACCTAAAACTTCTTAGCTGGGAATATTGAATACTCCTGTTAAAAGGAACCACCAGCTTTCATATGTTCTCATGTTCTGAGCAAGGAACTTAAACTTCAGCTTTTTTACATGGCACATATTGCACTTTTACTTTCTTCTCCGACACTTTTGTTCTTGCATTATTTAAACCAAATTGAACATGTTTCATTTTATTTGAGGCTAAATTGATTTTATTGATGTATTATATTAACTTAAAATAAGTGTTCATTCAGTATTGTTGTAATTGTCATTATTACAAATACATTTTTTTTAAATCGGCATCAGACTTTTTTTGGTCCTCCAATAATCGGTATCGGTGTTGAAAAATCCTAATCGGTCGACCTCTATCTTGTGCATCATTCCTTGTAAGGAGCAGACTTAATCTCAATATAAGGGCTGCTGTGCTGGTGCTTTTGAAACAGGATGAATTGGGAAATACGTTATTTCTTTCCAGGATGACAAAAACGGTATCAGTATCCCCTTATCTTACCGTAATGAATCAGGGATGAAGAATGTAGCACGGCATCTTAGAGAATGCCAATGCATAAATAATGCTGGGGCTCAAACCTTCTCGTTCTACTATGGATCTACATAATATACTTGGCAGAAAATGGATGGTGTTGTATCATAACAAGGTCTCACAGTCATAAAAAGCTTTCAGACAAATGGCATTCTGTCCTTTATAATACATTATGTGATCATAGAAAGAATGCAGAGTAGGGCAACATAAATAGTGTAATGTATGGATGACCTGTGGCCTCTTCTTTGCAAGCCCATCCTACAGTGAATAATAACAATAATGCATCATCACCAGTCCAACGTTAAGATAAATGATTTCCCAATTATACCTTTTTTGGTTTCTACATCCACCCATGGCTCAAGCCCCTCTGAGAAGGAGTGCTACGCTGAGCGTTTTCTTATTCAGCCAAAAGTGATGATTTCCATCGGATTAATGGATCTCTCGCTCATTCTTACAGGAAGGGGAGCGAGTGGACTACAGAGTAAAGCAGGGGGAGCAATTTCCCTCTCTCTTCATCTCTCCCTATAGCCCTCTATCACTCCCTCTGTCTGTCTATTATTTCTCAATCTCTGCCTCTCTCTTTTTGGACATCTCTCACATCTCCTCCCTTTCCATTTCTTCTCCTTGTATCCATATCTCTCTCCCTCTATCTGGTCTACCACCTTCAAGGACAGCCAGACAAACAACCAGACAGACAGCCTGCTGCCTATGATGCCTGTCTGTTCACTGTGGGGCGCCTGCAAATACCTGCTCGCTCTTTCTCCTTCTTTCTGTTTCCTCCTCTTTTTATTCCTCTCGTTTATTCTCTCTCAATCTTTCTCTGTCTCTCCATCTATGCCTAGCAGCAAGGAACATTGTAAATACCTTGTGTCCTGATTAGCCAGCCCACTATAGCATCATGTGTGGTAGAGAAAAAAAGGAGAGTATGTGGGGGGAAAATACATGACATGATCTGATTAAGGGTGTTCGGGTAAGTATTTTGCCGGTCCTTTTCTAATAATGTACCCAGGATGAAGAGATAAATACACTAGTCACAGTGAGGTAGTGTACTGTTTACCTCACCTCTACAGTACTTACGATATTCAAGCTGATGATGTCCAGGCTAACTAGGGCTGGGGAGCACAGAGGGCTGAGAGACTTGACCAGCAGGGTGGATAGAGAGAAATAAATCTCCTGCCTCTAATCCCTACAGTCCAGCATTTACACAATCACAACCTTACACACAATTGCTTGGCCTTCACAGAATAAGCTCCCACAGGAGAGGTTTCACTTTATCGGTTTCATACAGTAAACCACATGGTCTTCCACTTTACTGTAGGCAATGAATGCTGTTGTTGTCGGTGCAATAAGTCAGGTTCATTACCAATGTTCCCTCCATTTTTTTCATCACTGAGCAAATCTGCTGAGCGCAATTTAACATTGTGGAAACTGTGCAACTTCCCAGGCGAATTTACTGTGAACACTGAGGCTGTACCCACTTTGAGTTAGTTTGAACAGTGTCCAAGGTGGCTACTGTGGCTATTTGATCGCAATGTGGGCCTACCGGAGTGGCCTACCATCAAAAACATTGGAGAAAATGCATCCCATAACATTTTAACATGTTCTATCATTCAACCTAGAGTAGCAGCCAATGTGTGGTGTTCAATGTAGGCCAACTTTGCATGAGACAAAACAAATATCTTGACATTAACCTATTTATCCACTTGTCCTTCAGACAAGGATGTGACTGAATGTTGTTGTGTTGTTTGATGCAAGAAACCACTTGCAAAATAAACCACTAGAAAATAAAATTCATTTTTATTCCCATACCATTATTACAGACAATCAGACAAATTATGCTTCCCTCTGCCTATTGGCTACTTAGCTTATTCAAGTTTGCTTCAAAATACAACAATGCCCCTTTAAGAAAATACATAATCACTTACTAGCTTTTCAAAAATGTCTAGAAATGCAAACATGTTGTGCTCTTGTAGGAAGCAATCCGTCCCCCATTGCTGACCACAAATGATCTACAACTGGGCTAATAACTCACTAACTAGCAAAGCAAATCAAATCAAAGTTTATTTGTCACGTGCACCGAATACAAGAGGTGTAGACCTTACAGTGAAATGCTTAGTTACAGGCTCTAACCAATAGTTCAAAAAAATGTATTAGGTGAACAATAGGCAAGTAAAGAAATAAAAACAACAGTGAAAAAACAGTAGCGAGTCTATATACGGTAGCGAGGGTATAAAAGTAGCGAGGCTACTTACAGACCGGTTAGTCAGGCTGATTGAGGTAGTATGTACATGTAGATATGGTTAAAGTGACTAAGCATATATGATGAACAGAGAGTAGGAGTAGCATAAAAGATGGTTTGGCGGGTGGTGGGTGGCAGGACACAATGCAGATAGCCTGGTTAGCCAATGTGCGGGAGCAGTGGTTGGTCGGGCCAATTGAGGTAGTATGTACATGAATGTATAGTATATGGATATGAACAAATGTACAAATGTGCACACGTCGCTACACGTAACTTTCACTTTCATCTCAAAAAAAGCTCATCTACTCAAAAGACAGCTGATGCTGTAAACACAGTCCAGTTCAGAGTGAATAGCACAGATCCATATATGGCTATATATATTTGCATATAGGCCTACTGCAGCTCTGGTTTGGTTCTGGCGCACTGGTCTGTGTAGAGTATGCCTGTCAATGCAAACAAAATCACTTGTATAGTTAGTTTTGCATACTAAGTCTTGCATAGTTTGTTTTGTTTCGGTATGTTTCCTTGCAAGTGGCTAATATTGTGTTGATTCAATCATAATTCTCACATGTTGATAGTGTTAACTAACGAGAAAAACTCTAGAAAGTTGAGTGAAGTTCAAGCTCGTGCTTCTCTGTGTGAGGGAACATTGGCCACTACACTAATTATTATGCAGGACCCTTATGATTATTGAAACCATTGTGTACTACTACGTGTGACCACATAAATTTGATATCCAATAGCCACAATTGAAATTTCACCTTTTAGGCAGGCCTGCAGATGTTAATTATCTTGCTATCTATTGTATTGTGTTTTGGCAGCTCTGCATGGTCACTATAGTACAATAGTGGTGATGATGAATGCATTCAACACTGGTATACTGTACTGTTGGGATAGTACATTTAAGCCTCAATGATGAATGAATGTATTTAAGCCTGTATGATTTAGAAAACATATTGAGGCGACACAAAGGATTTGCTGAATGTCATGACGTAATGTATTTTTCACATGTAGGAATGCCTCAATAGTGGACATAATGTAGAGTATTGCTTCAGTCTGTTTTGTTGTTTTGTATTACTCTAATGAGGAAGAAAAAGCTTAAAACTGAAGAATGCTGTTGACACATCACTTAATGGAATGTGTGGAGACAGAGGTTTAATTTTCATCAGGCAATTTATTCCAGAGAATTTGTCAACACATATGAGTATAAAACCCTCTGTGTTCTTTGTTTTTTAGAAGGAAAATGCTTGCTTAGCCCCTCGCTCCCACTCTGAGTTCATTGTTTCTCTCAAACACCAGCCTCAGACGGATTAGAGGAAAAGCTGGGTCTCAGCCAATTAAACAAAGGGGAGTGGGACTAAGGGGTGAAACACATCACAGAATGGATCCGGCGCATGCACAAAAAGCACAAACCGTTTCCAAATGGCCCTCTGGGTGCAAAGACAAAGAGAAGGGCAAGTGAGATCAGCTCAGAGCTCTAAACAGAACACAGCTCTGGGTATGTCAACAGCCTTGGGCCTAGCCCCTGATGCCTTGCCTTTACAACACAGAGCCCAGTAGATCACCAGCACAGGCCACCAGACCTGAATAATGTACCACGAACTATTCAACTGCAGTCCAGGCAAGCTCAGCAGATGGCCACTCCTGTCATTAGGATTCAGAGCAAGTTGCTGCAGGAAACCTATTGTTTTTCCTGCTGTTTCAATCAAGCTTTCAGGTTTCTTTTGGGTTTTATGAGCATACCTTTCAGACATCACGCTAACTTTTCTACTTGACAGGACGGTAAGAGGCCACATACCAAGCACATAGCAATTAAAACTATCCCGAGCGAGACCATGTGCCTCCATTTTCCACAAACAAAAGCATATGAGTCTACCTTTCACTTCATGTCAAAATCCCAAATGATGTAGGTGGGTGAAATCCCGGCCAACCTGGTCATTATTCTGGTGTGGTTGATAGAAATAACAGCTCTCTAGACACATCTCTAATTAATATATCAACCTTCATGGCAGGCTCAGACCTCCCTCCCAACCTCCATGGCCCCCGGGTCTCTGCTTGACCTTTCCCTAAGAGAGCCCTGCACAACTTCATTAAACTCATCTAACGATGTACCACGAACCTCAGGAGAAAAGGGGGGGGAATAAATAGATACCTAAATCAAGAGGAGCAGGGTCATGACAGAGACACCAACCTCAACACATACACACCCTGACATACACAATTAGAAGCACTTCATACAGCTTAACCACGGTTTGGCACCAACAATCAGACAAATGCTTAGTGGGGAGAAATAGTGGTGTGAAAGAGACAAACTCCCTTTTTGTAGCCAGATTTGTATTCTCCTGGGCATGCAGACTAAGTGTTTCCCGTGAAATATGGCAGTATTTTTCCATGAAGGCTGGTAGGTAGATGTTGACATGCCGGCCAGGAAGCAAGGGCAAAGGGACAGGGGCTGGAGTTGGGCTGATAATTCTGTTAGTGTGGACACAGGCCTCTTTGCATTCAACCTGGTGCCATTCAATTATCCTTCCGCGTTGGCCAAGACCTTGAAGAGCAAAAGGCCCTTTGGTAGGGAGGCTGATATAAAAAACAATACATAGAGGCAATGGCTGCTAGAGGAGAGCATTCTCTGTTTCACCATTCTGCTCAAAGGCATTTCACTGTACTTGGGCACTTGACATTAAAACTTGAAATGTGACGTCTCCTCTCATTTATAGACTGAATATCTTCAACAATAAACTCTAGCCAGACTGGACAGTTTACTACTGCAGTAACCTTGGTTCCCACTTGAAGGTCAGCCAGAGTGTCCAAGGACTAGAAAGGGAATCTTTAGAGTGTGAAATTCCTTAGTGTGGATTACATTTAGTTCCAGTCAAGAGTTTTTATTTGCCACTATTCTTTTGGGGCTTTAGGGGATAGTGTTCATTTTCAGTTCTGGAGTGGACCATTATCACTTTCATATGGGCATAATTGAACAAGGACTAAAACATATCACTCTAAAACTTGACATGAAAGCACGATGTTGTTACAGAACAGGTAGAAAAAGATAACTGACGACAATGAAAAGCTAACTGAAGACAACAAAAAGATAACTGAGGACAATGAAAAGATAACTGAAGACAATGAAAAGATAACTGAGGACAATGAAAAGATAACTGAGGACAATGAAAAGATAACTGAAGACAATGAAAAGATAACTGACAACAATTCAAAGAAAACTGAAGACAATGAAAAGATAACTGAGGACAATGAAACATGTGTCGATACAAATATGATAGCCACAGCAGCCTCAGAAGGATATCGATATCAATAGTACCACTCCTCCAAAAGTACCACTCCCCCAATTATTACCAGTTAGCGTACTCTTTTAATATTGACATGCAATAATCAATTCTTCAACAGAATCACAGCTGCTGTCATTGTGGCCATTTAGTTTCTGGAATGTTCTGAGAATAGAATCTCAGAACAACCATCAACAGTGACAGTGAAATCAAATGGCAAAAAGGGGGAGCAATCCGTCAGAAACACAATATTATTTCATCATGTTGTCAGTGAGACATAAAAGACTCTCAAAGACTCCGCCACCCAGTCAACACAAATTGTTAGTGTTTGATGGTATGTCTGGCAGTGCAGTGTGATGGACACACTATGGTGAGAAGCAAAATACCACAGAGACTTTGGACTCCTTTGATGTGCACATCTTTATATCGTTTGATGAGTTTTGATATACAGATAGGAGCCTTTAAGAAGTAAACAACGTCTGTTTTGTATACTGTGTGTGTTCTAAGACCGACAGGCTATTGTGTAACTGGCACATCCCACAATTTAAAAGAAGAAAAGAGTTTGAGCTTGTTAGGAGAGTTTCTCTTAGAGACAAAACAAAGCAATGAGGCAAATTTCATCATGCATGACCGAATGAGTTCATTAACTCTATATTCCATTGGAACTCAGACCCAGTCCGAATGGTATCTGATGGAGCATTTCATATGTCTGGCTACAACCCATTCATTTTCCACCCTTACCTCCCAGAGACCTTTCCAGGGTAGAGGACAAATGCTTAGTGGGGAGACACCATGGTCTGTGTGTGTCATGGGTGTGTCACGCTTGTCGTAATGAATAAACCAAGGCGCAGCGTGAGTAGAGTTCCACATGTTTTTAATAAACCGAAACTCAGCAAAACAAAACAAACAAGCACAAACGAAACGAAATGTGAAGCTACTGGTGCACACATCCGTAGATAAGATCCCACAAATACCAATGGAGAAATGGCTACCTAAATATGATCCCCAATCAGAGACAATGATAAACAGCTGCCTCTGATTGGGAACCATATCAGGTCACCATAGAAATACAAAAACACCTAGATGACCCACCCTAGTCACTATCACGCCTCAACCAACATAGACAATAAACAGCAAAATCCTGACTCAATAGTGGAGGGTCCGGGTGGGCATCTAAGATGGATGACACAGGGCGTCGGGGGCGGCTCCGGTAAGGTGTGCATAGCCGGAAGCTCCGGACAGTGGGTTGTCGCTGGAGGCACCGGACTGTGGATCGCGCCGGAGGCTCTAGACCGTAGATCGTCACAGGAAGCTCTGGACAGAGAACCCCTGCTGAAGGCTCCGGACCGCCGACCGTCGCCGGAGGCTCCGGGCCGCCGACCATCGCCGGAGGTTCCGGACTGTGGACCGTCGTCGGAGGTTCCGGACTGTGACACCGTTGCCGGAAGCTCTGGACTGGGAACTGTCGCCGGAAGCTCTGGACTGGGAACTGTAGCCGGAAGCTCTGGACCGTGGAGGCGCACTGGAGGCCTGATGCGTGGGACCGGTACAGGTGGCACCAGGCTGATGACACACACCTCAGGGCGAGTGCAGGGGTGGAGGCACAGGATGCACTGGACTGTGGAGGCGCACTGGAGGTCTAGAGTGTAGAGCTGGCACAACCCTTCCTGACTGGATGCTCACTCCAGCCCGGTAAGTGCAGGAAGCTGGCACAGGATGCACTGGGCTGTGAAGGCGCACTAGGGACACAGTCCGTAGAAACGGTGCAGGATATCATGGACCTGGAGCGCTGATACTGGAGGATACTGGAGACCAGGAGCACTGAGCCGGCACAATCAGTCCTGGCTGAATGCCCACTCTAGCATGGCAGCTGCGGGAAGCTGGAATAGAGCGCACCGGACTGTGAATGCGCACTGGAAACACGGTGCGCATCCCCAAATAACACGGTGCCTGACCGGTCACGGGGAGTTGGCTCAGGTCTGAACCCTGACTCCGCCAAAATCCCCGTGTGCCCCCCAAAAAAATGTTTTGAGGCTGCCTCTTGTGCTTGCTTCGTTGAGCTAACTCCTCGTATCGTCACTGTTCCGCTTTCGCTGCGTCTCCTCCTCCTTCGGACAGCCCTTGTCCAGGGTTCTGCTCCCTCCAGGATTTCCTCCCAGGTCCAGTTCTCCTGACCACGCTGCTTGGTTCATTGGTGGTGGGGTCTTCTGTCACGCTCGTCGTAATGAATAGACCAAGGCAGAGCGATGGCGTTCCACATATTTAAAAAATAAAAATAAACTCAGCAAAACAAAACAAAAAAGCACAAACGATATGTGAAACTACTGGTGCACACAGGTAACTATCCGTAGACAAGATCCCACGAATACCAATGGGGATATGGCTAGCAAATATGATTCCCAATCAGAGACAACGATAAACAGCTGCCTCTGATTGGGAAATGTTTGTAGGCCTACAATCATTATTTCGATTTAATTCAATGAACGGGAAGTGTATTGCAGTTTTTTTCAAGTACAAGGGCAGTGTAATGTGAAAATATGTGTAATTTTGGGAGGGGATGTCTTTTTTTATGACCCCTCAAGTAGACCCCCCCTGTAATGTTCTAATGGTCCCTAATTACAACCATCAACCTTTCCCTCCTCCATGACTTCCACCCTGTCACGCCCTGACCATAGAAAGCTGTTTATTCTCTATGTTGGTTGGTGCGTGCTAGTGACTAGGGTGGGTCATCTTGGTGTTTTTATATTTCTATGGTGGCCAGCTGTGCCACCAGGGACCCTGGGTTCGCGCCCAGGCTCTGTCGTAACCGGCCGCGACCGGGAGGTCCATGGGGCGACGCACAATTGGCCTAGCGTCGTCCGGGTTAGGGATGGCGCGCATCCAACCCGGAAGCCAGCCGCACCAATGTGTCGGAGGAAACACCGTGCACCTTGCAACCTTGGTTAGCGCGCACTGCGCCCGGCCCGCCACAGGAGTCGCCAAGCCCTTACAGCCAGCCAAGCCGTCCCTAATCCGGACGACGCTATGCCAATTGAGGCACAGCTGGATTTTTTTCTTCTATGCCAATTGAGGCACAGCTGGATTTTTTTCTTCTCATTTTCTCTGTCATAGTTGAAATGTACCTATGATGAAAATTACAAGCCTGTCTCATCTTTTTAAGTGGGAGAACTTGCACAATTGGTGGCTGACTAAATACTTTTGTGCCCCACTGTATCTGTAAATTTAACAATGTTATCAAGCCACACCCGGCCATGATTACAGACACCTGTGTGTCCTTTGAAACTATATAAACTAGTGACCCGCAGTGTTTGTCATTATACCCCGATGAAGACAGCTTGTCTGTCGAAACGTTGGTTATTAGGTTATTCAATTATTGCTTCTGTGCTCCTAGAGTGTGTGGCTCTCCTTTACTTTTTCAAGTGTTCTATTCTGCTAGCCAGCACCTCGTCTAAACAGGTGTGCTTTTCTTTCACCTCCAGATTGAGCTCGGACCCAGAACAAGCGCATCTATCTGTATTTCTGTTGATTTCTTAGGCAAGCAAGCATCACTTGGGAAAGTACTAAAACCATTTAATCTTACCATCCTCGGATGCCTGGGAGCTATCCCTGATGGTAGCTAGCCAAAGAAACATTGTTAACCTAGTTATTTGACCATAGGCTACTTAGGCTACACGCCTCACTTCTGTTCAAACTTGTCATGTAAATCCTGGTTAGCCAATGTGCTAAAATGGCTATTATGCAATGACTTTGGTCACATTCATGTTTTTGGAAATTGTATATCATGTCCATGCACGTACGCCACTACTAGCACTAAACATTTCAGGAGCCTACTTTCAGAATATTAGAGACGAGATGCACATCCAGTCTATCCAATCAGCTCATGTTGTGGGTGTGACTTTTTTTTCACTAAGATGCTTCAGTGACTGGCTCAGAGACTGGTAGTCCGGTAGTAAACCGAGGGAAAACGCACTACCCTCCCCTGTTCCCAATGAAAAGCCACACAACCCTCCCTGAAGGAACAAATATAAGTTGTACCACACACCCCTATTTTGGACAGTCTGACAATGTGACGTGAAGCATTAATTACACTGGCAGTGACACATTTAGCTCCCCAAAAAACGGCGTAACAGAAAATTGTAAGCATATTTCATCAGGATGCGTGATAGTGTAGTGTGAATGAACAAAAGAGAGCGAAAACACGTCAGTCAACCCACACACATAGACTTTACATTCCCAGTACATATTGGTCCTAATCCCACAGTGAGTGTTTAAAAAAAGTGTACTGGAGAAAATACTGTAACTCTTCATGTGCATATTTCCCACAGTCGATGTTTTCATATGCAATGTTATTTGTCACACAACATAGGTTGTTTGTAAGGGGGGCGTGTCCTAGTCCGCCTCTTCCTCCTCTCCCAACAGAACTGAACATCTGTCTAACAGTTTATTCAGGTGTAAAAGAGGGCTCTCTGGTTAAAGTGTTAATTACACTTGTGTTTCAGAAGTTGAGAGGGTGACTTGAGTTTCTGTTCCAGAGAAAAATCACATTATTCAACTAATTAATAACTTAATTAAAGCTCCTCACATGTCAGGCCTGGTTGATTACATAATTATTAAAAGTAATTGGAGTTACTTAATGGCACCTTGAGCGAAGATAGAGGTGAGCAACACTGTGATTCACAGACACTGATTGCATGCCTTGTCTTCATTCCTGCTTTATTCTGTCTGCTCTGGGCTTTGCTTTGTACCACACTACAGAGATAGAGAGAAAGAGACAGAGAGAGAAAGACTGAAAAATAAAGAAAACGTGTGAGAGAGTATGAAAGAGAAAGAAAGAGAGCGAGAGAGAGAGTGAGAGAGAGCGAGAGTGTGTGAGAGAGAGTGTGAGGGATAGCAAGAGAGAGAGCGAGAGAGCGAGAGAGTGAGAGAGAGAGAGGTGTACTAGTCTTTACAGATGTGATCCTATTTTCTCTTGGCAGATTTGAGAATGTAATCACAATGTGCCATGTGTATCGGGAAGTGTCAGTGCACATTCAGTTCTATTTTCTTTAATAACTGTAAATTGTTCTAGAGTTCACAGTTATCCTCCCAGTTGGACTTTTAATCCACATTTTACAAACACAACCATTGGGTACCTGGCTGTCCGTAATTCCTGCTCCAGATTATTATAGGATGAGTTGTACAGTGCTTAATCTGTCCTGGGAATGATTATCTGCCGACAATGTTAATGAAATTAGCCAGACAAGTCGTTAAATTATCTTTGGGCCTATTAAACTCTATGCCGATTCTCAATTCACTCCATTTCTTTCAATTGATTTTTCTGGGTAATTTCCAACAAATCCTGCAACTAAATTGAACCGAGTTGAAAAGAGGGAAACGCTCACATTGGCCACGGCCATTATAAATCATGTCTACAGTCGTCTTTTGTTTTTCATTTGAAGTGTGGCCGATTGTGCTCGCAGGCCCAGTGAAAAAATGGTTACAGCAGTCAGATGGCAGAGTGTGATTGTGATTAGGGTGAGAGCCATTGTACCAGAACACATTCACGGACATTTAAAAGTAGCTCAAGCGTTAAAATTAGCATTTGTGTGGGCGCATGCAGTTCTAGCCACTAATGCAAAATCAATCCTTTACAAATGTATATGGACTTCACCAGACCGAGAGATGGGTAAAAAAAAAATGTTTATATATGACTTCATTCTATAGATTGTTTCTCAAATTGGATGTATAAGTTTGAATAAATTAGCACAGATTGCTTCTGTGAGAAATTGCTCAAAGAGTGTGAAGATAGGAAGACGGAGGATGCTATACCAAACATGCCTCATCTTGGATAATTGAAAAATAACGCAATTTAAATTAATACAACTATTGAAATTGTGTTTTTGAGAAACAAATGCTCAAGGATATTACATTGCTGTTTATAGTCTCACAACTCAGTGAAAATCTTGGTGGTAACTTTTGAATGACAAATCTGTACATGTTTTTTTGGTCTGAATATAACAAAGTGGAAAAAGCTATCTGAGCAAAATAAAGAGGCCTTGAATTGCAATTTTATATAACTAGTCAAATTGGATTAAATGAAAGGAACCGGAGAGAAAACCTTGCCTTAACAAAATGTATTTCTGAGGCCTCCGTCATTGTTCCAAGATGTGTTCATTCTACGCAGTAAACAACATGGTCTAAAGTATCCAGCATGCCCGATTTAATGCGTGAGGCAAAACTCATTAATCCATTTTAAATAATTTATTGCTAAAGTATGTGTAATTACCAGTGGCTTTGCTTTCCCTGGGACTCACACAGTGTGGGGTCACAGTTTACAACACACAAATAGGTTAGCATGTATACCATCAGCTAATAATATTGCTTCAAGGGAAACAACATATTTGTTTTAAAGAGAAAAGAGACTTTTCTCAAAGAGACTGCCCAACAACCACATAGCCATGGATTTCTATTAAGTTGATGATTCAACCATCTACAGAGCATGTAACAACAAAAATTCCATCTTACAGACCGAGCTCGAAGAGGTCACTCCACTCATCAAAACATTGCAGTGGAAATACAGTACAAGAGCAAATCAATAGTAGGATGGCTCACTTGTGCAGCGTAAGGCCAAGCCCAACTTACAGTATTTATCAACATAACATTGCCTGCTCATCGCCCACTCTCCCCCACACTCCAGCATCCTCAGAGAGGCTCGATTTGCCTCAGATAATGGACCAACAAGCAACACGGCCAGTAGATTAATATAGAGTGGCAAAAGAAGGCGCTACCACTGGCCATCCACCCACTCACTCCTCCTGCTTCCCCGTACTCTAAACACAGGACCATTCATGAACTTGACACATGTAGAGAGCTATTAGGATCACGTTCTAAAGCAGCTAAGACAAATGCAACATGGCTGACTCTGGGGGGTTTCAATCGGGCCTGTGAGAGATCAAATCAAATCAAATGTATTTATATAGCCCTTCGTACATCAGCTGATATCTCAAAGTGCTGTACAGAAACCCAGCCTAAAACCCCAAGCAGCAAGCAATGCAGGTGTAGAAGCACGGTGGCTAGGAAAAACTCCCTAGAAAGGCCAAAACCTAGGAAGAAACCTAGAGAGGAACCAGGCTATGTGGGGTGGCCAGGCCGCTTCTGGCTGTGCCGGGTGGAGATTATAACAGAACATGGCCAAGATGTTCAAATGTTCATAAATGACCAGCATGGTCGAATAATAATAAGGCAGAACAGTTGAAACTGGATCACAAGGGAATAGGACATGTCTCCATCAGACGATGTGAAGGACCAGAGATGTGAGTATCTACAGGGATGTGTCATGCCCTGCTTTTTCATGTCAGAACGGCAATGAGCATCATTGAAAGCACACCCAGAACGATCCGGGTATGGTCCGGGAGCAATCACTTATTTTTTAAAGGACTTGGCAGCACAATAACCACATCATATTCATGAATATTTATTGTAGGTGCAAAGATAGACCGTCTGTGGCGTGAGCGAGAGAGTGGGAGAAAAAAAACCGGTGTAAACTTGTAACCTTAGAAACTGTTCCCTTGGAAACAAGAGGGGAAATTAGAACTGTAAGTTGTGTAGGTAGAGAATAGATGAGGAGCAGAGTATAATTATGTGAACTTTGATGACAGGGGATTTAAATGTATGTGGAGTTAAATAGTCAAATTAATTACTAAAACCAAGATGAATGCTAAAATGATCCAGTGTGCCAATGCTATAATCATATTGGTATTGTCGTATCGGATTTGAGAGTAAGAATGGTCTAAGCAGGTGCAAGCACACACATCCACACAAAATTGGAAAAAAAGCATACAGCGACTCTCAAATGAGGTGAACTACTGAACTAGTGAATAATGACTAGGAATATGTCATAAGTGTTTTTATAATAATTACTGTCAAACAATGCAAATGAACTATTTTCTTTCCAACACACAATCTACAGTAACAGAGATGTGAATGTGTATTGCGTTCGACGTAACTATAACAGGCTAATACATTGTTGAGAAGTTGATTGATATCTGTAGTCAGTGCTGTGTCATGTTGATGAACAGCCTCTCCTAACAATTCCCAGGTTCATGAATATAAGTCGCTTTGGATAAAAAAAAGCCTGCTAAATGGTATATATTATTATTAACATTATTATTATTATATTTACAAAGCTATTTTCAACATGGCCACATGTATTGTCTCATCAGATTTGAGAGTAAGAATGGTCTAAGCAGGTGCAAGCACACACATCCATACAAACATGAAAAAAAGCATACAGTGACTCTCAAATGAGGTGAACTACTGAATAATGACTAGGATTATGTCATAAGTGTTATAATAACAGCTCTGTTAGTGAATGAGGGTCAACTTTCAGGAAGAGACATTTAATCAGGTTTATTACACATGTGGGCCAGCAGCAGTCCATGTATGGTACCGTGTGTGTGTGTGTGTGTGTGTGTGTGTGTGTGTGTGTGTGTGTGTGTGTGTGTGTGTGTGTGTGTGTGTGTGTGTGTGTGTGTGTGTGTGTGTGTGTGTGTGTGTGTGTGTGTGTGTGTGTGTGTGTGTGTGTGTGTGTGTGTGTGTGTGTGTGTGTGTGTGTGTGTGTGTGTGTGTGTGTGAATGAGAGAAAGAGGTTGGTTTCTGAGCTTTAAAATGTTTTCCATGTGTACCCATCACTATTCTCAGCAAAGGAGAGTTTACATCAGAAGGCAAAAAGCAGAAAATAAAACGGGGTTTTTTTGGCACCAAATTTGGTTGGCTTTATCGCTGCAATAAATTAATGCAAGATGCAAATGTGCATGAATAAGTAACTAGATAAACCCATTTCACAGAATAACAGCTGGGAGTTGTTTCTCTCATTTCAATTTGAAATCAAAATGACATGAGTGCACATGTGTGAAGCGTTATCTTACAGAAGAATTCATCAAATAACTCAGTACGTAATAACTGCTTCACAAAATACAGCTATCACGTCAATGGAGGGTTGCCCCAAGAGGCCTACAATGGATGTGACTGTAACGGCTGATATCTTCCTCTTCCTCTGAAGAGGTGTAGCAAGGATCGGACCAAGATGCGGCGTGGTAAGTGTCCATGTTTTAATAAGAAAAACTCATCATGAACACAAAATACAACAACAACGATTGTGAAAAACCGAAACAGTCCTATCTGGTGCATAGACACAAAGACAGAAGACAACCACCCACAAAACCCAACACAAAACAGGCTACGTAAATATGGTTCCCAAACAGAGACAATGACTAACACCTGCCTCTGATTGAGAACCATATCAGGCCAAACATAGAAATGGGAAAACTAGACACACAACATAGAATGCCCACTCAGCTCACAATCTGACCAACACTCAAACAAAGAAAACACAAAAGAACTATGGTCAGAACGTGACAGTGACAATCAGAAATTTGATTTAGAGATTGGGAATCTTACATATTGGTTAGAAGGATCAGATATTTAAGAGATCATTTATACGGGTTCCTACAACCCTGGAACAAAAACACACATAGTCCATTACGGCAACAGATAATCAAGCAGGGAGAAAGCTGGAGGGATGACTGTGCCTTGTGAACTCTTAGCATTGCTCAGTGTGTAATCTCCATTTTTATCCACCATGTCTTGTCAGTCCACTGGCTTGGCCGAATTCTCCTTGGTGTATTGACAGTGACGCAGAGAGAGGCAGCCGGTGACTGCACTCTAGCACCACACACCACCATACGCACCACACACCGCCATGCACTCCATATCTCTCTGACAGTAACATAGCCTTGATACATCTCTAAAGAGAGCCCAGAAACTCTGCTCTCTATCCCGCTCCCTCTCGCTCTTCACCTCCCTGAATGCACAAGCAAATCTGTCACTCATCTTTCTCCATCTCTCTCACGCATCTCTCTCTTATTTTCGCTAGCTCTAGCCCTTTCTCTCTGGGGGGACCATCTCGCCTCTGTGTTGTTGTCTCAGAAAGGCGCTCATTCTCCTTCTGCTCTATTGTGGCAAACAGTATGGTGGAGTGTATTGTGAGGGTGCCATGGCCTACATTTCACAGCTCATTTAAAAAGACAAGATGCATAAAATATAGAGTCACATTCCATGGATACCTTATCGTAAACCTCAACGCCTCCCTCCCCACACACAAAGAGCACCAAACAGACACTGACAAGCATGTAGCAATGTTGAACACAAATAACACACTAAATACAATAAACCTGATTTCTGCCTCTTCTGTGCTCTGGTAATGACCGTAATTTATTTTCAAATAGATCCCTACCTCGAAGACAGTGTAAATGTGTTCCTCCACCCCTCATTTCATTCAAGGTGGCCTTCCACTTCACCTCTGCTAATTGCTAATGGCTAAGTCAACTGCTGTCTATCCTCTTCACCCCTCTCCCTCTCTCGTTCCCGCTCTCTTTCGTTCTTCCTTGTGTGCAGTTGACCAAAAAAAGTGATCTTAATCTCAAGCCAAGCCAACCCACCACCACACCTCTACCGCCTCCTCCATCGTCTTCTATAGATTGTTAAATATTGTAACAATCATCTTCTATAGATTATTTAACACACAATAATATTAAATGTCAGATAGTCCGGTTTATTCAATGTAGATTGATCAACATTATTTAGCATGTGTCCACACAAACACACATCAGGCAAACACACATCAGACTCATTTCATTTGGAGACACAAATGCACATTATGTCACTCCTTTGATTTGGAGACACAAACACATTATGTCACTCATTTGAATTGGAGACAGGTGAGAATAGTTCTCAAGATGAGGAGGGTGGCAGGGACTGAATTGTCATTAGTTTCTTAGCAACTGATTCCTCCTAGGGGCCACAACTGGAGAGAATATGCCGAATCTAACCTCAAACTATTCTCTAAGACCACAGTACTATAGTCAGTATGTGAATCGGGGGGGGACAGGGGGGACGGGGGGACGGCGGGGGGCGGTGCATGAAACAAAAGTCCAACTTTCGGGGTTTAACCATTCTAATTTAACCATTCACCTACTTGTTTAAAATGCTATTTTCTACTGATACAGTGGTAAATATGAAAATAAAAGCTCATTCCAAATGAACCAAACACCAACTTGGTGTTAGAAACCAGTGAAAGTTAGTTCAGGTTCTGTCAATCACATTAATCTCTCTACTTTGTCTGTCTGCCTCTCCCTCTGTCTGTCTTGTGCTTTCGCTAGCGAACTTGCAACATTGTTTAAACTGGACCCTCACAGTTTCTCCCACCGATGAGCTCGGGACAGACGCAGCAATATTTGCGTCCTGTATTTCTGCCCCTTTTCAGGGGTCCCAATTGTTTGCTGTATTTGATACCAATCCTCTAACTCCGCTCCAGTAATTACCACGAGTCAATTCCTTCCAACGAAGGTGCCACCAACCTCCGGTGGCTATACAAATGTAAGCCTAATGACAAGTGCCAAATGTCATTGCATTTTTTGGTGTTTGGTAAAATGTGTCTTTTTCCATTCATCGAATGACTGATGCACAGTGCATTATTTGGATGCTGGAATCGAATGGACGAACGTGTGCAGGTAGCCTCATTTTTGAAGTGATTTGTTGAAAATCACATTAATGCATATGGGAAGTTCCATGAAAAAAACAAAGGCTACCAAATGTCACGGTATAAATCGCACTTTGACTTTAGTACATATTGAATAAATCTGATTTCACATATTAATGAAAAAACATCCATATACATTTCCTAAGGGCTTCAACATTGTGTTTTAACCTCAGGGTATGCAAATCACTTTTACTATATGGATTCCGAGCTACTTAGACTAAATCAATATGTTGACATTATAATATTTTGCATGTATGACCATTTGTATAACATGACGGATGGTTACTCCTTCATGAGTACTTTATTGGATGAGCATCAGGTCTAGACAGTCCCATTTGGATGGAGAATAGCTGAAGTAATGCTACAGTAGCTATCAGACCCACAGAGACACATTTTATGACCCCCGATTTTATGGCCTCTGTATAAATGTAGTTATTCCTTTAGCAAACGTCTTTCAACTCAAGGAAAGGCAGACCTACTTCTCGCAATGTCATTACCCGAGGGCCAAACAATTATCTATGTATTTTTTTATGGCAAATGGAATCAACATCCAAATTGGAGATGCTGTGCCAGTACTGTTAGCTATGATTCTGATAACATGATTGACACATGAACAAGGTCATGGATCAATGCAATTTGAAAGGCAAATGACTATGGATTGAGTTATCATGAACATTGTAAAGTGATTACTGAAGTCATAGTGGACAAAGCTGAGTCATTTGTCTTGTAGGTATGGCCTCCAACGCCTCATTCTTATTATTCTGTTAGGAGTCTGTTACTGTGAAGGAAGTGTTCACTGTAGAAACCATTACACCCTACCAGCACATACATCCACATATTTGATCAAATGGAGATTAGTTTGGCCTCATTGCTTCCAACGAATTGTGTTATACCATGAGGGATTTCATTAGGCTGCTGAAACTTCAGATAATTAAGCTTACATGCCAAGCATCTGGAAAAAAAGAGGGACATTGAAACACCACTTGAAACACTTTCAGAATTCTAATGGGAACACTCCCCACCATCTGCATCTCTGCACCATGGGTTTGTATCAAAATTACTCCAAGAAAATGAAATGTTGCAGGGTTACGTAAGAGGCGTAATGAAAATATGAACTTTTCAGAGATTTAAAGGCAAGTCAATATGGAGGAGATGGTATGACGCATATAGCTGGTTCTTATTCACTTATTACTGAAGTATCGATTGGATCTAAAACTAACCAGAGAAAGAGCTCACAACACTGCTTTATTTCCAACAGTGAATGGTGCCGGAGAAGAGGGCAGACGTTTTACGTGCCCCCAGCCAATTGTGTTTTTTGTTTGTTTATTTGCGTTGTTTTGTAACAGATTTTTAAACTTATTTTGGACATATTGTTGCCACTGCCATCACTTATGACCCGAAAATAACTTCTAGACATCAGGACTGCGATTACTCACCATGGACTAACAGAATCCTTGTTTCCCTTACAGGACTCTGATAAGCCCGACGCGAAGGCTTCCTCGGGTCCCTGAGGAGATGGAGAAAGAGGGGCCGAATGTCGGGCTGTCTTCTGAGGATTCATAGGCGATCGAATAAACCCCAACTTCCCTCCATTCTACTAGCAAACGTGCAATCTTTGGATAATAAAATTGACGAGTTACGCAGGAGATTAAACTACCAATGGGACATTAAAATCGGTAACATCTTATGGTTCACAGAGTTGTGGCTGAACGACGACAATATCAACGTATAGCTGACAGGTTACACAATGTACCGGCAGCATAGAACAGCTGACCAACTGGCAAACCTGTCCCTGTCCGAGTCTGTAATACCAACATAATAGTCCCTGTGCCCAAGAACACTAAAGTAACCTGCCTAAATGACTACTGACCCCTAGCACTCACATCTGTAGTCATTAAGTGCTTTGAAAGGCTGGTCATGGCTCACAGAAACACCATCATCCCAGAAACCCTAGATCCACTCTAATGTGCATACCGCCCCAACAGATCCACAGATGATGCAATCTCTATTGCACTCAACACTGCCCTTTCCCACCTGGACAAAAGGAACACCTATGTGAGAATGCTATTCATTGACTACAGCTCAGAATTCAACACTATAATGCCCTCAAAGCTCGTCAATAAGCTAAGGACCCTGGGACTAAACACCTTCCTCTGCAACTGGATCCTGGACTTCCTGACGTGCCGCCCCCAGGTGGTAAGGATAGGTAACAACACATCTGCCACGCTGATCCTCAACACAGGGGCCCCTCAGGGGTGCATGCGTAGCCCCCTCCTGTACTCCCTATTAACTGCACGGCCAGGCAAAACTCCAACTACATCATTACATTTTCTGATGACACAACAGACCACTGTTGACACTGTTGTGTCATCAGAAAATGTAATGATGTAGTTGGAGTTGTGCCTGATCACCGACAACGACGAGACAGCCTTTAGAGGAGGTCAGAGACCTGGCCGTGTGGTTCCGGGACAACAACATCTCCCTCAACATGACCAAGACAAAGGAGATGATTGTGGACTAAAGGAAAAAGAGGACCGAGCACGCCCCCATTCTCATTGACAGGGCTGCAGTGGAGCAGGTTGAAAGCTTCAAGTTCCTTGGTGTCCACATCACATACAAACTAACATGGTCCAAGCATACCAAGACAGTCCTGAAGAGGGCACAACAAAACCTATTCCCCCTCAGGAGACTGAAAAGATTTGGCATGGGTCCTCAGATCCTAAAAAGGTACCACAGTTGCACCATCGAGAGCATCTGGTTGCATCACTGTCTGGTACCGCAACTGCTCGGCCTCTGGCCGCAAGGTACTACAGGGGGTAGTGTGAACGGCCCAGTACATCACTGGGGCCAAGCTTCCTGCCATCCAGGACCTCTATACCAGGCGGTGTTAGAGGAAGGCCCTAAAATGTCAAAGACTCCAGCCACCCTTGTCATAGACTGTTATCTCTGCTTCCACATGGCAACCTGTACCGGAGGGCAAAGTCTAGGTCTAAACAGCTTCTACCCTCAAAACATAAGACTCCTGAATATCTAGTCAAATGGTTACCCAGACTAATTACAGTGCCCACCCCCTCTCTTTACACCCCTGCTACTCTCTGTTGTCATCTATACAGAGTCACTTGAATATCTCTAACTACATGTACATACTACTTTGACTAACCGGTGCCCCCACACATTGACTCTGTAGCGGTACCCCCCTGTACATAGTCTCGCTATTGTTATATTAGTATCCTTTTTTTTACCTGCTTTGTTGGTTAGTAAGCATTTCAGTGTAAGGTCTACTACACTTGTTGTATTTACCGCATGTGACTAATACAATTTGATTTGATTTTGATTTGAATCATTTTCTTGTTTGGCATGAGATGTAATCCTAATCAGACAGCAACAATGTCTTACTGGACTAAAATCTTCGCCATGTTAATTAAGCATGCTAAAACACTGCGGTAATGTAGTAGACATGAGACAATACTGTATTTATTGGTATCAGCTTAACCTCTTTCTTAGATCCTACCAGGCCAATCATATCACTCTGTATAAGACTAGACACATTACAGTCTTCACTTGATCTGTCCGTAGACAATCTGTTGGCCAAGACCAACCAACCAAGTTTCCTTGTCTATAACTGTGAAGTTGCCATAAAAAGAAAACTGAGTAGTGATGTGGATTCACCATTAGTTGGCAGGCCTTTTAGATTAAAGTTGGCACCATACAGGAGATGCCAGTGGCTTCTCTCTTCCACCTCATCCATTTCAATAAAAGAGTCATGTTGAACTTGGCCTATTCGGGACACCACTGGCTAAAGATAGCAAAGCAGTACTACAGGGAAGAGACTACATATTTTTCAGAGATCTAATGTATGATCTGAGAGATATTCAAGGCCTGGAATAAGAGCAGAGCATAAATTAGGGAGGATTTTCCACTCTCTTAGTTTCCTCTCTCCTCCAGAAACAGCAGCACACCGTGAAGGGCAACCATAAATAATACATTCAATTCATTGTTGTAATAACTTCACCACTCTTTTCCTCCCCGTCTCTCCCTCTCCCTCCTCATCTCCCTCTCCTTTCCTTTCCTCTCTCTCTCTCCCCTCTCTCTCTCTTCTCAATCGCTCTTTACTGAAGTGCAAAAACACACGCCATATGGTCCTAACACAAGGTCATTGAAACGAACACTCATGACAGAACATTAGCTACATTTCACACATTACGCCCCACTCCACACCTCTTCTCACAGTGGTTTAGTATGTTCTACTTTTTTTTATAACTCACATATAGGTATTAAAACCTCATTAGGTTCTGAAACAGTTGCCGTATCTATAGCTCTGAATGTCAATATAACATACGTAGGCTACCCTCCTATCTTTCACACTTTCAGATGACACCAAAGTGTGTGTGTGTGTGTGTGTGTCTGGGATCTCAGCTGGACCCTACTCCCTCTTCTGGCCTAAAACACTCACTGCAAGACCTCAGAACAAAACACACACACATACTCCCAGCCACTGTTTACTGAGCCAAGGGATGGTTGGCGTTGTGTTTTCTATTAAGTCTAATCAGGCGAAAAGATGCTGAATAGTAGTTTTTGAAAATAAAGTGTTTCTTCTCTCCTGTGAATTACTGCGGCAGCAGCTGACTGGAGTGTTCTTATGTTTTCTCTATGGAGCTTCGGCAGGAAGGATGTCATTGTGCCGTATTAGTTTAAGCAGAGTAACCCTAAACAGCTCATCACAATTCCAGGGCCGTTCACCATAATGAAGGACCCAGACAACAGCTCTTTAAATGTTTTGACATTTAAGCTGCAACACTCTTCCTTGGCGGGAGGTGAGGACGATCATTGGCGTATTGGAAGTGCTGGTTAATTTGCATTGAAAACAGAGCACAGTCTGGGATGAGCAAGGTCCCTTCTAATGGGGGCCCCGCAGATGCCAGCCATTACACTTCAGGACCTCCCGCGAAGCAAACGAGACAAACAGAGTCCCATTCTCCCTCCACAGCTCAGTGGCACCAGCTGCCAACATCATAGACGCTCTACTTAAAGTGGCACACACACACCCAGAACAAGGGCCCTGCAGGCTTACACAATCATGAAGGACAGTGTTGCATAAACATATGCTCAATGTCTATAGTATAAAACATATAGTGTACTTATATACAGTGAGTTCCAAATGTATTGGGACAGTGACAATTATGTCGTTGTTTTGACTCTGTACTCCAGCACTTTGGATTCGAAATAATACAATGAATATGAGGTTAAATTGAAAACTCTCAGCTTTAATTTGAGGGTATTTTCATCAATTTTCACTGTCCAGAAATTACAGCAGTCTTTGTACATACTACCGCATTCGGAAAGTATTCAGACCCCTTGACTTTTTCTACATTTTGTTACATTACAGCCTTATTCTAAAATGGATTAAATCGTTTTTTCCCTCATCAATCCACACACAATATCCCATAATGAAAAAACAAAAACAGGTGTTTAGAAATGTTTGCTTATTTATAACATATAAAACAAACTGCAATATGCCATTCACATAAGTATTCAGACCCTTTACTCAGTACTTTATTGAAGCACCTTTGGCAGCGATTACAGCCTTGAGTCTTCTTGGGTATGACGCTACAAGCTTGGCACACCTGTATTTGGGAAGTTTCTCCCATTCTTCACTGCAGATCCTCTCAATCTCTGTCAGGTTGGATGGGGAGTGTTGCTGCACAGCTAATTTCAGGTCTCTCCAGAGATGTTAGATCAGGTTCAAGTCCATGTTCAGAGACTTGTCCCAAAGTCACTCCTGCGTTGTCTTGGCTGTGTGCTTAGGGTCTTTGTCCTGTTGGAAGGTTAACCTTCTCCCCGCTATGGAGCAGTTCATCTTCCCCTCGATCCTGACTAGTCTCCCAGTCCCTGTCGCTGAAAAACAACCCCACAGCATGATGCTGCCACCACCATGCTTCACCGTAGGGATTGCGCCAGGTTTCCTCCAGGCGTGATGCTTGACATTCAGGCCAAAAAGTTCAATCTTGGTTTCTTCAGACCAGAGAAACTTGTTTCTCATGGTCTGAGTCCTTTCGGTGTCTTTTGGCAAACTACATGTGGGCTGTCATGTGCCTTTTACTGAGGAATGGGTTCCGTATAGCCACTCTACCGTAAAGGCCTGATTGGTGGAGTGCTGCAGATATGGTTGTACTTCTGTAAGGTTCTTCCATCTCCACAGAGGAACTCTAGAGCTCTGACAGAGTGACCATTGGGTTCTTGGTCACCTCCCTGACCAAGGCCCTTCTCCCTCGGCGGCCAGCTCGAGGAAGAGTCTTCTTCCATTTAGGAATGATGGAGGCCACTGTGTTCTTAGGGACCTTCAATGATGCATACATTTTTTAGTACCCTTCCCCAGATCTGTACCTCAACACTATCCTGTCTTGGAGCTCTACGGGCAATTCCTTCGACCTCACGGCTTGGTTTTTGCTCTGAAATGCACTGTCAACTGTGGGACCTTATGTGGACAGGTGTGTGCCTTTCCAAATCATGTCCAATCAATTGAATTTACCACAGGTGGACTCCAAGTAAGTTGTTGAAACATATCAAGGATGATCAATGGAAACAGGATGCACCTGAGCACAATTTCGAGTCTCATAGGAAAGGGTCTGAATACATATTTAAATATGCTATTTCTGTTTTTATTTTTATAATACATTTGCAAAAAATGTTGCTTTGTCATTATGGGGTATTTTGTGTAGATTGATGAGGAAAACAATTAATTTAATACATTTTTGAATTAGGCTGTAACTCAACAAAATGTGGAAAAAGTCAAGGGGTCTGAATACTTTCCAAATGCACTGTATAGTAGTCCCCCCATTTTAGGGGACCAAAAGTATTGGGACAAATTAACTTATGTGAATTAAAGTAGTCAAAAGTTAAGTATTTGGTCCCATATTCATGGCACACAACGAATACATTTGTTGGATGCAATGACTACATTTGATGGATGCATTTGCTGTTTGTTTTTGGTTGTGTTTCAGATTATTTTGTGCCCAATAGAAATTAATGGTAAATAATGTATTGTGACATTTTGGAGTTACTTGTTTCTAAACACTTCTACATTAATGTGAATGCTACCATGATTATGGATAATCCTGAACGAATCGTGAATAATGATGAGTGAGAAAGTTAGACTCACACACGATAGTCATTTTATTGTCATTGCGTCATTTAAAATCCAAAGTACAGGAGTCTAGAGCTAAAACAAATAAACAAAAATGTCACTGTCCCAAAACTTTTGGAGCTCACTGTATCAACTGTACATAAAGAATATAGCACATGGCAACTAGCCTACATAATATATGATATCACAAGCACTACGACAGAAACAGGACACAGGAAACGCATGGGAAGTTCACACACTGAGAACTCATGAAGTATCTGTCTTACTCCTTGCCCCGTCAGCCAGACACAGGGTATGTAAGATCAGTGTGTGTGTGTGTGTGTGTGTGTGTGTGTGTGTGTGTGTGTGTGTGTGTGTGTGTGTGTGTGTGTGTGTGTGTGTGTGTGTGTGTGTGTGTGTGTGTGTGTGTGTGTGTGTGTGTGTGTGTGTGTGTGTGTGTGTGTGTGTGTGTGTGTGTGTGTGTGTGTGTTTCTTAATGAGAGAGCCTGATTCACCCCTGCTCCCTGGCTGGCCTGGGACCTCAGCCGTTAATGCTGCTCAGCCAACCCCCCAGGGCTCAGTCCCTGGGCTTCAGCCCAGAGACACATGCACATACAAGGTCAACACTCACTGCCTCTGTACCTTGCGCTCACCTCTACACTTCCCTGACTGGACCTTATGTGTCAGACTCCCTGTCTGCCCTACATTACACATTCTAACAAAGTCCTTCAGTACATTGGCAATTGCAGTTCATTGGCTTTAACAGACAGGATTATTTGAACAAGTTGTGGTATAGTAGTAGCACAGTAGTAGTAAATCAAATCCAATTTTATTGGCCACACACACATATTTAGCAGATGTTTTTGATGGTGTTGCGAAATGCTTGTGTTTGTAGCTCAAACAGTGCAGTAGTATCTAACAGTGCAGTAGTATATAAAAATGATTCACAACAATACACAAAAATCTTAAAAGTAAAATAATGGAATTAAGAAATATATAAATATTAGATTGAGCAATGTAGGAGTGGCATTGACTAAAATACAGTAGAATAGGATACAGTATTGTTAGGTTCTAAATATCAGAGTAAGAACTTGACGGACACAATACAGTCGTATAAGACAAAGACAGGCTTCCACCAGTGGTAGTATATAAACCCCAATTTGGGGTGGAATCTCCTCCTTCTCTCTAAACATTACATCTTTGTTGCTAGGCAGGAAATTAAGTGGTGGGCAATAAACTGTTCCTTCTCCCTTAACGTGACCTGACCTCGGCCCCCTTCCTCACTAAACCACAGCTCTCCACCCTTATCAGTGCCTGCCAACAGGTGCTCGTCTTTCCTCCCCTCGGTACATTCCAAGCTTAATTGCATCCACAACACACATTCCTCCTACAGATAACCATTAACGTCTAGTGTAGACCCTAAACTATATCTTTGAATATTCCAATAGGATACCTGATAATTAACAATATTCCAAGTTTTGCAAGAACTCATCAGTATAAACAGTTGAAGTCGGAATTTAACATACACTTAGGTTGGAGTCATTAAAACTCGTTTTTCAACCACTCCACTCCACTCTTGTTAACAAACTATAGTTTTGGCAAGTCATTTAGGACATCTACTGTGTGCATGACACAAGTACTTGTTCCAACAATTGTTTACAAACAGATTATTTAATTTATTATTCACTGTATCACAATTCCAGTGGGACAGAAGTTTACATACACTAAGTTGACTGTGCCTTTAAACAGCTTGGAAAATTCCAGAAAATTATGTCATGGCTTTACAAGCTTCTGATAGGCTAATTGACATCATTTGAGTCAATTGGAGGTGTACCTGTGGATATATTTCAAGGTCTACCTTCAAAATCAGTGCCTCTTTGCTTGACATCATGGGAAAATCAAATGAAATCAGCCTAAACCTCAGAAGCTCAGAAAATAATTGTAGACCTCCACAAGTCTGGTTCATCCTTGGGAGTAATTTCCAAATGTCTGAAGGTACCACATTCATCTGTACAAACAATAATAGTACGCAAGTATAAACACCATGGGACCATGCAGCCATCATACCACTCAGGAAGGAGACGCGTTCTGTCTCCTAGAGATGAACGTACTTTGGTGAGAAAAGTGAAAATCAATCCCAGAACAACAGCAAAGGACCTTGTGAAGATGCTGGAGGAAACAGGTACAAAAGTATCTATATCCACAGTAAAATGAGTCCTATATCGACATAACCTGATAGGCCGCTCAGCAAGGAAGAAGCCACTGCTCCAAAACCACCATAAAAAAATCCATACCACTGTTTGCAACTGCACATGGGGACAAAGATCATACTTTTTGGAGAAATGTCCTCTGGTCTTATGAAACAAAAATATAACTGTTTGGCCATAATGACCATTGTTATGTTTGGAGGAAAAAGGGGGAGACTTGCAAGCCAAATAACACCATCCCAACCGTGAAGCATGGGGGTGGCAGCATCATGTTGTGGGGGTGCTTTTCTGCAAGAGGGACTGGTGCACTTCACAAAATAGATGGCATCATGAGGTAGGAAAATTTATTGGATATTTTGAAGCAACCTCTCAAGACATCAGTCAGGAAGTTAAATCTTGGTCGCAAATGGGTCTTCCAAATGGACAATGACCCCAAGCATACTTCCAAAGTTGTGGGAAAATGGCTTAAGGACAACACAGTCAAGGTATTGGAGTGGCCATCACAAAGCCCTGACCTCAATCCTATAGAAAATTTGTGGGCAGAACTGAAAAAGCATGTGCGAGCAAGGAGGTCTACATACCTGACTCAGTTACACCAGCTCTGTCAGGAGGAATGGGCCCAAGTTAAACAATTTATAGGCAATGCTCCCAAAAACTATTTGGGTGTATGTAAACTTCTGACCCACTGGGAATGTGATGAAATTATTAAAAGCTGAAATAAATAATTCTCTCAACTATTATTCTGACATTTCACATTCTTAAAATAAAGTGTTGATCCTAACTGACCTAAGACAGAGCATGAGTTTAAAACTGAAAAACTGAGTTTAAATGTATTTGGCTAAGGTGTATGTAAACTTTTGACTTCACCTGTACATTTGAGATTGTACTGGTAGTAGAGGTATTTGTTTTAGAAGTGCAGGTGGTTGAAGAGGTAGCAAGTAGTTTTGGATATACATTTTCAGTAAGATTTTTGTCTTAGATTTGTGCCTCTCAAGGCCATAAACAATTTTAAAGGAGCCTGTGCAAAATTGCATATCTAAGCTATCACAGAGGGCAGGTGGAACTGATTGAAAATAAATTATGAAACTGGAGAAACACCATCTGCAGTGCCTCAGTCAAGACATTGTCCAAAAGATTGAATACAGGTTATCAAATCTGGATAAAAATAAACAACTTTCAATCTTTCATCTCCCATCCGGGACACAAAGGTAATTAAATTATGCTTTTAAATTAACCCCGGTTCAGCACAACCATGTTTCTCTCTCCCTCACTCCCCTGTCAGAGTCACGATGTCACGTTGTTGTGGTGGAGGTGCTGGCCAGTAAACACCAGGTCTGATCAGGTCTTACCAGGCCTCATGATGAGATACCCAGCAGGAAAACACAATTAGGCCTCACTTTCTCTCTCTCTCTGAAGGAGCAGGGACGGTAATTGTTGGATTCATTTGACAGCCATCTTAATGAGATAACGAGAGACGCCGAGCAAATTAAAACACCAGCCGTGATGGGAAGGGACAGACAGGGGAACGAACACAGAGCAAGCTGCTGTGCATGTTTACCTCTGAAGGTTGACCAGAGGCTCTGGGCTCTCTTCTCTAAAGACTACTGAGGAAAAGACAGAGCCAGAGTGCAGCAGTTTCTAAAAGAGGCTACTACAGATTGAGCAGAGACGAACACAAGAGAAGTCTCTTGCTCACGCTATTATTAGCCTATTATGTATTTTTTTTCTCACATTTCATTTTGCTCTAAAACTCCTAGTGATGTAAAGGGGTGAAGTGGTGAAATGGTCCTGGAATTAACTAGAACCCACTGTACTCCACAGTACCTTCACACTAAAACACAGACAGTGTTCTTTGACCAACAGCTAGCAAAAGCAGGTCAGGTGTTTAGGTTTTAGTTTGTGTATTATCACCATCGCAATATAATTACATTTTTTTATTAAAAGTGGAGTTGGCATTTTAAATCATCCAGATGGCTTGATCATCTCTTCAGTCTTGCTAAAGAGTATGAAATCAGCCTCAGCAGTGACATGCTGCCAATGATTCTCCTAAGAATGTCCTTTTCCCCAACATGGGAATGATTAGACAGAGAACTTAGAAATCTGTAGAGAGAAAAAGCTCTAGCCACCCAGAGATGAGATATACTATTATAACAATTTGTAAGGTGGAGTCAGATATTATTTTCCTCAGGTACAAAACACAGATGATGCTTAAAGCAGAATGAATTATTATCCATCCCCTAAACTGTGCCCATATCTTTCCTCAGGAGTAGAGCCGATAGACTTCAAAACACACAAGACACATTCAGTCAGCCATTTTCTCATCTCTTTCCCCTGCTCCGCTAACGTCCACACACAGAGCACAGACCAAAACTACCACAATCCATATTTGATGACCCGACCAGGGACGCAAAATCCTAATTTCAAATTTCATCCTCGAACAGAAGTGATATGGCCTATTACTTGAATCATAAAAATGCATATTCCGATAATTCAAAAAAGGTTTCCATAGCCTGATCCTGACTTTCCCTGGTGAGGAATAATGATGCTATTCGATCCTAGTCTCCCCTGGAGCAGAGAATTCTGTCAATAACACCAACCAGCCCACTCACTTATGGACAGCAGTGATAACGTGTTAGCATTAGCATATCTGTAGGATTGTGGCTGATGCTTTGTGTCCAATATTGCTGAATAAAGTCTCTTGTTAGTCCAGTTCTGATCATAGCACTGATAATGATTTATTATAGCCACGATGTTCTTCGCTGAGATGGATACCGCACTCCTTGCATTTGAATTTATCATTCTCGTCTGGGGCTGACCCACATATTAATAACCACCAGAGAGAAACAGAGGAAGGAGGGAAAGGATGGAAGTAAATATATAGAGGGAGAGAGAAAAGAGAGGAAGCATGGTTAAAGAAGAGAAGGAATCTTTTATAGTCGCTCACCGTGTCCACTGACAATGGGAAGTGGTGTGATAAAAATGTAACAATGACTTTGTTCCTTACTCTTATTTATACATTCATATGTGCATTCTTCATTCCTATAATCGGTCTCCCAGGTTGCATTATTCACCCTCTTTGCTCAGATGATAAAACAAACGTATCAGTGTATCAGTGCTGTTGTGTTTTCGATAAGTGCTTTATTTTCTACCCTGATCAGAGATTGGATCTCAATTATTTTTTTACTGGTATTCCAATCTGCAGTTTCAACAGGCAGGTGTCTAGGTTACAAATCAGAACAGTAAACAATTATGATACGATACAAGAGGTCTAGAGCCTCCCACAGTAAAACTTCACAAATGGAAAAATGAACGGCCATGACAATTTGAAGGGAAAGTACATCATGTACTTTTTGAAAAACATTTGGAACACTGAGGGTGTTTTGGGAGGTAAATAAAAAAAGAGTGGCTGACATCTGAAGTCGCTAGAATTAGAAATCAGTAACTCTGACACTACAGTGCATTCGTAAAGTATTCAGACCATTTGACTTTTCCACATTTTGTTACGTTACAGCCTTAATCTAAAATTGATTCAATTGTTTTTCCCCCCCTCATCAATCTACACACAATACCCGATAATGACAAAGCAAAAACTGGTTTAGAATTTTTTTGCTAATTTGTAAAAGAAAAACTAAAAAGACAAAACCTGAAATATCACATTCACATAAGCATTCAGACCCTTTACTCAGTACTTTGTTGAAGCACCTTTGGCAGCAATTACAGCCTCGAGTCTTCTTGGGTATGACCCTACAAGCTTGGCGCACCTGTATTTGGGGAGTTTCTCCCATTCTTCTCTGCAGATCTTCTCAAGCTCTGTCAGGTTGGATGGGGAGCGTTGCTGCACAGCTATTTTCAGGTCTCTCCCAAAGATGTTCGATCAGGTTCAAGTCCAGGCTCTGGCTGGGCCACTTAATGACATTCAGACACTTGTCCCGAAGCCACTCCTGCATTGTCTTTGCTGTGTGCTTAGAGTTGTTGTCCTTTTGGAGGGTGAACTTTCACCCCAGTCTGAGGTACTGAGCGCTCTGGAGCAAGTTTTCATAAAGGATCTCTCTGTAGTTTGCTCAGTTCATCTTTGCCTTGATCCTGAGTAGTCTCCCAGTCCCTGCCACAGAAAAACATCCCCACAGCATGATGCTGCCACCACCATGCTTCACCGTAGGGATGGTGCCAGGTTTCCTCCAGATGTGACACTTTGCATTCAGGTCAAAGAGTTCAATCTTGGTTTCATCAGACCAAAGAATCTTGTTTCTCATGGTCTGAGAGTCTTTAGGTGCCTTTTGGCAAATTCCAAGTGGGCTGTGCCTTTTACTGGGGAGTGGCTTCCGTCTGATTGGTGGAGTGCTGCAGATGTGGTTGTCCTTCTGGAAGGTTCTCCCATCTCCACAGAGGAACTCCATAGTTCTCAGCACTCTAAACACAATGACTTCAACCTCATTACATGTTTATTTTTATTTAACTAGGCAAGTCAGTTAAGAACACATTCTTAGTTACAATGACGGCCTGCCCCAGACAACAGTGGGCTAATTGTGTGCCGCCCTATTGGACTCCCAATCACGGCCAGATGTGATATAATCTGGATTCGAACCAGAGACTGTAGTGACACGTCTTGCACTGAGATGCAGTGTCTTAGACCACTGTGCCACTCAGGAGCCCACTGTCAACTGTGGGACTTTATATAGACAGGGGTGTGCCTTTCCAAATCATGTCCAATCAATTGAATTTACCACAGGTGGACTCCAATCAACTTGAAGAAACAACTCAAGATGATCAATGGAAACAGGATGAACCTGAGCTCAATTTTGAGTCTCATAGCAAAGGGTTTGCATACTTATGTAAATAAGGTATTCCTGTTTTTTTAAATACACTTGCTAAGATTTCTAAAAACCTGTTTCAGCTTTGAAACAGTGCCCCAGGACTACCTGACATGATGACTCCTTGCTGTCCCCGGTCCACCTGACTGTGCTACTGCTCCAGTTTCAACTGTTCTGCCTTGTTATTATTCGACCATGCTGGTCATTTATGAACATTTGAACATCTTGGCCATGTTCTGTTATAATCTCCACCCGGCACAGCCAGAAGAGGACTGGCCACCCCACATAGCCTGGTTCCTCTCTAGGTTTTTTCCTAGGTTTTGGCCTTTCTAGGGAGTTTTTCCTAGCCACCGTGCTTCTACACCTGCATTGCTTGCTGTTTGGGGTTTTAGGCTGGGTTTCTGTACAGCACTTTGAGATATCAGCTGATGTACGAAGGGCTATATAAATACATTTGATTTGATTTGATTTGTCATTATGGGGTATTTTGTGTAGATTGCTGAGGATTATAAAATGTTTTATCCATTTTAGAATAAAGCTGTAATGTAACAAAATGTGAAAAGGTAAAGGGGTCTGAATACTCTCCGAAGGCACTGTATACTATACAAACATATTGAATCAAGTTGGCTTAATTATGCATATTTAACTCAGCCCCCTTTGCTTGCCATTAACCATGTCATACAATTGAAAATCCCAGTACAAATAGGTTATCCAAACCAGACTGGACAGTCAGTCATCTAGTAAGACTATACGATAGCTAAACCGATGGGAATTGCCAAGTTTAAATACTGGTACTACTTTATACAGGAAATCCACAAAATGTGGGACACATGTTTTCATGGACACAGATTAATGAGCTATTTCACAGCTAGTTTCTAAGCCCATTTTAACATTCTGGGGATAAAACAAAATCATCAAGAAGATGATGTCCAATATTCTTTGACAGTAGGGGTTCTTAATTTATGAGCCACTTCTCTGGACCGTTTCCCAGGTTGAGTAATGGATATGCCATTTGGAGAAGGGATCTTAATGTCAGCACAGAGGCTAGGATGAACCTCATTATAGCTGCATTTACACTCATTTCTACTAATTGGTCTTTTGACCAATCACATCAGATCTTTCACATCAGATCTTTTTCAGAGCTGATATGATTGCTCAAAAGGAAACGCAGCCTAAGAGATAGGAGGAAGGCATAGAAGGAAACAGGATTCTGGGAAAAGCAAAGGACACTCCTTGATGAAAAGTATCAATGAAATCCTAATTCACATAGATAACACACACAACTGGCTAAAAAATGCCAGCAGCAATTAATTAAAGATGTAACTGGTAACAGTTATATTTGACTGGTAACAGAATGTTTCCATGTTAACATTTTGGATGGCTTTTGCGTTTGTCTGAGATGGGTGGCTGAGTTGCTTTATCATTAGGATACCGGTAGGCTATATTACATAAAATGGTATCATTCTGAGGATACTGAATGAATGAATTCATTAATACATTTTCATTGACATGTCAAATCGGGAGTTGGCGACCCCTTACAGAATTAAGTGACATATATTATACAAACATTACAATGGGTCTTCTGGTGTTCTGCACACCACATGTACACTGAGTGTACAAAACATTAAGAACACCTGCTCTTTCCATGATAAAGACTGACTAGGTGAATCCAGGTGAAAGCGATGATACCTTATTGATGTCATTTGTTAAATCCACTTCAATCAGTGTTGATGAAGGGGAGGAAAACGGTTAAAGAATCATTTTTAAGCCTTGAGACATGGGTTGTGTATGTGTGCCATTCAGATGTTGAGTGGACAAGACAAAATATTTACATGCCTTTGAAGGGGGTATGGTAGTAGGTGCCAGACGCACTGGTTTGTGTCAAGAACTGCAACGCTGCTGGGGTTTTCACACTCAACAGTTTCCTGTGTGTATCAAGAATGGTCCATCACCCAAATGACATCCAGCCAACTTGACACAACTTTGGAAGCATTGGACAGGCCAGTATCCCTGTGGAATGCTTTTCAACATAATAATTGATAAAGCGAAACCAAACAATAATGATAACCCTCCAGCAGAAAAAAAAACACAATGACTAAATACAGATGAATTACATACCATAAAGGCTATCCATCTTTACGTCAAAGATGTCTGCTAAGGAACTCTGTGATTGAAGATTGTCTAATTGTTTTCTCAGAGTGATACTATCACTGATAGGGTTGATGGTATTCCATAGAGCTTAATGTACATCAATGCTCTTACAGAAACACACCTTGGCTAGGTAGCAATTACAATGATCCTCTCCAATCAGCTATGGTAGGAGGGCTGCTGTTGTCAATGACAGCTTCCCCATCATATGCAAAGACCACAATCCCCACAGCGAATGGCTCCCTGCCTTAGAATACACTGCTTAATGAAAATGAATATTGCTTCTGCTCATCCATTATTGATTGGTTTCGTCTTTGAGTCTATGGAGGTCGGAGTCATATGTGTTAGCTATTTTGCGATACACAACTTATTACCCCAAGTAATGTTGCTGTGGCTCACTCCTGTTTTCAGAGCAGGGATAAACACTTGGCTAAGTATGCTGTTTCCCCCTGGTCCTAGAAAGACACTGAACCCCACAACCTCTCGGATTTCATGGCTTAGTGGGCATATCCAGAGATAATGAAGGGTTACACAAAGCTATTTTTGTCGTACAAAATTGGTGAAGGTGCACGCTAGCCTTCATCTTGTTATTAATCTATTTGGAGACACTGATTTACCTTACAGCACTGACATCCTTTAGCTTAAAATAACTGCTGTGTGAAGAGCACTTCTGCTGGGGATGGCAGACAACAAATTATTGAAACTCCAGCTCACTGTAAGAAGCTCCTTTTGTGATTTCATTCGGCAAAACCATTGTTGTTCCTCCTCTCCTCCTCCCCCACCCCAGCCCCTTATCTTCAATATGTTTGGGGACAGCTTGTCTGGTAGCATTTAGCATGCTGATTTTGCATGGCGATATCAAGAAAGCCTTTTATTGTGACCCACCATCCAGCTTCCTGGGCTTTATTTCCATTGAATATGATTAGGGCTTCTGTCACACCGAGCCACAAAGATGCCAATGAGCCAATGTAGGCCTATGTTTCTTTGCAGACAAAAGGCATTTGTCTCTTTGATATGGGCCTCTGAGTTAAACAGCTCTGACATGAATTCTGAATTTCTTGTCTGTGTGTTTTTTTCCCCTGTTTGAGTGAAAAGTCACATGGTATGGTGGAGTGCACAGACACACAGCACCACCCTCCACCTCCTAATTGAACAGGGTCCCTGATGGTTGGACAAATAAAACCCCTTTTATTTTCATGTTGTTGTCCTTCTAATGATAAGCAAAAGTAGCTAGACAAAAGTCATCACAAATCAATTCAGCAAGTGAAAAATGTAATACCTATTTCAAGACCAAGGGCAATTTTAAACAGCCGAAGTAGAAGTAATAGTCTGGTGTCTCCCACTGTGTAGCTTAAAGAAAGGAAGTCCTCTTTGAATTCATTTGGCTGGTAATGTCATTCATTTAGATCTCTAAAAGGGGACTCACAATAAAATCTCCCCAGATAAAAGCACATAAATAAGGTCACCTAATTCATTAAGGAATTAACAATGTTTCCAAGTTCAACAAAAGTTTTAAAGTTTTATTAGTTGAATGTACTGGATACACATGGGATGGAGACATGTTGAAGATATCTGTGAAGACGCATATTTGCTGGTCAGCACTGGTCAGCATCTGTTTCACCTGTCTTGTGCTTGTCTCCACCCACCACTAGGTGTCTCCTATTTTTCCCCTTTATCCCCTGTGTATTTATACCTGTGTTTTCTGTTTGTCTGTTGCCAGTTCGTCTTGTCAAGTCATCCCAGCGTGTTTTCCGTGTGTTACCTTCTCTTTTTTTATGTCTTCTAGTCTTACCAGTTCCGACCTTTCTGCCTGCCCTGAGCCTGCCTTCCATTCTGTCCCTTGTTGACTCTGCCTTGGATTATGAACCTCTGCTTGTACTCGACCTGCCCTTTTGCCTGACCCTTTGTGATAATAAATGTACTGAGAACCAAACCATCCGCCTCCTGTGTCTGCATCTGGGTCATATGCTGAGTCGTGATACTGAGGACATGGCCAGGGATACCATCCTGGCGGGCAGCTTTGTGAATATTCACTCTTGAGTTTTTCTCAGCCTTGAAGAGTGAAAGCACCTGGTCGTCCGTAACAGTGAAAACCTTCCTGTATGGCTCTGTGCTGTCTGCCTCGAGGCGAGCATAGAATGTGTTAAGCTCCTCTGAGAGGGAGGCATCGATGGGAACCACACATCTGGATTTACCTTTGTCTGTGACAGCCTGTAGTCCTTGCCACATACGTCCTGAGTCCGAGTTGTCGAACATCGATTGAAATTTGAGTTTTGTCTTGTTGCGTCCTTAATGGATTTGAGGAACTCGTACCTGCTTGCCTGGTACGAGTCGTGTGACACCGAGTCGTTGGGGTTCTTTCTGCTGAGTGATGCAGTACGGGCTCTCAGTACGGATTTTGATTGGGGTATGTCTGGTTTGTTATTGTGGGTACAGCATCATCAACACACTTCTTAATGAAACTTGTGACTTACAATATACTCTGGGTGTATAAAACATTAACACCCGCACCCCCCACAGGGTGTCAAAAGCTGTCCACAGAGATGCTGACCCATGTTGACTTCAGGGCTTCCCACAGTTGTGTCAAGTTGGCTGGATGTTCTTTGGGTGCTGGACCATTATTGATACACACAGGAAACTGTTGAGTGTGGAAAAACCCAGCAGCATTGCAGTTCTTGACACAAACCAGTGCCCCGTTATTTTGTCTTGCCCATTCAACGTCTGAATGGCACACGTACACAATCCATGTCTCAATTGTTTAAAGGATTAAAAATCTTTCATTTGTCTCCTCCCCTTCACCTACACTGATTGAAGAGGATTTAACCCCCTAGAGTTGATTGATGCACCTGTGCGTCAATCGAAGTTACATAACAAACAAAAAAACATGAAAATCCATCAGTTTAAGCTAAAGATATCTCAATCCACCGCATCCGCCAGTGTCACACATCCGCATCTGTGGTGGAAGGTCACAGAGCTAGAGTGGTGTTTCCCAGACTGAGACATCCCGAAAATCAATATTCTCAAGTAAACATCTGTAGCGTCCGAACGGTTTGACCTACAAACAATTATGACCACTCTATAGAAAGGAACACGATGGTGTTCTCTGTTTTGCTCCACAACCCCCACGAGTGTCAGGGGACTTGACTGATGGTAACCGGTACCGGTTTTAAAAAACGAATGGAAATATGAAGGTAGTTTTGTGCCTATATTTTTTTGTTATATTTCCTAGATTTATTTCCTTATGTTTTTTTTTGTTTTTTTACTGTTCCTTTTTCCATGTATGAATGCGTTAGTCAGTGTGTTTCAATCGGCTTTAGTAATAAAGGCCAAAATCTATATTTTATCCAAAAATAACTATAATTATACCTAAACGGGTCCTAAATTGCAAAATCAAATAGCTAAATTATCCATAGCATGACCATCTTAAAACAATTCCATATGTCAGTTTAGCACCCCCCCCAACATCTTTTACTCTAAAATAATTTACCTGTCTCCTCCCCTTCATCTACACTGATTGGGGTGGATTTAACAAGTGACATCAAGGGATCATGGCTTTCACCTGGATTCACCTGGTCAGTCTATGTCATGGAAAGAGCAGGTGTCCTTAATGTTTTCTACACCCAGTGTACTGTATATTCCTCAATGTTGATGGATGAGTCCTGGGTGGGTGAATCCAAATCACTCTAGTGCCTGGTATCTAGGCTGTTGCTAGATTCTGTGTGAGTACCAGCAGACTAGTACTGTTGCCATAGTAGGAAACATGCCAGATCAGCCAATCCACTTTCTCCCATCCATCCATCATGGACTAGAGGAGGGGTCATAAACCATCTGCTAATTACAGGCTTTGAGAGGATCTCTCTCTCCCTCGTTCAATAGTTTTGGGGGTATCTGTACATTACTATTTATATTTTTGACAACTTTTACTTTAATACATTCTCCATACTCCATACATATTCCCTGACACCCAAAACTACTCGTACATTTTGAAATCATAGACAGGAAAATGGTCCAATTCACGCACTTACTGTATCAAGAGAACATCCCTGGTCATTCCTACTTCCTCTGATCTGGCAGACTCACCAAAAAAACAAGAAAATGGTGCAGTCTGGTTTGATTGATAAAAGGAATTTGAAATTATATGTCATTTTACTTTTGATATTTAAGTATATTTTCGTAATAACATTTACTTTTGATACTTAAGTATATTGAAAACCAAACACTTGTAGGCTTTTACTCAAGTAGTATTTTACTGGGTGACTTTTACTTGAGTCATTTTATAATAAGGTATCTTTACTTTTACTCAAGCATGACAATTGGGTACTTTTTCCAGCACTGATTTCTCCCAGCTACCCAGAGCTACCCAGGTCCTAGCAGCCAGGATGCTCCACAGGGCTTCACTGTGATAGGTTGGCATTGCTGAGCAGAGAAGGCCTTTTCTGAATGGACATGCAAAACTGACTAATACCGGGCCAGTGTAAACCCAGATTACAGTTCCAGTTTAGGGTGCCTGTCTTACAGACTAACCCAATTAAAGCGTCGTATTACATCCAGCATCCAGAGCACTACACAGGCCTCTGGGAGAAGGATGATGCTCTCCTCTCCTCTCCACCACAAAGGCTAACTGCATTACCATCAACATGAAAAAGCAGACAGGGATATGTCACAGTGATCATAAATTCAAGGATAACAGTGTTATCCCTAAACCTTGAAATGTACAGTATACTCTCTATTTTCAGGATGGGTGTGTTTTTTTTATATCAAAGGGTGGAAGATGTCTCAATATTTATAGTGTGATTATCTGACCCAAGGATATGTTGTGCAGTTAAAGGGGAAACATCATGGAATAATATACAGCCATGAGTGAGAGAGAGTGCGGTCTGTAGTCAACCACAATCAATTAAGCATGTAAAAGTGTGGCCTCTCAGTGAACCATGGAAAGTATCGTGCTACATGGGTGTTCTAGTTTCTCAAGGATCTGACTTTCAGCTGTAAGGAAAATTCGTTTTAAATAGCTGCCCTACTTTCCGTTAAATAACTTGAACCTTTTAAATGACTTGGATCTTCAATTGCTATTTTTCTCAAATGTGCTGTATGAATAGTTGTCTTTGACTCTGGGAGGGTAAATGCAGGCTAAAGGATGGATGGAAATGTACAGAATGGTTACCTGGGCTGCGTTTCAAACTCATAAAAGACACTCCCTCGTCCACTGACCCTCGCCTTATGCCCTTTTGGGAATCCCCGCGGCCATATTTGTCGTTGATCCAAATGATTCGACAAGCAAGGGAAGTTTGCAACGTAATTCCCTCAGCCTTCTTTTTTGATGGAGTTTGCGAGTCTACAATTATGTTCACTTCTAGGCCTGAAACACCCCATAATTCAATTCGCGATGATTGTACGTCCGCAAAGAAAAGTCCGCCAAAAAGTAAAACCTCAACGTCAATACAAAGTCAACATACAAGTGTAAGTAAAAACAAATGTTAATAAGTTAGAAATTGTGCTACTAATGCACAAACACGTCTTATAAATTAATGATATTTTTGTTTCGTTAGCTTTTGGAAATTGTAGAAATAAAACATTTTCCTTCTTCAGAATTAGCAAGACAGGCTAACATTAGTTAGCTAATTAATTTGCTAGCTATCGTACAGTAGGCGTATATTAATAATTATATAGTTAATATACAGTTGAAGTCTGAGGATTACATGCACCTTAGCCAAATACATTTAAACTCAGTTTTTCACAATTCCTGACATTTAATCCTAGTAAAAATTCCCTGTCTTAGGATCACCACTTTATTTTAAGAACGTGAAATGTCAGAATAATAGTTGAGGGAATTATTTATTTCAGCTTATTACACTCAATTAGTATTTGGTAGCATTGCCTTTAAATTGTTTAACTTAGGTCAAACGTTACGGGTAGCCTTCCACAAGCTTCCCACAACAAGTTGGGTGAATTTTGTCCTATTCCTACTGTTAGAGCTGGTGTAACCAAGTCAGGTTTGTAGGCCTCCTTGCGTGCACACGCTTTTTCAGTTCTGCCTACTGATTTTCTATAGGATTGAGGTCAGGGCTTTGTGATGGCCACTCCAAAACCTTGACTGTGTTATCCTTAAGCCATTTTCCACAACTTTGGAAGTGTGCTTGGGGTCATTGTCCAATTGGAAGACCCATTTGTGACCAAGATTTAACTTCCTGACTGATGTCTTGAGAGGTTGCTTCAATATATCCACTACATTTTCCTACCTCATGATGCCATCTATTTTGTGAAGTGCACCAGTCCCTCCTGCAGCAAAGCACCCCCACAACATGATGCTGCCACCCCCGTGCTTCAAGGTTGGGATGGTGTTCTTCGGCTTGCAAGCCTCCCCCTCTTCCTCCAAACATAACGATGGTCATTATGGCCAAACAGTTCTATTTTTGTTTCATCAAACCAGAGGACATTTCTAAAAAAAAGTAGGATCTTTTTCCCCATGTGCAGTTGCAAACCGCAGTCTGGCTTTTTTTATGGCGGTTTTTGAGCAGTGGCTTCTTCCTTGCTGAGTGGCCTATCAGGTTTTGTCGATATAGGACTCGTTTTACTGTGAATATAGATACCTTTTACATGTTTCCTCCAGCATCGTCACAAGGTCCTTTGCTGTTGATCTGGGATTGATTTGCACTTCTCACACCAAAGTACGTTCATCTCTAGGAAACAGAACGTGTCTCCTTCCCGAGCGGTATGATGTCTGCATGATCCCATGGTGTTTATACTTGCGCACTATTGTTTGTACAGATGAACGTGGTTCCTTCAGGCGTATGGAAATTTCTCCCAGGGATGAACCAGACTTGTGGAGGCCTACATGTTTTTGTCTGAGGTCTTAGCTGATTTATTTTGATTTTCCCACGATGTCAAGCAAAGAGGCAGGTAGGTAGTTTGAAGGTGGGCCTTGAAATACATCCACAGGTACACCTCAAATTGACTCAAATCATGTCAATTAGCCTATTAGAAGCTTCTAAACCTATGACATAATTTTCTGGAATTTTCCAAGTTGTTTAAAGGCACTGTCAGCTTAGTGTATGTAAAATTATGACCCACTGGAATTGTGACACAATGAATTATAAGTGAAATTATCTGTCTGTAAGCAATTGTTGGAAAAATTACTTGTGTCATGCACACAGTAGATGTCCTAATCGACTTGCCAAAACTATAGTTTGTTAACAAGAAATGTGTGTGACTCCAAGTTTTAATGACTCCAACCTAAGTGTATCTAAACTTCCGACTGAAGAAATGAACAATGAAACAGCACAGCTAGTAAGTGAAATAAATAGGTTTTGATTATGTTTTACTGTTAATACGTAAATGCCAACAAAATAACTTTTTGGTCAGTGTGTGTGTGTGTGTGTGTGTGTGTGTGTGTGTGTGTGTGTGTGTGTGTGTGTGTGTGTGTGTGTGTGTGTGTGTGTGTGTGTGTGTGTGTGTGTGTGTGTGTGTGTGTGTGTGTGTGTGTGTGACCTTTACTTATCTCAGCAAGTTAAGAACAAATTCTTATTTACAATGACGGCCTACCCCGGCCAAACTCGGATGACACTGGGCCAATTGTGCGCCGCCCTATGGGACTCCGAATCACAACCAGATGGGATACAGCCTGGATTCGAACAGGGACTGTAGCGACGCCTCTTGCACTGAGATGCAGTGTTGCCTTAGACCTCTGGGTCCATGTGTGTGTGTAAACTATTTAACTGTACTAGAATGCTTAAAAGGCAGCATAAAAAAATATATCGGGATTAGGTTTTTTGGCAAGGAAAATATTGGATATCGGTATCAGCCAAAACTGCCATATCGGTGCATCACTATCTTAAAGTATAATGTTTTTAATTCATTCTAATGTTATTGTCAAAAATACTTAAATACATGTAATTTTGTCCTTGAAACATTTAAATGAAATACTGTTTAATTCCATTCATTCCTATGGAGGACTGCTTTTCTGAGGTGTGCTAATATTGCCAACTGGTGGCTTCAAAGCCTCCCATTGGCCAAAACCTAGCATTAGCAATCGAGAGTTTATATACATCATAGGTCTAACATCAATCCAATCCAATATTTGAAGTAAAACATACTGAATTAGATAATGTACTGTAGTGTTTATCACTGTGATCATTTAGCAGCATCAATGTTTGAGCTCTTTATCGCTGAAGTGTCCAGATTCTCAAGAGCTCAACAAGTCTCTCTATCCTGCAGGCAAAGATGAAAAATAACACGACCACTACTGCTCAGTGTCTAATTTAGTCAAACCTAGTATGCAAACACCAGATTAATAATTCTCTTTGAGCCTCCTCCACACCCCATAGGAGTCTTCAAGTTTTTGAAGAAAGATTATGCAGTGAACTCCAGTCATGAGAATGCTGTTCATTGACTACAGCTCAGCGTTCACACCATAGAGCCATCAAAGCTCATCACTAAACTAAGGACCCTGGGACTAAACACCTGCCTCTGCAACTGGATCCTGTACTTCCCAACGGACTGCCACTCGGTGGTAAGGGTAGGCAACAACACATCTGCCATGTTGATCCTCAACACTGGGGCCCCTAAGAGGTACGTGCTTAGTCCCCTCCTGTACTCCCTATTCACCCACGACTGTGTGGCCAAGCACGACTCCAACACCATCATTAAGTTTGCTGACAACACAACAGTAGTAGGCCTGATCACCAACCACGATGAGACATCCTATATGGAGGAGGTCAGAGACCTGGCAGTGTGATGCCAGAACAAGAACCTTTCCCTCAATGTGAGCAAGACAAAGGAGCTGATTGTGTACTATAGGAAAAGGCGGGCCGAACAGGCCCCCATTAACATCGACGGAGATGAAGTGGAGCAGGTCTAGAGTTTCAAGTTCCTTGGTGTCCACATCACCAACAAACTATCATGGTCCAAACACACTAAGACAGTCGTGAAGAGGGCATGACAAAACCTTTCTCCCCCTCAGGAGACTGAAAAGATTTGGCATGGGTCCCCAGATCCTCAAAAGGTTCAACAGCTGCACCAACAAGAGCACCCTGACCGGTTGCATCACCGCCTGGTATGGCAACTGCTCGGCATCTGACCATAAAGTGCTACAGAATGTAGTGCATACGGCATATCACTGGGGCCAAGCTTCCTGACATCCAGGACGTATATACTGTAATAGGTGGAGTCAGAGGAAAGCTCATAGAATTGTCAGAGACTCAAGTTACCCAAGTCATAGGACTGTTTTCTCTGCTACCGAACGGAAAGCGGTAGCAGAGTGCCAAGTCTAGGACCAAAAGGCTCCTTAACAGCTTCTATCCCCAAGCCATACGACTGCTGAACATTTAATCAAATGGCCACCTGACTATTACCTACATGTGCAAATTAATTTTAATCTGAACAAAACAGAGATGATGATGTGCAGGTTTGCGGCAAAAAAAAATGTGTGCTGTTTTTGGATATTGATTAGCGATTGTCAAGGATACACAGAAATTCCAAAATATGTGTGGAGTTTTTAGTTCAGATTATTTGTTTGCAATATGTGATATAAGAGAGCTTCGTAAGCTGTTTATTCGATTGTGTGGTTTGAATAGTGTAAGAAGACAACATAATTGATGAGAATCACAACATTTGGTACAAAATCAATTCTAGCTCTTGAAGGGGCAGTAGCCTACATTGGGTGTACAATTTTCAATTACAGCATTATTTTTCTGCTATTTATTTTGTTACCAATAATATTTACATGTTAATAGTATTTTTTGATTACAACTATTATGTCTCATCTTTTAACTGAATACAATCTATCTATTAGCTTCCAAAATGTAGGTAGGTATATCTAGCTGTCCGATAACACATTCTGATGAAATGGCTTGTCCAGCACTTTGTAAAAACCCAGAGTGCATTAAGTGAATGTTGAAAAAAGATCTTGGTTGCTTTGAAAAACATAGCAATGTGAATGCAAAGAGGGCTCAGACCACAACATGGGTGAAGTGAACTGGCAGAAGAGTTGAGTCCTCATTCAAAGGCAAGGGCAGTGTGACTACAAAGTTAGAGTAATTTAGTTTTTTAATGCCAGAGTTCAATTTAAAGAGGACTGAGATTGAATATTTTAAAGAAGACTATGTGAAAACCAGTGGAGGCTGCTGAGGGGAGGACGGCTCATAATAATGGCTGGAATGGAGTCTAATGGCTGGAATGAGGTGAATGGAATGGTATTCATGTGTGTGATACCATTCCATTCTCTCCATTCCGGCCATTATTATGAGTTGTCCTCCCCTTAGCAGCCTCCACTGCTAAGGGGAGGCTTGGGGGTTAGAAGCTGTCTTGGAGCAAGTTGGTCAGCCATGTTTGGCTTTAGGTTAAAATGAGTTCTGAACTAATTACCTGGCACCAAGACAGATATTGAAGTGAAAGTCTGAGTACACACCTGTACTCAGGAGGATGTGTATTTGCTCTAGACGTGCGCTCTAGGCTGTGTTAATAAAATAGGAAAATGTAGGCCTAGTGGTACATTACTGTATGTATCTCTGTACAATTGGAGGCTGCTGAGGGGAGGACAGATCATAATAATGGCCTGAATGGAGTTAATGGAATGGTATCAAACACGTTTTTAGGGGTTTTCATGTGTTTGATATCATTCAATCCATTTCAACCATTATCATGAGCTGTCTTTCCCTCAGCAGCCTCCACTGCTCTGTACCACAGTGCCCATTCTAACCTCAAATGATTTCTACGGTATTTAGTAGGCCAATTTCTCTCTGAAGTGTAGCGATTTGGCAAAAGCATAAATGATTATGTCCAGAACCCAAAAGGAGAGTAAACACTGCTCACAAACACAACGCCTAACACCACATAGTGAATGTGCACAGCAGCAGGAAGAGGAAAGCAAAAAGCACAGTAGACAAATATTAGCAAGCAGTGACACTTCCTCCCACCACCACCTCCCAACGCAAATGCCCGCATGCAACGATGGAGCCATCCTGTTATATAAAGCCAAGCAAACTCAAAGCAAATGAGCTGAGACAATTGCACAAAGGCTGTCTGCTGTGTACCAGAGATCCTGCAGCAAAAATCTGCTGGAATTCTGGCTGCTGCCCCTGTTTTAAAGAGCATTTGCCCCAAAAAAACAACTTCTCATTGATAAAACAGCCTATGTGGCATTGATATGAGTCAGAAACATTTATTCTACTGTCAAAATTGACTACAAAGTGTAAATATAATAATCTTGGTCATAAAGTCAGTCTCGTCCAAAACTGAGTTTTGTGAGACTTATGGTCGGTACTACATCACAACGTAAATTCAGGTTGGGTTTGTGTCAAACATATGCACAGCTGGCAGCACGCAACCCATTGGATATCCTTATGGGGCTAGTTAGGGATAATTGATACATTACACAATGTACATGGGATAATATGTAAATTCAATAGCTCCAAATTTCAATGACTTAAAAAAATCTCAAACCAACTGAAAATAGATATTCATATACAAATTGATATTCATATACAAATATTGAAAGCATTTAATGCGAAAACTAAAAGGTGTGCAACATGAAAATATTGTCTCATTTACATTGTGTAATTTATTACACACACGAGACACCCACATCAAACCACACCCTGAAACCAACTCAGGTTTGAATTCAGTCATAGCTGCTATCATTTCTGAATGAACCAAATCTAGTCACACTTTAAACTAACCCATGGATAGAGAGACATGGAGCCCTGTTATAGGCTTTCGTTTTTGATTTAGAGGTTGGTTTGAGTTAGGTGTGGACACGCACTGATGTCTTGCACCTGTTGCCTCGTTAGTTGCCTGTGCTGGCACAGGTGATATATAATTGCTATGTAGCTCTCCCTCAAAGTTTGTGAATACATAGCTTTTTATTTTGCCTCCTTGTTTGGTTTTCTCCACATTTGTTTTCATATCAAATCAAAAATCAAATCAAATTGTATTTGTCACATGAGCCGAATACAACAGGTTTAGACCACACAGTGAAATGAATACTCACAAACCCTTAACAAGCAATGCAGTTTTAAGAAAAAAAAGTGATAAAGTATTTACTATAAGTAAAAAATAAATCAATACAATTAAAAATAAGAAAAATAACTATTAATTAAGGAGCAACATTAAAATAACAGTAGTGAGGCTATATGCAGGATTTACTGGCACAGAGTCAATGTGCGGGGGCACAGGCTAGTTGAGGTAATATGAGAGAATGGCGCTGAGGGAGATGGCTGCCGTTTTACGATCCCATAACCAGTTGTGCTATTGTGTGTTTTTTCACGTTATTTGTAACTTACTTTGTACATAATGTTTTTGCCACCGTGTCTTACGACAGAAAAGAGCTTCTAGATATAAGGACAGCGATTAACTCACCCCGTACCGTACTCACCCCGTATTCGGATGGGAAGGATTTACTTCAGACGCCTGACAAGGCCCTCATATCCGTCATTTGCAGGAGAAAGAGACAGAGAAATCGGGGACGAAGGTCCGTGTGCCTTGTAAGGATCCGTCTTCGAGAGGGTAATCTACCTTTACCATCGGTCCTATTAGCCAATGTATAATCAATCGATATTAAAATAGACAAACTACGATCATGTTAATCATACCAAAGGGACATTAAAAATGTAATATCTTATGTTTCACAGAGTCGTGGCTGAACGACGACATGAATAACATGCAGCGGGTGGGTTTTAAGCTTTTTTGGCAGGATAGAACAACGGCGTCTGGTAAGACAAGGGGTGGCGGTCTATGTATATTTGTAAACCACAGCTGATGCTGTCTATTTACCCCCACAAACTGATGCAGGCACTAAGACTGCACTCAATGAGCTGTATGAGGCCATAAGCAAACAGGAAAACGCTCATCCAGAGGCAGTGCTCCTAGTGGCTGAGGACTTTAATGCACGGAAAGTCAAACCCGTTATATCTCATTTCTACCAGCATGTTAAATGTGCAACCAGAGAGGAACAAAGCTCTCCCTCGCTCTCCATTTGGCAAATCTAACCATAATTATATCCTCCTCATTCCTGCTTATAAGCAACAATTAAAGCAGGAAGCACCAGTGACTTGGCCAATAAGAAAGTGGTCAGATGAAGCAGATGTCAAGCTACAGGACTGTTTTGCTAGCACAGACTGGAATATGTTCCGGGATACTTCCGAATGCATTGAGAAGTCCATCACTCTCTGGCTTCATCATTAAGTGCATTGATGATGTCATCCCCACAGTGACAGTGCGTACATACCCCAACCAGAAGCCATGGATTGCAGGCAACATCCACACTGAGCTAAAGAGTAAAGCTGCCGCTTTCAAGGAGCAACAGACAACCATAGTCCCTGTGCCCAAGAACACTAATGTACCCTGCCTAAATGACTACCGACCCGTAGCACTCACGTCTGTGGCCATGAAGGAGTTTGAAAGGCTGGTCATGGCTCACATCAACACCATTATCCCAGAAACTGTAGACCTGCTCAAATTTGCATACCGCTTATACAGATCCACAGATGATCTCTATTGAATATTATCAGATGATCTCAGATGATCTCTCCACAGACGATCTCAATCTCTATTGCACTCCTGGACAAAAGGAACACCTATGTGAGAATGATATTCATTGACTACAGCTCAGCGTTCAACACCATAGTGCCCTCAATGATCATCACTAAGCTAAGGACCCTGGGAACAAACACCATCCTCTGCAACTGGATCCTGGACTTCCTGACGGGCCGACCCAGACGATAAGGGTAGGTAACAACACATTCACCACGCTGATCCCCAACATTTGGGCTCCTCAGAGGTGCGTGCTCAGTCCCTCCAGTACTCCTGTTCATTCATGACTGCATGGCCAGGCACGACTCCAACACCATCATCAAGTATGCCGATGACACAACAAGGGTAGGCCTGATCACCAACATCGTTGAGACATCCTATAGGGAGGAGGTCAGAAACCTTGTTGTGTGGTGCCAGGACAACAACCTCTCCCTCAACGTGATCAAGACAAAGGAGATGATTGTGTACTACAGGAAAAGGAGGACCGAGCATGCTCCCATTCTAATCGATCAGGCTGCAGTGGAGCAGTTTGAGAACTTCAAGTTCATGGTGTCCACATCATCAACAAACTATCATGGTCCAAATACAGGAAGACAATCGTGAAGAGGGCACAACAAAGCCTACTCCCCCTTAGAAGACTGAATAAACTTGGTATGGGTCCTCAGATCCTCAAAAGGTTCTACAGCTGCACCATTGAGAGCCTGACTGATTGTATCACTGGCTGGTATGGCAACTGCTCAGCCTCCGACCGCAAGGCGCTACAGAGGGTAGTGCATACGGCCCAGTACATCACTGGGGCCAGGCTTCCTGCCATCCAGGTCCTCTATACCAGGCGGTGTCAGGTGCCCTGTAAATGGTAAAATACTCAAGCCACCCTAGTCATGGACTGTTCTGTCTGCTACTGCATGGCCTTGCGGTACCGGAGCGCCAAGCCTAGGTGCAAAAGGGTTCATGACAGCTTTTAACCCGAAGCTGTAAGACTCCTGAACAGCTAATCAAAGGGTTAAACAGACCCCTCTTTTACGCTGCTGCTACTCTCTGTTTATTATCTATGCATAGTCACTTTAACTCTACCTACATGACATGTTACCTCAATTACCACAACTAACCGGTGCCCCCGCACATTGACTCTGTACCAGTACCCCCTGTATATGGCCTCACTATAGTTGTTTTACTGCTGCTGCTTAATTTTTTCGTCCTTTTATTTTCTATTTTTCTGAACGAATACCATGCTATTGTTTGAGGAGAGTGCACAATTATGAACTTGACAATGTATTAATAAACCAATTAGGCACATTTGGGCAGTCTCAATACAACATTAGACAACAGTCTAAAAACTTGCACATACACTGCTTCCATCTAGTGGCCAAAATCTAAATTGTGCCTGGGCTTGAATAATACATTATGGCCTTTCTCTTGCATTTCAAAGATGATGTTATACAAAAAGAGCATGTTTTTTATTTTGTATTGTCTTTAACCAAATGTGTTATATTCTCCTACATGAATTTCACATTTCCACAAACTTCAACGTGTTTCCTTTCAAATGGTATCAAGAATATGCTTATCCTTGCTTCAGGTCCTGATCTACAGGCAGTTAGATTTTGGTATGACATTCTTGGCGAAAAGGTTTTAAAAAGTGACAGAGGTTTTTAAAGCATTGTTGGTTAAGGGCCTGTAAGTAAGCATTTCACTGTAAGGTAAAGTGACTATGCATGGATAATAAACAGAACGTAGGAGCAGTGCCAAAAATGGGGGTGGGGGGGGGCAATGCAAATAGTCCTGGCAGCCATTTGATTAGCTTTTCAGGAATCTTATGGCTTGAGAGTAGAAGCTGTTAAGAAGCCTTTTGGACCTAGACTTGGCACTCTTGGCACTCGCTACACTCACATTAACATCTGCTGTCCACGTGTATGTGACAAATACAATTTGATTTGATTTGAGCATGTGCGTGGCAATGAGCCAGTTTTGTCACAAAGAGAAAGTGTGAATGCGCAGCACTGATTTAAATGACTCTGCCACTGACACACACACACACACACACACACACACACACACACACACACACACACACACACACACACACACACACACACACACACACACACACACACACACACACACACACACACACACACACACACACACACATAATTTTGAAATGTTTAATTGAGGAGACTCATGGGGCGTTTTTCCACAGCAATCAAAAGAAATCTAAAGACAAAGACGTGACTTTATTGAAACTGACTCCGCTCTCTTGTTTGGGAAAATGTCAGTCTTCCGTCCTTCTCCCCTCCTTGCTGGTGGATGATAAAAAAAGTAGAAACCTGCACACCACTCTTGCTAGTATCACTGCTCTTTATTAAGATTTACGTATCGGCCTCAAGGCACATGCTTGCTGTTGGAAACATAGGAGCCGAGAACTAGTCAACAGAAACTGCTCGGGATCGCACGATTCTATGATTTCCCTGAACTATGATAAATGAGTCTGTCGGGGCTATGCATTCTACTCACATAGTTGTCCTGCTTGAAGCTTTTTTTCCTTAAACTTTGAGCTAATTTCTTAATCCAATTGATTTGTTCGGATCTGTGAAACCTAACAATGTAGAGAGGAAATATTATTTCATTTCTATAGTGAAAAACCCGCCACAATCGGGCAGAGCAAGGCGGGTGGAAAAGATGGTACAGGCAGAGCAGTGACTGTATGCTAGCTGCGTAGACCATAACTCCAATTACCTTTGCTGATAGTGATGTTGTTTCCATAAGTGGATGAATTGGTCTAATTTAGCATGTATGGTAAAAGCATCAACCCTTAGCTACCTCTTCCAATTCAAATGAGATTGAAAAAAAAAGTAAATAATGACAACATTTGTATTGTGTGACTACAGCGGCAGCAATAAAACACAAAACTAACGACACATTTTAATTGAGTGAGGCGTAAAAGTGGACAGCCGACTGGCTTCGGTTGGGTTATTATAATTCAAAACATTGCATTCTATATCAAATAAATCACACAACTCGCAAGCTCGCCTTTTGTGAGTTTAGGCCATAAGAGCATTTCTATTTGTGTGAGGCATTCGTAATTAAAGCAACACAATTCCTACTAAAGTTGTTATCACTATAAGGCTCACCTGTCATTTGCTAAGAGGTGTGTGTGTGTTCAGCATTTGACAGAGAGAGGTGCCAGACCAAACACTGTGAAAACAGAGCTAATACTCTCCTTCTGATTTGTCCTCTCAGCATTGCTAACTTCCATTCCCCCTTTGTGTCAAATGATCTGGAAAGAAAAAGTAAATATTTGTGCTGGGGTCGCAAGTCAGATCCCTTGGTGCAACTCTGCTGATGTAGGGGGATGTTATAAGTCATATATCTCTCTTATAGCTATATTAAAGACAATGTACTGCACACAGCAATACGCAGTACTGAAGATGGAAATAGAGAAGTGACAGCTTTGATTGAAAATACAATAATTTAGCTAAGCTGAATATATACAGAATGTCATGTAATCCTCATATTGCACCCATATTGTATGGCATTGTTGGTACAACAATATTCATGTGGTCTGACAATTGCAGAAAGGCAAATTATGAGGTAATACCTTAGAAAATCAGGCATGTTGCAGAAAATGTCAACTACGACAATAATACACGACAAGCTCGGTACAGTGGCTTGCGAAAGTATTCACACCCCTTGGCATTTTTCCTATTTTGTTGCCTTATAACCTGGAATTAAATTAAACATTTTGGGGAGTTTGTATCATTTGATTTACATAACATGCCTACTACTTTGAAGAGGCAAAACATTTTTTAATTGTGAAACAAACAAGAAAAAAAAGAACTTGAGCATGCATAACTATTCCCCCCCCCCCAAAGTCAATACTTTGTAGAGCCACCTTTTGCACCAATTACAGGATTTTAACCAATTCTTCAAGACAAAACTGATCCAGCTCCTTCTAGTTGGATGGGTTCCGCTGATATACAACAATCTTTAAGTCATACCATAGATTCTCAATTTGGATTGAGCTCTGGGCTTTGACTAAACCATTCCAGGACATTTAAATATTTCCCCTTAAACCACTCGAGTGGTGCTTAGCAGTATGCTTAGGGTCATTGTCCTGCTGGAAGGTGAACCTCCGTCCCAGTCTCAAATCTCTTGAACACTGAAACAGGTTTTCAAGACTTTCCCTGTATTTAGCCCCATCCATCATTCATTCAATTCTGTCCAGTTTCTCAGTCCCTGATGATGAAAAACATACCCACAGCACGATGCTGCCACCACCATGCTTCACTGTAGGGATGTGGTTCTCGGGGTGATGAGAGGTGTTGGGTTTGCGCCAGACACAGCGTTTTCCTTGATGGCCAAAAAGCTCAATTTTAGTCTCATCTAACCAGAGTACCTTCTTCCATTTGTTTCGGGAGTCTCTAACATGCCTTTTGACGAACACCAAATGTGTTTGCTTATTTTTAAGCAATGGATTGTTTCCGGCCACTCTTCCACAAAGCCCAGCTGGAGTGTACAGCTTAAAGTGTTAAAGTGGTCCTATGGACAGATACTCCAATCTCCACTGTGGAGCTATGCAGATCCTTCAGGGTTATCTTTGGTCTCTTTGTTGCCTCTCTGATTAATGCCCTCCTTGCCTGGTCTGTGAGTTTTGGTGGGCAGCCCTCTCTTGGCAGGTTTGTTGTGGTGTCATATTTTTTCAATTTTTTAATAATGGATTTAATGGTGCCACATAGGATGTTCAACGTTTTGGATAACACAACCCTGATCTGTACTTGTCCACAACATTGTCCCTGACCTGTTTGGAGAGCTCCTTGGTCTTCATGGTGCCGCTTGCTTGGTGGTGCCCCTTGCTTAGTGGTGTTGCAGACTCTGGGGTCGTTCAGAACAGGTGTATCTATACTGAGATGATGTGACAGATCATGTGATACTTAGATTGTACACAGGTGGACTTTATTTAACTAATTATGTGACTTCTGAGGGTAATTGGTTACACCAGATCTTATTTCGGCTTCACAGCAAAGGGGGTGAATAAATTGCACGCACCACTTTCCGTTTTGTATTTTTTAGAACATTTTTTTCAAGTTTTTTTTCCCTTTCACTTCACCAATTTGGACAATTGTGTGTATGTTCATTACATGAAATCCAAATAAAAATCAATTTAAATTACAGGTTGTAATGCAAAAAAAATAGGAAAAATGCCCAAGGTGGTGAATACCTTTGCAAGGCACTGTAAGTCTTGGTGAGGTTAGAATGCTGACTGCTGTGTTCCTTTAATTTCACTCAATTAAATTGAACCAAATTCCTAATTTCAGGGTGTTATGCTAATAAGAAAATCAGGTGTAACATCTTGCTGTGTGTGTTAACCACATAAGGTGAAAGGCCAATAGAAAAAAATATCCATGTACAAATATCAGAGGCAACGACTACTGATCAGAGCTCTTGATATTCCAGGCACGTTCCACAGTTGAGGTTTGGTCCATTAAATGCTAGGACATGTGTTTTAATATTTCATTCGAGTTCAACAATAGCTCATCAGAGATTAAAAAAATATATGCAACAGAGACTCCAACTAAAATGTATTTTCTACAGACCAGTATACTTCTATAATGCAAATGCACTTTTTAAAGAGTTTATCAACTTTTGTCAAGTGGTAGGACTGCGCTGTTAAAATGCTCAGAGCACAGCATGTGCATAACCTCAATTAGCATATACAGCGAATGGCGGGAACCACGTGAGCCTCTCTGGTTCTCTCTCTACAGAGCCCCCACCACAGGCCCAAATCTCAAGTCTAACTGGGATCTATTGAAAAATGAAAGGCAACCACATAAAGTCTCTCTCCAACCTCCTATGCCTCCCATTGATTACTTAGTGTTTATAACCCAAGCATGGAGAAGAAGCAACGGCTTGGGGACTAATTTTAATAAACAATGAGATGAGGCCTCCCTTATTAATTCCTGGAGCATGGAGTGCAGTGAAGCTCGGTGGGCTTTAAATCTGAACCAGGACCTGGGTAGAGGAGACACTTAAACTCTTCTATCTGTCAGTGGAAGAGATGGAGCTGGATAGCTGCTGTTTTACAGGTTCCTGACATATTCTACCATTTTGTGTGTTTTTTTTACGCTGATCTTAACTTTGTTTTGTACATAATGTTTCCGCCATTTCCTATGACCGAAAACAGCTTCTGGACATTCAAACAGCGATTTGGATGAACATTTCTACTTCCACGAGTCGGCAGCTCTGGACATCATGCTTACCCCGGACCAGGCCCTGATCTCCGGGCTTCGACAAAGGAAGCTGAGGCAAAAGAGAAAGCAAGCAAGGCGGCGTCATGATTAGACTACGTCGGCGAGCACCTAGACCACAATTGCCCATGTTTTTTTGGTGTTCGTACAATCACTAAAGAACAAACTGGACAAGCTCCAGTCAAGAATATCCCATCAACGGGACCTGAAGGATTCTAATATTGTTACGTCCGTTGTTGGCATTAGACCAAGGTGCAGCGTGGTAGGGGTACATTTTGAATTTATTTAAATGGTCCCCCAAAAAAACACTAAGATTGAATCCTACTACGCTGGCTCTGATGCTCATCACCTGTACTCCCTGTTCACCAACGGCTGCGTGGCCACTCACGGCTCCAACACCATCATTAAGTGTAGTGGCAACACAACATAATAGACCTGATCACTGATTACGATGAGACCGCCTATAGAGAAAAGATCAGTGATATGGCAATGTGTTGCCGGGACAACAACCTCTCCCTTAACGTCAGCAAGACAAAGGAGCTGATCTTGGACTAGAGGAAATGGAGGGCCGAGCACGCCCCCATCGACATCGAAGGGGCTGTAGTGGAGCGGGTTGTGAGCTTTAAGTTCCTCATGGTCCACACACACTAACACAGCATAGAAGAAGGCACGACACTGCCTCTTTTCTTCCTCTCAGGAGGCTGAAAACATTTGTCATTGCCGCTCAGATCCTCAAAAAGTTATACAGCTGCACCATTGAGAGCATCTTGAATGGCTGCATCACCGCTTGGTATGGCAACTGCTTGGCATGCGACTGCAAGGTGCTACAGAGGGTACTGCGTATAGCCAAGCACATCACTAGGGCCAAACTCCTTGCCACCCAGGACCTCTTTACCAGACGGTATCAGAGGAAGGCCCTAAAAATGGTCAGTTTCCAGCCAAGTCACAGACTGTTCTCTCTGCTACAGCATGGCAAGTGGTACCGATGCACAAAGTCTGAAACCAACAGGACCATGAACAGCTTCTACGCCCAAACCATAAGACTAAATCATTAACCAAATAGCTACCCAGAGTTTCTGCATTGACCTTGACTCGTCACATACGCTGCTGCTACTGTTTATTATCGATCATGTTGCCTAGTCACTTTTCCACTGCCTATATATGTACATTTCTTCCTCAATTACCTCCTACCCCTGCACATCGACTCGGTACTGGTACCCCGTACATATAGCAAGGTTATCGTTACTCATTGTGTGTTTATTCCTCGTTATTATTTTTCTAGATTTTTCTCTCTGCATTGTTGGGAAGGGCCTATAAGTAAGCATTTCACTGTTAGTTTTCACCTGTTGTTTCGAAGCATGTGACAAATAAAATCTCATTTGTGTTGTGTCCCTTCAGCTGTCAACTGCACCGATGAACCACAAGGACCCTCTTTAAACACATCTAAATGCATTTAAGGGATCAGCTTTGATGGACTGGAGCTGCAGGTGAATATTCTCCCAGGGAAGTCCAGGGGGGAAGAGAGAAGAATGTCACTCATTTCTCATGGAAACAACTCATTGGTGGTTATGGGATCAGGTTTTATGGACATCCTGAATAGTAAATTAAATTCTGTCAATATAATACAATTGGATTTGTTATGTGATTTAATAGGAGGCAGCAGAGTGGTATTGGATCAGCTACAAGCCTGTGTAATTGATCTTAAAGGGAAATTGCGCAAATGCTATATGACATTGCTAGATCATGTTTTAGACCCTCAGCTCTCATTCCCACGGCCTTGGAGAACTCAGGTGTGTCTGCACATGTCTACTAATCCATGGAGAAAGGTCACAGGACAAGTATGGCTGCTAGGCTAGGGGAAGGGCCTGACCAATTCAAATGATTCCCTTATCCACCAACCTATGAATACACACAACCATACATACACACACCCTCACGGATGGATGGACAGGCCTATTAGGTCCCTATCCACCCCACCCTCCCTGCTCTTCCCCTTAGCCTAGTTGTAGCCTAAACTGGTAACAAATAACACACAGGGAGGGAGGGAAACACTGGCTGTGACCAGAGACTCTCTCTCTCTCTCTCTCTACCTCAATGGTGGATATCTACAGGGCCTTGCGGAAGTATTCGGCCCCCTTGAACTTTGCGACCTTTTGCCACATTTCAGGCTTCAAATATAAAGATATAAAACTGTATTTTTTGTGAAGAATCAACAACAAGTGGGACACAATCATGAAGTGGAACGACATTTATTGGATATTTCAAACTTTTTTAACAAATCAAAAACGGAAAAATTGGGTGTGCAAAATGATTCTGGTACAGAAATGGTTGAGAAATCCTGGGCTGTACTGTACTGCCCAATGTTGTGTTCCAGCACCAAGTAATCCTTTTTGTTTCTTTCATATTTACTCAGTGATTGATAGAGCTAGAGCCACAATAGTTTATGACAAACAACTTAGATACATTGAGTGTACAAAATTTTAAAAACACCTTAACCCTTATGTAGTCTTAACATTGTGTATTCTCCACTTGTCCTAAAAAATGACCCACCTTCACTAAACCCCTAAAACAAAGCAGCTTTATTGAATTTTAAACCCCAAATCTATTTTGCATGAAGAAAAAAACCTGTCATTCATGACAAACTTTGTGAATATCTGTCTCTTCCCTCTTCACAATGCAGAAAGACTGCATTTAATCAGTGGACACCACTCTTTTTTTTACAACACACCTGTCACAATTGTTTCCTTTACTGAAGTAGAGGTTTATTATTATTATTGCTAAGGTACTGCATAAGTGTAAACATAATTTTTTGCAAAATATAGCACTTGTATAGCCTAAGAAAGTAACAGAAATGTGTAGAAAGTAGTTTTGAAGGGAAACAATAACAGACAAACTATTTTGGCAACAGTGATATATTGTTAAATACTGTACAATGAGGAATTCAACTACGAAATACTAGTCTTCTCCCATTTTTGAACCATTGCCCCCACCCACAAGGTGTATAAAAACACCATAAATACGAATAAAATAAGATAATAGATACAAAACAAAAATGTGAAGAACATAAATCAATCAACTCTAATTAGCACATGTAGGACAGTATGCAAGTGTGTGAGCATGGACTTTGCAGATGTATTTCTCACATGTGCAGCACATAGTATTTGTTTTACAGTCCTTCTTTGGGGGGGCAGAATTGGCATCTCCTCCTCTTGCCTGCCCCAGGTACAGCCTCAGGTGGATCAGGACAAGATTCAGCCCCTGAATAGCTTTCACAAGCGCTGCAGAGGCTGCTGTGCAGGGGAGGCGCTCCCTTCTTTGAATGTGTGGGGTTACAAGTGCCTTTCCCAGCTGCTCCAAAAACACCCTCCTCTTGTTCCACTTATCAGGCATCCAGTTAGGGTTGATCTTGTTCTATATCACAAATTGTGTGAGGACACATCAATGATATTATGGAAGATGACCAGGGGCCAGCAGGCAGTCATCCTCCTGCAGCTGTAAATTCCAATCACCTTGTCCAGGTTGTCCACGCCTCCTTTGTTGTGGTTGTAGTCCAGGATGATGGCTGGCTTCCTGTCCTCACGGTCACTGATCTCAGCCATTTTGTGCAGTGTGCTCAGGAGGACCACATTCTTGTTCCTCTTTGGGAGGTAAGCAACTAGATTGGTGGTGGGGGGGAAGGCAAACTTTGATGATAAGGCCTCTCTCCCCCTTGTTCTGAGGAGTGCAGAGGGAGCTCAGGCTTGTTCTTTCTAACTGTGCCAACTGTCATGACGTTGGCCTGTTGGTGAGGTTTAAATACCTTTCCCCTTTCCTCTCTCTCTACTCTACAGAGTGACTCTTGGAAAGCCCTTTGTTAACATAGAGAGACTCTGAAAACATCAAAAGGGTGGGGACCGGGACCAGGCAGCTGACTATCGTTGTCTCTGATTGGGCATCAAACTTAGGCAGTCCTTTTTCCCACCATTAGGTTGAGGGATATTGTTTTCTGTTTAGTTACTGTTGCCTGACAGAACTGTGCGTTTTCGTTTTCTATTTTGTTATTTTGTTTGAGTGTTTCTTTTATTAAAATCATGAACACTTTCCACGCTGCGCCTTGGTCTACTCTTTCTACCACCAACGAGAGCCGTTACACTTAAGGACAGCAAAGTAAAGGTATTGGAGTGGCCATCGGAAAGCCCTTACCTCAATCCTATAGAAAATATGTGGACAGAACTGAAAAAGTGTGTGAGAGCAAGGAGGCCTACAATCCTGACTCAGTTACACCAGCTCTGTCAGGAGGAATGGGCCAAAATTGACCCAACTTATTGTGGGAATCTTGTGGAAGGCTACCCGAAACATTTGACCCAAGTTAAACAATTTAAAGGCAATGCTACCAAATACTAATTGAGTGTATGTAATCTTCTGACCCACTGGGAATGTGATGAAGGAAATAAAAGCTGAAATAAATAATTCTCTCTACCATTATTCTGACATTTTACATTCTTAAAATAAAGTGGTGATCCTAACTGACCTAAAACAGGGATTTTTTTACTAGGATTAAATGTCAGGAATTGTGAAAAACTGAGTTTAAATATATTTTGGCTAAGGTGTATGTAAACGTCCGGCTTCAACTGTATGTGTAAAAACTGTCGAAGCATCTCTGGAACAATCAGCCAAAGTCCATGAACTTGCCCTCCTTATAGTGTTTCATGTTCACCGGGCTACATCTGATAACATATGGAAGGAGAGATTTTCCCCTTTTAAAGGGCCGGTCTCCAAAAGATTACACCATTCAGGCAGGCCGGTTTATGATGGATTAATTTAGCATATTCATTCAGAATGTATTTTCCAAATGCTGATGAACAGGGAGGGAATGGGTGGAAGGGGTTGTACTAATGGCCAAACAGACCTAGCTCTTCCTGGCAGCGCATGGAGGGTAAATGTTCCGACATGACTAGCAATACCCTTGTGCGCTGAAATGATCAACATCCCGCCCCCAGGAACAGTCAGAGGTCTGCAATTCAATTAGTTCACTAAGGGCTACGTTGGAAATGCCTATTGGAACGCTGGCCATATACAGGACGAATGTGTTCTTTGCTAAAATTTCAGAGTTAATGATGGCGTATGAGCTGTGGGTGAATTAACACAGGTGTCTGTCTAATATCACAGGGTTTCCCAAACTCGGTCCTGGGGCCCCCCCTGGGTGCACGTTACTTTTTTTTTGCTCTAGCACGACACAGCTGATTCACAGCTGCTCTGTGGCTTCGCAGGGAGCCCGGCCATACCTGCGGGTATAGGTCTTATTCAGAGCTGCTTACACCATTCACTCCGCTGGGAGTACAATTAATCCCCAAAATAGCCATTTCCCAATGGAAGTGACTGTGATGCATTTTGGAGAGGGTGGGTTTTTATGAAAGAAGGGGGAGACTCTTATTCTCTAAGACTGACTGGAATTTTAATGGTGGTTATAGGGTGATGCCACAGTGAGGGTTGTATTGTCTTTATCCTTCAGAAGGCCTGAGAGGCCATGAGGAGTGACTGTGCAGATGACATATTGAACACTTAGACATTTAGCTAAATGCTTCCTGTCCATAATGAAAGGTAACAATTACATCCAAATCACTAGGGATTGAGGCTCAATGCTTAACCTATTCAGACTGCAAATACGCCCCACCAGTCCTCCACTTTACCTTTGTTTCACAAATGTTCTTATAATCCAATGACGCCATCAATTTCAGTAATGACTCATATTTTAATAGTGCGTTTGAAACAATTGTCCCTTTTGGATGGTTTTGGTCAAATGTTTCTAAATCCACCTTAATAAACAGACAAAACATTGGTGTCCATCCAAAATGTGTACCATTTGCAACATTATTTACAGTTAAGAGCATGAAATAAAATTGTGGCTATGAATAGAAGTACCATGACATCAAAACTGTGGGGGTATAAAAAGAAAAGCTATGATAAAACAGGATGTCAGTGTGGGTTAAAAACAAAAGTGTGACTTAATGAAGATGAATACTGCTGCTTCCCTGTGGCTGAATGCACTTTCATTAGCAGCTTGGCTTTAACACCCTGCACCTCCCCACAGGGATAGGATCGAGTCTGGGTAGAAAACTCACACCAACACTCGTGCTATCTCAGAGTTTATCTGAGATCATCCAGATAATAGCCCCTTAAGGCGATACTCAAGGATATGTTTAGAAAGAGCTGGTTTAATGCATATCTGGCACTAGCTACTGTACATTGCATGCAGCTCCAGAACAGCAAACATACTTCTTCACTGCAGTACCACCACATGAATATCATTGTTCAAGTGGACATAATCAAGAAGTTATTAAGCACACAGATAGAGTAACATTACAAAATGTAACCACATTAAACTGCTAGCATGACAATTAAAATCAATATGAACAGACGCCACAATGGAGGAAAGCAGGATGTGGTTTCATGAAAACAACATCAACTGCAGGAGGCCAATTGATTTCCATTGGAGCTAAAAACAGCCTTTGAAGATCTGTTTATTTTCATGTGACACCATGCGGATGTACACGGCTGCATCATACCGTGTGTGTGTGTACAAGTGTCTCGCTGAATCCCAAACCGACAGTATACTGTGCTAATGGAAATTGTATCCTCCTAGTTTCTCCTCTTCATTGTCTGTCTTAGGCCCTGGAAAGCTCAACTCTTGTCTCTTCCGTCAAGGGGAAATCAATAATTCAATATGAAATCATTATTTTGATTAAGTCAAATTTAAAAAAGGAAATTGACTTTTCAGTATAGTTCCAAAAAAAGAACTGACACTTTCACCTTGACAGACAGGCAGCCCGTTTCGCTTCCCAACTCTCTCCTCAGTCCTCACAACTCTATCCCTTTGCTTTGGTCGGCTGACATCCAGGCGTTGGTTATTAAAGGAGTGTTATCTCCACACTGATAGGGTAATCTAACTACAATCATAATGCCCAAGCTTTGTCTTTCAGCAATTCATTCCAGGTGGACGGATGGGAGCCAGGCCTGGGAGGGCCATCGGCAACGATTTCAGTGAAGAGCGACGAGCCACAGCTGACTCGAGGGAAATTGAAAGTCCTTCATTATTTTGAGGAGATCAATCTGCAAGTAAATCCAATCCACATAAACGATGCTGCATACCACACAAGGGAACTGGGAATGATGTGAAGGGATTCTCTGTGACGGATAACATGGGAGAGAAAATAAATGTTCTCATGCAGTCATGTTGCTGTGAATAAACTGCTTTACCACAACATTGGACTGTGAGATTGTTATCGCTATGTTGGCCTCATTTTACAAAAAAAAACGTTGTCCTTTTCATCACACTACGGGGTCACATTTACTAAGCTCTTCTACAAGGGAAAATGTTCAGCTGGGGCTAGCCTATTCAATGCAACTATTCAGGGCCAAATAATCAACTAAGAAATGGCTTTTATTCTCTAATTATTATTGATTTGATATCAAGTGTTGTACTAATGGTTCAGTGTCACACTGTGCTGATAACAGCCTGCTGGGCTACTTTAGAAGTTATTAGGAGGATTTTGCAAAACGTGCCAATATGAATAAATGAAACAACATGACCAAACATGAAATGGTTAGTTGTGTTTAAAATGGAGGGCCACAAGTGGCAATGATTGTCTGACAATAAATTGCCATGCAGCTTATTATTATAATAATAACACAGAATAGACTAAAACCACCACAAATAACACTTATAGCAAACCAAAGACAGGAAATAAGTAAAGCGCTGTACTTGCATGGTCAAGTCTAAAACCTGGACTAAAAGACCTAAATATGTTATGCCTAATAAAAACTCAAGAACACTGTTCCTTCATTTCAGATATTCAAGGGCATTATGCATGATGGTTTTCAAATGGTTTTCCAACAAGGCCCAATTCAGACTACAGATCTGCTGTACATGTAAAATAAAATGCTTCCAAAAATGTCAGTAAATTACAAGGAAGGAAAGCAACTGCAACAATCTCAAATATATCAAATGGTTATATTTTATTTTGTACAGCATCATCATCTGGAACAGGTCTAACTTCCCACTATTGATGCTGGACATTTCCCAAAACCACACACTCAGGTTCTTGAGGACTGAATACTCCAGCAAACAGGTTTTGGACTTCCAACTAAGGCTTTCAGTTATGCACATCTGTGTTGTAGTGTTGCCAGTTGCACATTTCCAATGCAATTTGCTCACGCTATGGACAGTCTGAGCATTGAGCTCCCTCCCTCTCTCTGATGTTTGGGTGGCAGAAGCACAACAAAGTCAGCAAGAGCGTCACATTGTGCCAGGCTTTTTTTGCGCTATACTCGACTTGAGTGGGTTGAGCCACTGATGTGATCTTCCTGTCTGTTCTTGTGCCCTCTCGGGCTCGTGCGGTCAAGGAGATCTTTGTGGGCTATACTCAGCCTTTTCTCAGGGTAGTAAGTTGGTGGTCTGTTGATATCCCTCTAGTGGTGTGGTGGCTGTGCTTTGGCAAAGTGGATTGTGTAATATCCTGCCTGTGTCCCACGACCCCACAGTCTCAGTCTCCAGTGTATATGCTGCAATAGTCTATGTGCCGGGAGCTAGGGTCAGTCTGTTATATCTGGTGTAATTCTCCTGTCTTGCCTGGTGTCCCGTGTGAATTTAAGTATGCTTTAATTTTCTCTCTCTCCCTCCCCTCCCTGAAGACCTGAGCCCTAGGACTACCTGGCCTGATGACTCCTGGCTGTCCCCAGTCCACCTGGTCATGCTGCTGCTCCAGTTTCAACTGTTCTATCTGCCGCTATGAAACCCTGACCTGTTCACCGAACGTGCTACCTTGTCTCGAACCTGCTGTTTTGGACTCTCCCACTCTCCCTTTCCCTCTCCCTCTCCCGCTATCTTGCTATCTCTTTACCGCACCTCCTGTCTCAACCTCTGAATGCTCTGCTATGAAAAGCCAACTGACATTTACTCCTGAGGTGCTGACCTGTTGCACCCTCTACAGCTACTGTGATTATTATTTGACCATGCTGGTCATCTATGAACATTTAAACATGAAGAACAATCTGGCCTTAATGGCCATGTACTCTTATAATCTCCCGGCACAGCAAGAAGAGGACTGGCCACCCCTCACAGCCTGGTTCCTATCTAGGTTTCTTCCTAGAAGTTTTTCCTAGCCACTGTGCTTCTACATCTGCATTGCTTGCTGTTTGGAGTTTTAAGTTGGGTTTCTGTATAAGTACTTTGTGACATCTGCTAATGTAAAAATCGCTTTATAAATAGATTGATGGATTGATAGATGAAGAGCTAATCGGACCCACACCAACTATACTCTAGTAGATGACTGCATGGAATCTGGGGCAGTTCCCTGTGAAGGATTCCAGACAGCAGCAATCCCCCAGTCAGGATTAACCAGCATAACATTTTGTTAACAAAAAAAATGAAGTAAAAACATTGTGCCTCTTTTTTATTCCACATAATAACAACTTGCCTTCAGAATGATAGTCTAATCTGTTCAAGCAAATAATTCCACCACTATTCACACAACACAAAAAGGGGATTTGTCACCGTCCCCAGCCACAGTCTGATAGTGTCTGGGGGAAGAGGGGGAGAGAGAGGTTCCCGCTCCTGGTCTTAGCTAGTAGAGCTTAGTGAGCACAAGCACCATCCCCCAGGTGACTCCATCCAGCAGACACATTAACTGATCCAGGTATAGGAAGTCTCTACCTGGGAAGAAGCGGCACAGGGATCTAGCATGAGGGCCATAGTCATAGCCCATCTACTGTAGCACATGAAGAACCATATGTTTCTTAGAGCTTGGTGAGAGCGCGGTTGTCCTATGGTTATTTTGCATACCTTCCCATAACTTTCTGGAAATGGTGCAGGATAGTTGCTTGGCTTTGGTTTTGTTCTAGGAACGTTCTCCAACTGGTTTGACATTAGGAACGTTTAGAGCGCGTTAAGAAACACCGTTAAGAAAACTTCTAATTCTTAGAAGGTTCTCTGAACATTACTAAAGTTCTCAGCATCAACAAAAACTCTCACTATCCTCTATCTTAACACCGTACCCAAACCAGCCGTGTGCATGCGCCATTGTGCACAAATTGATTTTGTCCCACCACACCAAACACGATCATGACACGCAGGTTACGATATCAAAACAAACTCTGAACCAATTATATTAATTTTGGGACAGGTCGAAAAGCATTAAACATTTATGGCAATTTAGCTAGCTAGCTAGCTTGCAGTTGCAGCTAATTTGTCCTATTTAGCTAGCTTGCTGTTGCTTGCTAACTTGTCCTGGGATATAAACGTTGAGTTGTTATTTTACCTGAAAGGTCCTCTATTCCGACAATAAGTCGGGGACTAGGCCAGCTGTTCCCTCTCACGTGAGCATGCTAGATATTATAGAAGAAACGTGAGCTCATGCGGGAAAGCATGCTCACGCGAGAGAGGGAACGACAACTTACACAGACAGGAATCTCTCCGTTGCAGTTGAATGAGGATAAGCGGTCACAGCACAGGCCAAGGGAAATATAGGCGGTGCACACACACATACCCACACATCCATGCACACACAGTCACACACACATTCACTCATCCACCCAGGCGGCTCCTAGACAGCCAGCCCAAGGGGTCTGAGCAGAGACTGCCATGACTTTGCCAAAAGGGAGAGCAGGAGAGCAGGAGAGAAGGGAGGAGGTGGTAGTGGTGGGGGGTGTAAAGGGGGGCTTAGCAGATGAGATTAATGAGCTGAAACTTCCGCCCTCTCCCTCCCTCTCCCTCTTGCTCACTCTGAGCAGCACTAGCTCCAAATTATGCACCAGAGCGCTTTATCTCTAAAGGATGAGCTCGTTTACAGTTAAGAGGGTATTTCCACCCATGCCTCTCACCGGGGTGGAGGTGATTTGGTCAGATCAGGTGTGCACATCCCCTGAAAGAGCTTCTGGTGCTAAGCAGGGTGGCACAGAAAGCCCACCGCTTACCACCGCCTCCTGTAGAGGGACTGATACAAACCCTCTATGAAAAACTTCTACATCCCTAATGGGCAGATAATGTCAACCTGAAGCCTCGTTGAGAGGGAAGGATTAGTATAGTGCATGTTATGGCTCTTAGGCTGCATTATGTTGAGCACATAGAGAGTATAAAGAATCAGATGAATTAGCTTAGATTTATCCGTTAATACAACTGTTATTTGTCACTAGAAATGTAATCTAGCTATTTGTGACACAGATTGGTAGAGGTTCCATAGCTTTAATCACTTCAACATCCACAGAGAGGGCGGGATGAGATCCATGTCCATAAAGGCCAAAACATCTTCCACTGCAATATGCTCCAAACGTACTGATTGACATGGGGGTCTCTGGTAACCCAGGCAACCATTAAACATATAACCTCTCAGCATTTTATAGACTTACAAGGAGCAAACATTTGCCAGGAATGCACTGCTTGCTTGCCAACACAATGGGTTATTTAAAAAATAATTATCCTCGGTGCCCCTTAATAAAGCTGGAATCCTTAATGGTGAAACAGATACGTCCATTTGCAATATTACAACAAAGAAGTTACTGCTAACAACAAAAAATGTTTTTCCCCCTCTGACATCATTGCACACGTGATAGAATAGTCCTTTCTTTTTACCATGCTCCTGGACGCTCCTCACCTCGGCAACAAAAACAATAACATCGGTGATGGGGCGGCCAGTGGCTCTGTTTCTGCATAATGTTGATTCCATTTTTAAGGAATGTGTGAACCCCACACAGTTATAAGGAGAAAAAGATCAGGGGTTATGCTCATGACAACTAGTTGTCATGACTTCCGCCGAAGTTGGCTCCCCTGCCTGTTCGGGTGGTGCTCGGCGGTCGTCGTCACCGCCGAGCACCAATCCCTTTTTCGTTGTCTGTTTGTTTTGTCATTAGTTTCACCTGTGTCTTGTATGTGCTTCATGGGCTTCGTTATTTAAAGTACGTGTACCTGCACTTGTTTTGTGCGGGATTGATTTTGTGTTACGTGTGTGCGTTAGGTAGAGGTGTTCGTGTTTCAGGACCTGGCACCCTGTGGTTTGGGTGGTCCATATTATTGTCTGTGTTGTGGTCTTGTTGTTTTGTTCCGCATTAAAGTGCACCTTTTCCCTGCGCCTGATTCCTTCCTCACCCACCTAGTCCCGCGTGACACTAGTCCACCAACATACTAGCCTACACTTCCAGGCTTGTGTTTATATTGATTGTCATAAATATGGTCCTGCCTTGTGAACTTGATTGACATCCAGGCTCGATCCAGTCAATATTCCCCAGTGTGGAATCACGGGAGCTATTAACGGGATCAGTGTCCCTTCCATGGGACGGTTGAGCTAACGTAGGCTAATGAGGTTGAAGTAACAAGAACATTTCCCAGGACATAGACATATCTGATATTGGCAGAAAGCTTAAATTCTTGTTAATCTACCCTCTACTTTTTCGAACATTCTGTTAAAAATCGCGCAACATTTCAGCGCCCTGCTACTCATTCCAGGAATATAGTATATGCATATGATTAGTATGTGTGGATAGAAAACACTCAGACGTTTATAAAACTGGTTAAATCACGGCTGTGACTTTTACAGAACGTGCGTTTCATTGAAAAGTGCAGGAAAATCTGATCACTGAAAGTGGAAAAATATATCCATCCGCCGCTTCAACCCATTGTTATGGGCGAAAGACATTAAATATGGCTGAGGTTGCAGCACCTACAGCTTCCACACGATGTCAGCAGTCTTGTCATTTGCCTAGGATTTGTTTCTTGGTCAAACGAACAAGAGATATTTTGGTTGAGAAATACACGGACAGTATTTCAAGACGGACCCCTATAGAAAACACTTCGTCTCGTGATTAATTTGATCGCTTATTAACGTTTACTAATACCTAAAGTTGCACTACAAAAGTATTTCGAAGTGTTTTGTGAAAGTTTATCGTCGACTTTTTGAATTTTAAAAAATGACGTTACGTTATAAAACGCTATTTTTTTCTGTTTATCACACAGTCTTCATAGATCGATATCTAGGCTATATATGGACCAATTTAATCGGAAAAAAGACCCAATAGTGATTATGGGACATCTAGGAGTGCCAACAAAGAAGATGGTCAAAGGTAATGAATGTTTTATATTTTATTTGTGCGGTTTGTGTAGCGCCAACTATGCTAGTTATTTTGTTTACGTCCCCTGCGGGACTTTTGGGGTGTTACATGCTATCAGATAATAGCTTCTCATGCTTTCGCCGAAAAGCATTTTAAAAATCTGACTTGTTGCCTGGATTCACAACGAGTGTAGCTTTAATTCAATACCCTGCATGTGTATTTTAATGAACGTTTGAGTTTTAACTAATACTATTAGCATTTAGCGTAGCGCACCTGCGTGCCAGGTAGGAGCAAGTGGTTAATCTTACTGCACTGTCCAATTTACAGTAGCTATTACAGTGAAACAATACCATGCTATTGTTTGAGGAGAGTGCACAGTTTTGAACATGAAACGTTATTAATAAACAAATTAGGCACATTTGTGCAGTCTTGATTCAAAAATTTTAACAGAAATGCAATGTTTCATTGGATCAGACTAAAACTTTGCACATCCACTGCTGCCATTAGTGGCCAATATATGAATAGCACCTGGGTTGGAAAAATACATTATGGCCTTTCTCTTGCATTTCAAAGATGATGGTATAATTAAAATACAAAAAAAGTTTGTTTTTTCCTTTGTAATATCTTCTACCAGATCTAATGTGTTTAGCATTTTCTGAACATGGCGTCAATGTAAACGGTGATTTATGGATATAAATTGCATATTATTGAAAAAAAACTAAATGTACTGTGTAACATGTCCTATTACTGTCATCTGATGAAGATTTTCAAAAGGTTAGTGAATTATTTTTCTTTTAATCCTGCGTTTGTGATTGCATCTTTTGTTCGACAAAATAGCTATATATTGGCTGTGTCTTTGGTGGTGGTTTGACATAAATATGTGCTATGTTTTTGCCGTAAAACATTTTAGAAATCTGACTCGCTGGGTAGATGAACAAGGTGTTTATCTTTCATTTGAGCTATTGGACTTGTTAATGTGTGGAGGTTAAATATTTCTAAGAATATTTTTGCATTCTGTGTGCTATCTTTTGAGTTGAGCGTGGGGGGGGGGCCCTAGGGGAATGTGGTAGAGTGGACAAGTTAAGAGGGGCCATTTTCACTTTTGGATAAATAGCGTGCCCAAACTGAACTGCCTCCTACTCTGTCCAAGATCCTAATATAATGCATATTATTATTAGTATTGGATAGAAAACACTCAAGTTTCTAAAACTGTTTGAATCATGTCTGTGAGTAAAACAGAACTTATTTAGCAGATGAAACCCCGAGGACAAACCATTCAGATTAGTTTTTTTTAAGTCACTCTCTTTTCAATGAGTTTTCATGGGGAATCCTACATTCTAATCGACTTTCCTGCAGTTCCTACCGCTTCCACTGGATGTCACCAGTTTGTAGAAATTGGTTGAGGTTTTTCCTTTGTGTAATGAAGAAGTACCATAGCTCAGAACAAACGTCACTTCATGTCTACCTTTTGATAGTGGCGCGTAACCAGAAAAGTAGCGTCAGATTGTTTTGCTCCTGTATTGAACACAGATCATCCCGTCTTCAATTTGATAGATTATACACGTTTAGAAATACCTAAAGTTGTATTACAAAAGTAGTTTGAAATGTTTTGGCAAAGTTTACAGGTAACTTTTGAGATATTTTGTAGCGACGTTGCATAAGTTGGAAGCGGTGTTTTTCTGGATCAAACGCGCCAATAAAATGGACATTTTGGATATATATCAACGGAACTAATCGAACAACAGGACCATTTGGGATGTTTATGGGACATGTAGTCAGGAATTATATTTTATTTCTGCATTTTGTGTCATGCCTGCAGAGTTGAAATATGCTAATCTCATTGTTTACTGTTGTGCTATCATCAGATAATAGCATCTTATGCTTTCACCGAAAATCCTTTTTGAAATCTGTTGGCTGGATTCACAATGAGTTTAGCTTTAATTTGCTATGTGTAATTTAATGAAAGTTAGATTTTTATAGAAATGTATTTGAATTTGGCGCTCTGCATTTTCCCAGGCTATTGGCCATGTGGGACGCAAGCGTCCCGCCTACCCCAGAGAGGTTACAATAGGACAAATCTCTGTCCCCTCTCCTTTCGCCTACCATGTGAATCATTCCAAAGGCATATACTACACAAAGGAGATGGAGGTCATGTTTTGGAGATGAGGAGCTGTTGGACGCTATGAGAGAGGGATTGTAGAGGTTCTGATAATGGCTCAAAAAAATAGGACTCTCAATAGATGAGAGGAGTAAATAAGGAGTAGAGGAGAGTGCTTGGTGGCGTTAGCTATATTGTATTCACACAATGGTAGGGAACAAACACTGGAGTCTTAATCAAAGTAAGTGCCCATCATGGACGTGCTCTCCTATGCCCAGTGTGATAAATAGCACATCTGACAGTGATCGTCCCTCATCCAATGCCAACTCCCCCCATCTCCTTCCATGTTGCAGAGTATGTGATAATGCAGGGACAGGTAGGTACTAGGAACCACCTCCGCTCACTATGGGATGGGGCCACTAGCCATGCATCTCAACATCCTGCTGTGTATATCAGTGAGGCACTAAATGCATATGCTCAAGGATGCTACTGTAGAAGAGCTTGTGTGGATGATTATTTCATCACTAACAGTAGTTTACAGTGCATATAGACACATAAAAACACACAAGCACACACACACACCCAATGGTGCTTGTTTACTAAAGTTAGATCAAAGCTGAAATAATGTCTGCAAAGTCACGTTTTATTTGTATTCTACATAACAGAACCAAATAGAATAGCATAGTATAACGTTACTGTTAGACCAAAAACACAACCTAATTTCAAATTAATTTTTTAGGATGATTAGCTGAGTAGTCACATTCTTTTTCTCATGTGGCCAAAACTCAACAGCGTGCATGCCACATCACCAATAGGCAAAATATGTGCTTTGATTGAACGAAAATACAGGTAGGCCTGTTACCACCATCTGTTCTAATTTGCTCATGAAACCATAGTTAAAATATATATATATTTCACCTTTATTTGACCACGTAGGCTAGTTGAGAACAAGTTCTCATTTACAAATGCGACCTGGCCAAGATAAAAGCAAAGCAGTGCGACAAACAACAACACAGAGTTACACATGGAATAAACAAACTTACAGTCAATAATAATAGAAAAGGTCTATATACAATGTGTGCAAATGAAGTAGGATAAGATAGGTACGGAAGAAAATAGGCCATAGTGGTGAAATAATTACAAATATAGCAAACACTGGAGTGATAGATGTGCAGAAGATGAGTCTGCAAGTAGAGATACTGCGGTGCAAAGGAGCAAAATAAATAAATAACAGTATGGGGATGAGGTAGTTGGATAGGCTATTTACAGATGGAATATGTACAGGTGCAGTGATCTGTGAGCTGCTCTGACAGCTGGTGCTTAACGCTAGTTAGGGAGATATGAGTCTCCAGCTTCAGCGATTTTTGCAGTTCATTCCAGTCATATGCAGCAGAGAACTGGAAGGAAAGGCGACCGAAGGAGGAATTGACTTTGGGGGGAGCGCGTGCTACGGGTGGGTGCTGCTATGGTGGCCAGTGAGCTGAGATAAGGCGGGGCTTTACCTAGAAAAGACCTATAGATGACCTGGAGCCAGTGGGTTTGGCGACAAAAATATGAAGCGAGGGCCAGCCAACGAGAGCATACAGGTCGCAGTGGTAGGTAGTATATAGAGCTTTGGTGACAAAACGGATGGCACTGTGATAGACTGCATCCAATTTCCTGAGTAGAGTGTTGGAGGCTATTTTGTAAATGACATCGCCGAAGTCAAGGATCGGTAGGATAGTCAGTTTTACGAGGGTATGTTTGACAGTATGAGTGAAGGATGCTTTGTTGCGAAATAGGAATCCGATTCTAGATTTAATTTTGGATTGGAGATGCTTAATGTGAGTCTGGAAGAAGAGTATAGGTGGATCAGAGAATCACCAGCAGCAAAAGCGAGAAAAGAGTCGGCCCGAGGATTGAACCCTGTGGCACCCCCATAGAGACTGCCAGAGGTCCGGACAACAGGCCCTCCGATTTGACACACTGAACTCTGTCTAAGAAGTAGTTGGTAAACCAGGCATGGCAGCCATTTGAGAAACCAAGGCTGTTGAGTCTGCCGATAAGAATGTGCTGATTGACAGAGTTGAAAGCCTTGGCCAGGTCGATGATTACAGCTGCACAGTATTGTCTTTTAGCGATGGCGGCTATGATATCATTTAGGACCTTGAGCGTGGCTGAGGTGCACCCATGACCAGCTCGGAAACCAGATTGAATAGCGGAGAAGGTACGGTGGGATTTGAAATGGTCGGTGATCTGTTTGTTAACCTCTTCAACCTATGGGGGCGCTATGTCATTATTGGATAAAAAAAACGTGCTCGTTTTAAGCGCAATATTTTGTCAAGAAAAGATGCTCGACTCTGCATATAATTGCCAGCTTTGGAAAGAAAACACTGACGTTTTCAAAACTGCAAAGATATTATCTGTGAGTGCCCCAGAACTGATCTTACAGCCGAAACCAAGATGAAACTTCAAACAGGAAATGAGCAGGATTTTTGACGCTCTGTTTTACTATCGTCTCCTTATAAGGCTGTGAATATGCTGTGAACGAGCTTATGCGCTCTGCCGTTTGTCCAAGATGTCTGCAGCATTGTGACGTGTTTGTAGGCATATCATTGGAAGATTGACCATAAGAGACTACATTTACCTGGTGTCCCGCCCGGTGTCCTGTGTCGAAATTATTGCGTAATCTGTAGGTCCATGCGCGTTCCATTTCTTCAGAAGAGAAAGTCAACTGCCACGAAGGATTTATCGTCAATAGATATGTGAAAAACACCTTGAGGATTGATTCTAAACATTGGCTTGCCATGTTTTTGTCGATATTATGGACTTAATTTGGAAAAAAGTTCGCGTTTTAATGACTTTAAAAAAAAATAAAAAATTCTCTTACCCAAACGTGATGAACAAAATGTAGCGATTAAGTCGACACAAATAATATTTTTTGTAAAAACGGAACATTTGCTATCTAACTGAGAGTCTCCTCATTGAAAACATCTGAAGTTCTTCAAAGGTAAATGATTTTATTTGAATCCTTTTCTGGTTTTTGTGAAAATGTTGCATGCTGAAAGACAGGCATAATCCTATGCTAGGCTATCAATACTGTTACACAAATGCTTGTTTAGCTATGGTTCAAAAGCATATTTTGAAAATCTGAGATGACAGTGTTGTTAACAAAAGGCTAAGCTTGAGAGCAAATAGATTAATTTCATTTCATTTGCGATTTTCATGAATAGTTAACGTTGTGTTATGCTAATGAGCTTGCGGATACATTTACACAATCCTGGATACAGGTTTTTTTCGTAGCTAAACGTGACGCAAAAAAAACGGAGCGATTTGTCCTAAACAAATAATCTTTCAGGAAAAACTGAACATTTGCTATCTGAGAGTCTCCTCATTGAAAACATCCGAAGTTCTTCAAAGGTAAATAATTTTATTTGAATGCTTTTCTGTTTTTTGTGAAAATGTTGCCTGCTGAATGCTAACGCTAAATGCTATGCTAAATGCTATGCTAGCTATCAATACTGTTACACAAATGCTTGTTTAGCTATGGTTCAAAAGCATATTTTGAAAATCTGAGATGACAGTGTTGTTAACAAAAGGCTAAGCTTGAGAGCAAATAGATTAATTTCATTTCATTTGCGATTTTCATGAATAGTTAACGTTGTGTTATGCTAATGAGCTTGCGGATACATTTACACAATCCTGGATACAGGTTTTTTTCGTAGCTAAACGTGACGCAAAAAAACGGAGCGATTTGTCCTAAACAAATAATCTTTCAGGAAAAACTGAACATTTGCTATCTGAGAGTCTCCTCATTGAAAACATCCGAAGTTCTTCAAAGGTAAATAATTTTATTTGAATGCTTTTCTGTTTTTTGTGAAAATGTTGCCTGCTGAATGCTAACGCTAAATGCTATGCTAAATGCTACGCTAGCTATCAATACTGTTACACAAATGCTTGTTTTGCAATGGTTGAGAAGCATATTTTGAAAATCTGAGATGACAGTGTTGTTAACAAAAGGCTAAGCTAGAGAGCAAATAGATTCATTTCATTTCATTTGCGATTTTCATGAATAGTTAACGTTGCGTTATGGTAATGAGCTTGAGGCTGTAGTCACGATACCGGATCCGGGATGGCTCGACGCAAGAAGTTATCTTGGCTTTCAAAGACCTTAGAAAGAAAGGGTAGGATAGATATAGGTCTGTAGCAGTTTGGGTCTAGAGAGTCTCTCCCTTTGAAGAGGGGGATGACCGCGGCAGCTTTCCAATCGTTGGGGATCTCAGACAATACAAAAGAGAGGTTGAACAGGCTAGTAATAGGGGTTGCAACAATTTCAACGGATAATTTTAGAAAGAGAGGGTACAGATTGTCTAGCCCGGGTGACTTGTAGAGGTCCAGATTTTGCAGTTCTTTCAGAACATCAGCTATCTGGATTTGGGTGAAGGAGAAATTGGGGAGGCTTGGGCAAGTTGTTTTGGAGGGGGGGGGTGAAGCGTAGGGGTAGCCAGGTAGAAAGCCGTAGAAAATGCTTGTTAAAATTCTCAAATATCGCGGATTTATCCGTGGTGATAGTGTTTCCTAGCCTCAGTGCAGTGGGCAGCTGGGAGGAAGTGCTCTTATTCTCCATGGACTTTACAGTGTCCCAGAACTTTTGGGAATTTGTGTTACAGGATGTACATTTCTGTTTGAAAAAGCTAGGCTTTGCTTTCCTAACTGCCTGTATATATTGGTTCCTAACTTCCAAAAAAAGTTGCATATCGCGGGGGCTATTTGATGCTAATGCAGTACGCCACAGGATGTTTTTGTGCTGGTCAAGGGCAGTCAGGTCTGGAGTGAACCAAGGGCTATATCTGTCCCTGGTTCTAAAAAAATATATAATGGGTCGTGCTTATTTAAGATGGTGAGGAAAGCACTTTTAAAGAATAACTAGGCATCCTCTACTTTTACGGTTACAGGTTGGCGGGGGTCCAGGCCAATTGGCAAAATAGGTATTGTAGCCCAAGGATTGGCTGATGGACCTCTTCGGCTACCCGGGAGATGAACTTAGCAAAGGCTAGTTGGTTCTTGCTTCGGGACAGAGACGTTAGCCAGGAGTGTCCACTCGGATATCAGCTAGCTAGCTGAGATGATCCAGGTGAAAAAGGTTCAGAGCTTATGGTAGGAATCAGGAGATATGAGGAAAAATCAGTACAATTTGCTCTGGTTTGAGTTGCGCTGTGCAGACTGGCGAGAGTTGTCCGGGTTAAAGGTAACTGATGAACGGTGGCAGTGGCTAGCTGACTACTAGCTAGTAGCTAGTTAGCTGGCTAGCTTCTGTTAGGGGTTCTGGTTCAAAGTAAAGAAAATAGCAGACCCATACCACATTGGGTGAGGCGGATTGCAGGAGAGTATGTTGTAGTTGACATTAAGAAAAATAGAATAGAAAAAATAGAAAAAATATCTAAAAAGATATATACACGATTTATACACGGGACACGACAAGCTGAGGACAAAAGCTCCACAACTAAAAGCTGTCCTCCTGGCCTCTAGGGCCAGCTAGCCTTGAGAGTGATTCTGATGGTGGCTGGATTTCCAATTAAAATGTGAGATGAGGTAGTATGGGAGCTTCTGGGGAACTTATTTTCAGTAAACACTGAGTGTACAAAGCATTATGAGCACCTGCTTTTTCCATGGCAGACTGAACAGGCGAATCCAAGTGAAAGCTACTGTATGATCCTTTTTGATGTCACTTGTTTAAACTGATCAGTTTAGATGAAGTGGAGGAGACAGGTTAAATAAGGATTTTTAAACCTTGAGACAATTGAGATATTGATTGTGTATGTGTGTTATTCAGAGGGTGAATGGACAAGGCAAAATATTTAAGTGCCTTGAATGGGATATGGTAGTAGGTGCCAGGTGCACTGGTTTTTGTCAAGAACTGCAATGCGGCTGGGTTATTCAAACAACACTTTCCCGTGTTTATCAAGAATGGTCCACCTCCCAAAGGACATCCAGCCAACTTGACACAACAGTGAGAACCATTGAAGTCAACATGGTTTAGCATCCCTGTGGAATGCTTTCGACAGTCCATGCTACTTCTAGAGTCTCAATATTAGGAAGGTGCTCTTAATGTTTAATTCACTCAGTGTATACAAATAGCAGTTAATGTTGGGCCCTTCTGGTAGTCAGAGACTCCCAGCCAACAGAACTAAATAAAAGGCATTTTTTCCCAGTGTACTAAAACAGAGGCTGCCGCAGGTTTTAAAACCGCTGGTTTTAAAACAGAGGCTGCTGCATGCATGTAGATTACATTACCATAGTCAAGTACTGGGAGGAGCGATGCTTGAACAATCTTTCTCCTGGTTTCAAAAGTATGGCAGGATTTATTTCTATAAAGGAAATAGATCTTAATTCTCAGCTTCGTTTTTCAATGTGTGTTTATAAATACAAGTTATCATCAATCCATATCAAATCAAAGTTTATTTGTCACGTGCGCTGAATACAACAGGTACCTTACAGTGAAATGCTTACTTACAGGCTCTAACCAATAGTGCAAAAAGGGTATTAGGTTAATTAACAATAGGTACTGGAGAACAACAAACATGGTTTTATCAACATTTAGCAATAATTTAAGATCCGTTAGCGATTCTTGAATTGAATCAAAGCCAAGCTAAAAGTCATTAATGGCCTGCTGCACTGAGGGGGATTGGGAAAAAAATAATGTAATCCCCAGTTATAATTTTTATTATTATCATTCAAGGACAAACCAAACTGTACAAGGCCATAAGCAAACAAGAAAATGCTCATCCAGAATTGGCGCACCTAGTGGCCGGGGACTTTAATGCAGGCAAACTTAAATCCGCTTGACCTCATTTCGACCAGCATGTCACATCTGCAACTAGAGGGAAAAAAACTCTAGACCACCTTTTCTCCACACACAGAGATGCAGACAAAGCTCTCCCTCTCCCTTCCTTTTGGCAAATCTGACCATAATATATCCTCCTGATTCCCGCTTACAAAAACTAAAGCAGGAAGTACCAGTGACTCACTCACTGAGTCGCGGCAGCGTAGCCTATTGGTTAGAGCGTTGGACTAGTAACCGGAAGGTTGCAAGTTCAGACCCCCGAAATGACAAGGTACAAATCTGTCGTTCTGCCCCTGAACAGGCAGTTAACCCACTGTTCCCAGACCGTAATTGAAAATAAGAATGTGTTCTTAACTGACTTGCCTGGTTAAATAATAGGAAAAAAAAACTCATGACTCCAACACCATCATTAAGTTTGCTGACGACACAACAGTGGTAGGCCTGATCACTGACAACGATAGACAGCCTACAGGGAGGAAGTCAAAGACCTGGCAATGTGGTGAAAGGACAACACTTCTCTCTCAATGTGAGCAAGACAAAGGAGCTGATCGTGGACTATAGGAAAAGAAGACCAAACATTAGCATCGACAGGACTGAAGTGGAGCAGGTCGAGAGTTCCAAGTTCCTTGGTGTCCACATCACCAACAAACTATTGTCGTGACGTTGTATTAGTTAATATGACGACTGTTGCTCATCAAATGATTAAAAGTTTCTAATTGCGTGATTAACTGAATCAAGCAATTATTAACTCATTAACCTGGGGCACCATGTGAAAACTAGTTTTGATTGAGTTTCCCAAATGAACTCAAAGAATATCAGAATATCGATTTTACAACAGCCGCTAATTAACCAGTTACCTCTACAATCTCATTCTGAACATCGTATAGTCCGTGAATCTGCACGGACCCGGGTCTCACCAATGAGTTCGTACCACACCAATCTTAGTTGAATATTTATTTACTAAAAAGCTAAAATGATGATAAAAGATACACATAGACAAAACACATTATAGGCTATTGATTTGAACTTAGTATAACGGGCCAACACACTATGGTGCGTTTTAACCAAAAATGGGGATTAAAAAGAGAAAGTACACGAGAGAAATATACATTTGGGTGAATTTGCCAGCTATACTTATTCTAACCCTAGCCTTCCCCAAAACTGCTGCTCTTATGGGTCAGAATATAATGATGTAATTACGTGGGGAAGTTCTCTGTGGATCCTCCGAGTGGACCGTTCAGGCTGCTCGATGATGCAGTTCTCCGGCGCGCCTTTCTGGTCGTCTTCACGATGTCAGTGTCCTTTTGGCTTAGGAGTCTGTTCCCTCACCCTTGCTATGGAAGGGGTCTTCTGAGGACAGACAGCTCTGTAGCTCAGAGCTCACAGCATAGGAATGAACCCTTTTAGATATCACGATTCTCTGGGATTGGATGCTAAAGGGGTTCGGCTTGAATTCACCCGCTTAGACACAGCTACTCATCCGTAGTTTGGTTAGAAAAATATTTCTTTGTCTTCAAACTTGTGTTGCGTTCTGGGTTCGTTTACTTTTTTTGGCTGCAGCTTGGGTCACATAGTCTTCTCTGGAAATTCTTTACCACAGGTTTTATACCCTCGTGTCAGAAAGGGGCGTAACCGCCTTTAGGGCAATTCTCTGGGCGTACCAAGTTATGAGGGCAAGGTCTAGATTTTACTCAAATCCGATTTTAGACAACTAACTTCACATTTCATCTTTCCCAAAACATTCTCTTTGATTTGGATATTTTCCATACAACGTACAATGTATAAACATCAAACATATACTAGGAAAACTCTTCACGTTACAATGTTTTCGTAATAACGTCATTAACCTTCAATAACAAAACAAAAATTACATACATTTTCATATTCCATCTATCGTCATATGATCACCATTGTGGCTGACGGAAACCATTGTTCCAAAGTCCCTTTATTTCATGTTTAATGTTCTGAGGCTGGTTCTCCATGGTAACAGGACAAAGGAATTTGTCTGTGGCCTGAGATTTACCAGGGACGTGAGGGGACATAAAACCCCCACATCTTCAGACCCCTAGATCTCATCTCCTCTGTTGGGGTTGAGAGATAATCTATAGGGTTGTGGTCTCCTGTAACCTGACCTGATCAGCACAGTCATGACACTATCATGGTCCAAACACACCAAGACATTTATGAAGAAGGCACGACAACAAGTTTTCCCCCTCTGGAGACTGAAAAGATTTGGCATGGGTTCCCAGATCCTCAAAACGTTCCACAGCCGCACCATCAAGAGCGTCCACCTTACTGCAAACTGTACTGTAGCACCGAGTCTAGGGCCAAAATGCTCCTTAACAGCTTCTAACAACAAGCCATATGACTGCAGAACAACCAATCAAATGGCCATCCGGACTATCTACATTGACTCCTTTGTTTTTACACTGCTGCTTCTCACTGTTTATTATCTATGCATAGTTAGAAAGTCCAATAAAGCTCCAATAAAAATGACTTTCACAGAAACTAATGTAAACAAGGCAGAATAGGTTATAAACAATTGCACAAGTTGCAAAGTAGCAGTAAATAGAGACATTAGTAACAACTGCAACGTCTAGCTACAACAGTAGGACACTGAAGACAAGTGGGTGGTGTATCATTTACAGTTACAGTTACAGTTGAATATTTATTTTTCCGGACGTATACAGGCCGTCGGTAAATACACCCAAGACAAAAAAAATTATTAAAGATAATATATCAAACCTGTTAAATTAAATATTTTGCAACAAACAATTTACTCTTGACACACACTCACTAGACATATGCCACTGGCTGAGAAAAGTTTTCAAATTATTGCCATGCAGATTGTAAGTTTCACTGGTAAAATGAGAATAATTATTATTCGTGATTTACAGATGGCCTATTTTGAAATGAGGTATGCCTAATTTGGTGTTTGCGGGTATTAAACATGTGTGGGTGAAGGCATTTGGAGGATGCATTTGATGCATATTCTAAAATGATATTCAATAGGCTAAATCTGTCAATCGAAACTTGGATTTAAACCATGATGACTTCATTGATATTATTGCGCTCTGGTACCTCAAAAAAATTGCACTGCACACACCAAACACACACTTAGAAGTTAATTGAAGAGCAACTCTTTGAGAGGGTGGACAGCTCTACTGCAGCTGTCGTCTTGAAGCCTTGTTGTGATGCCTCCTGGGAGCCAGGCGGTTCAAAGAACCCTGGCTGGATCTGACAGGCAGGTACTGGAGGTGTACACATACAGGTGCTGCTCTCAACACCAGCACAATGGCAATTAGCATGGGTTTGGATCCATGTCATTCACGTTGACGCCTAAAGCCTTTAAATCCATCTGTCTGGCCAAACCACTCACAGAGAATACTCTTATGTTACTGCATCATCTGTATCAACTGTATTGAATTGTTTGCTTGAGAAACAAACAACTATTTTCCCTATCATGCAGCAAGCATCTAAACCAGTAGAGAATATCAACTTTTCCAAAATGTTTTTTTTATTTTTTATCTGGTTTTGTCTGTCTTTTCCTCAGTGCAATGATTATTCCATGGAAAACAACCCAGCAGAATGTGGCTGCCCCAGTGGACAACATTATACAGTGAATTCTAGTGAAGAACTATGGAGCCTTTTGTCTTCAATCCATACACAACCAGATTCCTTCTCACACAGAGAGGGCCGCTGTGAATGCTAAACAGACAGACAATTACGGGGTATGTGCTTGTTTGCTGCTGAGGGGGTCTGGATCGGGGTTAACAGACCCATCTAATGAGCAATCCTAGCCTGCTGCCTCCTCCATCTCCACTCCACTCTCCCTCATGTAAACACTCTTCATTTGCAGGCCAGAGAGATGAATGCTATCTGTTGCTTGTTTCTTCTTTATGTCATTGGCTTATTCTTGTCATCTCCGAAATGCTAATAAATCTTCAATCCTTTTTCTTAAGTTCACAACTTCTTTTAATTTACCTCAGGGTTGTTACTATACAGGGCCACCAGAGGCCGTGGTCCAGCGGTGCCTAATGCCACTTTACGAGATGTCACAAAATGAGGCGGTTTCTAGGATTTGCAGAAACAACATGTGAAGTGAGGAAACATGTGAACTGGAATCATGAAGCAGGTCTGATGGAATAGCATGAAATAAACCTCAATCCAGCCCACTCTAATCACTGGGTCCTGGGATCCATTGAGGAGCCAGGAGCAGCCAGGGGCTCCCTTTAGCAGAACAGTGATTGGGTTAGAGGGCACAGCCAAGAGACTGTTACTACATTAACGGCAGTGTGTGGGCACGTTTCAACCAATGTAATGCACCCTGGCCATCCATGACCTCTGCTGAATCAGGCTCCTGCTGGAAATCATATATCAGCCTGTTCAGAATTCAGCATCCCCTCATTTTCTGTTAACATCACGGATGACGATGACCTCGGACAGAAAATGTATCCTTCATCTCATTACGAGTACAGTGTCTGTATTCTTTAACCCAGATGTATGGAGTGCCTTAAAGGCATTGGTCACTTTGTTTGATGCCATCTGCGCCATGGCAGTACCAGGGAAGCCCCATGGTAGAGTACATAGCATTACAACACAATTGGATTTACCAGAAGCTATGGTAGGAACCTCTGAGCCTTGTGGAAACTGTGTGATCCATCAATTATGTCTGGAAGAGAGGGCAATGCAGGTAATATCTCCACTTCCCAAACTCCCCTAGCCCTAGTCGCCTTCGCAGGGCCCTGTCACACTATAACAGGATTCACCAAACCACAATGAGGCGACTCAGTGGTTGCGGGAGAGAGTGAGAAGGGAGAGAGAGGGGGTGGGAGGGAGAAAGTGAAAGAAAGAGGAAAAGAGAGAGAGGAGAGGGAGAAGGAAAAGGAAGGAAGACAAGGAGGGAGAGAGGGAGAATGAGCAGGTGCCTTCTGAGACAGGGTTCTTCTAATCCCTGGGCACATTTGTCACTATCACAGAGAAAGTATGGATTCTAGAAGCAATTTTGGAAGACAAATACATACATACATTACATACATTACATACATAAATGCATACATACATACACAGTTGAAGTCGGAAGTTTACATACACTTAGGTTAGAGTCATTAAAACTCATTTTTCAACCACTCCACAAATTTCTTGTTAACAAACTATAGTTTTCGCAAGTTGATTAGGACATCTACTTTGTGCATGAAACACAAGACATTTTTCCAACAATTGTTTACAGACAGATTATTTCACTGTATCACAACAGAAGTGTACATACACTAAGTTGACTGTGCATTTTTTAATTATGTCATGGCTTTAGAAGCTTCTGATAGGCTAATTGACATCATCTTTGTCATTTGAAGGTGTACCCGTGGATGTATTTCAAGGCCTACCTTCATACTCAGTGCCTCTTTGCTTGACATCATGGTAAAATCAAAATAAATCAGCCAAGACCTCAGAAAAAAATTGTAGACCTCCACAAGTCTGGTTCATCCTTGGGAGCAATTTCAAAACCCCTGAAGGTACCACATTCATCTGTGCAAACAATAGTACGCAAGTATAACACCATGGGTCCACACTGCCGTCATACCACTCAAGAAGGAGACGCATTCTGTCTCCTAAAGATGAACGTACTTTTGTGAGAAAAGTGCAAATCAATCCCAGAACAACAGCAAAGGACCTTGTGAAGATGCTGGAAGAAACAGGTACAAAATGATCTATATCTACAGTAAAGCGAGTCCTATATCGACACAACCTGAAAGGCCGCCCAGCAAGGAAAAAGCCACTGCTCCAAAACCTCCATCAAAAAGCCAGACTACTGTCTGCACATGGGGACAAAGATCAACAAGGACATTTCTAAGTGACCTCAAACAAGCATGGTAGTGTAATTTCAATCTGTTAGAGCTCCAGTGTTCGTCTGTGGAGATGGGAGAACTTTCCAGAAGGACAACCATCTCTGCAGCACTCCACCAATCAGGCCTTTATGGTATAGTGGCCAGATGAAAGCCACTCCTCAGTAATAGACACATTTAGGCCCGCTTGGAATTGGCCAAAAGGCACCTAAAGACTCTCAGACCATGAGAAACAAGAATCTCTGGTCTGATGAAACCAAGATTTAACTATTTGGCCTGAATTTCAAGCATCACGTCTGGAGGAAACCTGGCACCATTCCTACGTTGAAGAATGGTGGTGGCAGCATCATGTGTGGGGATATTTTCAGCAACAGAGAGAAATAGAGAGATCCTGCTCTAGAGCGCTCAGGACTTCAGACTGGGATTAAGGTTCACCTTCCAACAGGACAACAACCCTAAGCACACAGCCAAGACAATGCAAGAGTGGCTTCGGGACAAGTCTCTGAATGTCCTTGATCGGCCCAGCCAGAGCCCGGACTTGAACCCGATCGAACATCTCTGGAGAGACCTGAAAATTGCTGTGTAGCGACGCTCCCCATCCAACCTGACAGAGCTTGAGAGGATCTGCAGAGAAAGACGGGAGAAACTCCCCAAGTATAGGTGTGCCAAGCTTGTAGCATCATACTCAAGAAAACTTTAAGGCTGTAATCACTGCCAAAGGTGTTTCAACAAAGTACGGAGTAAAGGGTCTGAATACTTATATAAATGTGATATATTGTGTGTAGATTGTTGGGGGGGAAAACAATTGAGCCAATTTTAGAATAAGGCTGTAACGTAACAAAATGTGGAGAAAGTCAAGAGGTCTGAATACTTCAAATGCACTGCATATATACAGTACCAGTCAAAAGTTTGCACACACCTACTCATTCAATGTTTATTTCATTTTTTTTAACTATTCAGTGATTTAGAAGGAACCTCTATTGCAACAAAGCACTGAGGAGAGGCCAGACTAGCTAATGGGGTGCTATAAAAAGAACAAGAATCAGCAACTACCACGCTACTTTCACATTCAGTAAATCCACGGCTTATAAAAACAGGGCAGAAAGTGAACAGTGTCCCGTTTTAAGTGAATCTCCATGCCATGTGGTTCCCCATAAACAGTTCCATCGCAATTTGGAAATATATGATCTCTGATAAGGGTAGTCGGTGTTTTACCTACTATGTTTTAAGTGGTGGATCTACTACAGAGAACTCTGCACATCTGTTCATCAGAGAGATAGCGAGAGAGAGAGAGAGAGAGAGAGAGAGAGAGAGAGAGAGAGAGAGAGAGAGAGAGAGAGAGAGAGAGAGAGAGAGAGAGAGAGAGAGAGGGGCCATCAGTCAAGTGGTGTCAAGCAATCTAGGATTGTTACATTTGTATTGATTTACTCAGGTAAAAGGTCCTCAAATAATTGCTCGAACAATCTCTTCAAGTCAAGAGGACAATTTTAGTGTCACCCCCCCTCCCCACTCGGCGCACTACAACCAACTTGGGGGACACAATGTGCGTGCCCGCGTCGAGGGCACAGAGGCAGCACCATAAAGACTGTAGAGCAGTACTACAGCCCTTGCAACATTACAGAAACCAAATAAACTTAAGGTATTGAAGGAAAAGCTATACATGTCAGTGTCTGGCCCTGTGCAATACTAACCCACTTGATGTATGCACTAATCAAATGAGTGGATGTGATTTAACCATAAAAAGACAGACAACTCTATCTATAAGTCGTATAAGTCCAGCTCATTCACCCAAATCAGATCAGTATAATTTTAGATGGTGGAAAGCCATTAATAGTCTGGCTGGCTCTTGGTGCCAGTGAGAGGGTAAGACATCTCCCAAACCCCTGCTCCAGCTAGAGGATCTGATCGGCTGGTCGAACGGTGAGCCCAGCAGTTACTGGGGAGAGGAGAGAGAGAGAGTCTGCTCTGCCGGGCCCTGCCTGCCAGTGAATATAATGATCCACTCCCTGAAACCAGACAGCTTGCCCACTTCTGCTAAAACTAAATTAAAAGCGTGGCGGAGGCTGCACTGGCGGGAGATTATGGAGCACAGGGGGCGGCGGGCTCTGCCTCCACCGCTCATCCGCTCCAGCCCCCTCTAATGCAGCACGCTGTTTACCCAGGCTTTGGAGATATTCCCCCGGAATTAAGCTCTGCCACTCACCTGTCACTCATGCCTCCCCCCACTCCCACCACTCCAGCTCCACCACTTCCAACCCAGGCCCTAAACTCTGTGGTGCGTCTGTCTCTGGAATGACACAGCCACTACTCAGATAGATAGAGAGCCTGTGAGCTCCCACTCCCACCCCCCCTCCCATCATCCCCTTGTGTAGGACAAGAGACCCTCCTTCAGGGTTCAGGATGGGTTTAATGTTCCTGTACAGCTCCTCCCCCTCCATCCAGCTCAATCTCAGCCTGACGCGGATCCATGTGATGGATGTGCGTAGCCCAAACTGAGGAGTGAATTGAGTGGCTGTTAATAATAGACATGACAGGACTAGACTGGTTCCCACAGCTTACGGTACATCTCCCCCAAACTTAGCATCCAACATATGTATTTATTGTATTTTTCTCATTGGTACATGCCTCTTGCTAATGTTTCAGCTTGCACATTTTGTTCTTTGGAAGTCTTGGAACGTATGTTTTTGGTTTCCCATTGGTTCTGGGAACAAAGCCATACACTTCCTGACCGGTAAAACTGAATGTTTTTTAAACGTTCTGAGAACAGAAGTTCAAATGTTGACTCTTCTGGGAACGTACATGTTTAGGTTGCAGGGAAGTTCTGAGAATGTTTTAATATGGTTCCTTGAAGGTTTTCCTGGGAGGTTTTATTAACATTCTGAGAAGGTCAATTTTAGGTTATTTGAAGGTAATTAAATAACGTTCTGAGAACATGTTTCATTAAGACTTTCAATAACACTGCTTGCTTAGTTATATAACTAGGCAAGTCAGCTAAGAACAAATTCTTATTTAAAATGATGGCCTACCAAATGGCAAAATGCCTACTGTGGGGACAGGGGCTAGGATTAAAAATGTAATAAAAGTATAGGATAAAACACACATCACAACAAGACCGACACCACAACACTACATAAAGACAGACCTAAGACAAAAACATGGTAGCAACACAACATGACAACGACGTGGTAGCAACACAACATGGCAGCAGCACAACACATGGTATAAAAATGATTGGGCACAGACAACCGCACAAAGGGTAAGAAGTTAGAGACAACAATAACTCAGGGTAAGAAGTTAGAGACAACAATAACTCACGCAAAACAGTCACAACTGTCAGTAAGTGTTTTTGAGTGAAGAGATAGAGATAAAACTGTCCAGTTTGAGTTTATTTTTGCTGCTCGTTCCAGTTGCTAGCTGCAGCGAACTGAAAAGAGGACCCAGGGATGTGTGCGCTTTGGGGACATTTAACAGAATGTGACTGGCAGAACGGGTGTTGTATGCGGAGGATGAAGGCTGCAGTAGATCTCAGATAGGGGGGACTGAGGCCTAAGAGGGTTTTATAAATAGGCATCAACCAGACGGGTATACAGAGATGACCAGTTTACAGAGTATAGAGTGCAGTGATGTGTCCTATAAGGAGCATTGGTGGAAAATCTAATGGCCAGATGGTAAAGAGAATCTAGCCGCTCGAGAGCACCCTTACCTGCCTATCCCATTGCTTTAGGACTTGGTCAGGTGGTTTACGCATGTCCCAGTTTAGGTCACGTAGCAGGACAAATTGAGAATTTGTGTAAGGGGCCAGGAGAGAGCTTAGGGCAGGTAGGGTACAGGCCGGTGCTGATGGAGGACGATAACACACAGCAACAGTCAACAAAGAGCTATTTGAAAGTTTAATGCTTAAAACCAGCTAATCAAATTGTTTGGGGACAGACTTGGTGGAGACAACCGAGCACTGAAAGTGTTCCTTGGTAAAGATTGCCACTCCACCACTTTTGGAAGATCTGTCTTGCCGAAAAAGGTTATAACCAGAAAGGTTAACATCAGTGTTCAAACCACTCTTTCTTAACCACGTCTCAGTCATGACCAACACATCTGGATTGGAGCTGTGAACCCACACTTTCAATTGATCCATATTAGGTAATAAACTTCTAGTATTAACATGCGAAAACCCCAAGCTTTTACGAGCGCAGAAATCAGTGAAGCAGATACCAGAGCACAAGTCAGAATTGGGGCAAGCAACAGTAGATGGTCAGGGTGTACATGCACATTTCCAGACATATTCATCATCAGTAAAACAATCAGGGCACGGCAGAGAACAGGGAGAGCACTGCAGTGTTATTTTATGACATTTGAATGTGCATTAGATGCCAACAAGATCAAATTGTACAGCAATTTCATCAGGTAACATGAATACAAAGCTGGCGAGAGGTGGTTAGAATAGGATGGGAGGCCAAGAGTCCGTGTAACCAATAGAGAGTCAGAGTCCTGAGTGTGGGAACAAACAGACTGTCCCACGGTTGGGTAAACAAGCAAGTTCAGTCAACAAAGCATGCGGTAGTCATGAGGGAAATAGCATAAAACACAAGAAAACAATATAACGACTTGGGGATAGCCATTGTGAATTCAGTGTCACTCGCCCCAACAGTGTGTGTATGCTGGAGGTGATCAAAAACTCAGAAGAGAGGGGGAGTGTGGTGGGGTTACCTGTACCAGACAGGGGGAGACAGGCCAGGGCAGATGGTGAACAGATCGCCAGTGTCATGCCCTGATCTGTTTCACCTGTCCTTGTGCTTGTCTCCATCCCCCTCCAGGTGTCGCCCATCTTCCCCATTATCCCCTGGGTACTTATACCTATGTTTTCGGTCTGTCTGTGCCAGTTTTTTTTTTGTTCAAACCTACCAGCAGTTTCCCTTGCTCCTGTCTTTGTTATAGTCCCTGTTTTCTAGTTTCCCGGTTTTTACCTTTCGTGCTTGCCCTGACCGCCATCCTGTACATTTGCCTCTACTCTGGATTACCGACCTCTGCCTGACCTGACCCTGAGCCCACCCGCTGCTCCGGTGCCTTACACCCTCTCTGGATTATTTTGACCTGTCTTTTGCCTGCACCTGTTCAAAGATGACACTTTTTCTTCAACACTGTCTGCATCTGTGTCTTGCCTTAAAATGTGATAGCCAGGTGGAGTAGGATTCACACCCAGATGGGAGAAGCTTTTTTCTGGAGGCAGATTACTTGTAGAAAATGCCAGGGGATGGTCTCTGAACAGTGGGAGGGGGCTTCAAAGGCCTCTGAATTTGGGTGGGGTAGGCTGTGAGACTCTCCTGCCATTGTTGGGCTCAAAGGCTTTGACACCTCTCACTTCACACCTCAGTGCTAATTGAAGCTGTATCTGTTCTGTCCTAGCAAGCTTGGCAGCCTTAACTTAGCATTCAGTTCTTTATAAAGTAAAATATATCCTTGCAATGTATTTTTCTTCTTGGCTTTCAAAATAGCTCAGACTAAACATTACTCACTCAGTTCCAGGTTGGGTGGTGTTTTCAGGTTTCTGTTTGTTTGCCAGAGCATTTGCTGTATAGCTGTATAGCTTGGAAATAGGAATATCCCAAATCAGGTCATAGGTTTGGAGCTTTGACTTGGAGTGAAGGTTACAGTATGTTGTGGAGGGTCGTATCCTGTATATATCCTTGCCGAAAACCACAAGTTTAACTAACTCTAAATCTATCTTTTTGAAAAAACATGCTGAAAAATGTGGGAGCTCACATGCAGCTGTGTCTCTCCCCCCTCCTACCTCTCTGTTTTGAACTCTAAGCACAGATACGACACATGGAAATTAATTTGCTTAGGCATTAATCATGCAAAAATATTTATTTTTTATGGTGGCATGGCGAGATTAAAATCTATGATATTCTGTTCTCAATCCATGGAATTAGTCAACTGTGCCACCAGGATGAAGCTCCAGTAGCATTCTGTGTTTTTTGTTTTAACTATACAAAGCTGTTCAATGTAATCTATCCAAACAGTCCCCATTTCAAAGGAAACAAGCACCCATTAAGATCAGGTGTGGCCAATCGGTGGGCACGAGTTTTGTTGATGCTGAGAACAGAATGTTTGTTTTTAAATAACATTCTTAGAACGTTCTCTAAACATTACTAAAGTTTTCTTGGAACATTTTCGTAACGTTCTCGGAACAATTTGAGAACATTACTTTAAATAGAACCATGGAGAAATGTGTAGGAAACGTTATGCTGAAGTACTAAAATCCCCACAGAAGAACGTTGTTTCTTAATGTTCTCTTAACTATTTGAGAACATGCCCAATGTCAAACCAGTTGGGGAACATTCTGTTAAAGTAATGGAAATTGTTTGTTTTCAAGCTCCTTAAATGAGCTCAGAATATTCCAAAGCCAAGCAATTAAACTTTGGCCCCTTTTCCCAAAAGCATCTTAAGGCTAAATTCATCGGGTCTTGCACCATTCCCAGAAAGCTGTGGGAAGATTGTTTGCAAAATAACCATAGGACAACCACGCTCTCACCAAGCTCTAAGAAACATATGGTTCTCAGAACGTTATGTGCTAGCTGGGATGTGCTCGTTATGTTGGTGCTTGTCATCCAGTTCCGGGGATCAATGGCCACTTGGGCTGGCGTTGCCTTCACATGGTGGGAGGTATGAAAATTGGATGTACCTTAATATTGGTTATGACTAATGATGTCTTGTGTTAGTCACGCACACAGCGGGCTCAAATGAGGGTGACATCTATGTATTAATGAAGCAACAAAATGTTGATTATGCCCCCTATTCCCAGAAAATTATGGGTGTGAAATTCTATCTATTTGGGAATAATTGCAGCACATCTCACCTTATATCACCTTCTCAAGACGGAGCATGCTGCGAGCACCAGGCAGCGCGGAGAATTGTGCTAAACAGATTCTGCTGGAACACGACAGTGAAAACCATGATTTCAATTAGCCATGCACTCATGATGCATTTACCCCTGCTCAACATCCATATCTTAGGTGGCATATGCATGAAACACCAAAACGAGAGATTCAAGAGGTTTTATCAATGTCTTCCAGGACTCAGATGTTCAATATAAAAGCCTTGTGACACAATTCTGTGTATTTATTTTCTCTGTGTTTTAACATTTTGTGCAATTTCTTGGAAAAAGGAAACAGCCAGACTGCTCTCTTCCCACAAACTGTCTGTTTTAATCCGTCCAAATACTCTTTTCTCTGCCATCCTAATCCTTCAGATTGACCATGACAACCACAGCCCGACAATGATCTCATCCGAAATATGCCCGCTCATCGACTAATCCCATTTATTGCTCACAGTGAACACATTTTGGAACTGTGTCTGATACTATGCCATGATGACCTGGAAGTGTATACTTTACGTCGACTGGTGCATACATTCACCAGGAGTATTTCTTCAAAAATGAAAAGTTAAAAGCCTGGGAGGAGTCTCCATGCAACTGTTCCTGGTTAAGAGGCTAATATATAGTGTTAAAACCGCTGATGAGACAGGCGCTTGAATTACGTCTCTGACTAATATGCATTAGCGGTGGAAAAACATGCTTCGCGCTTTTTTTTGGTCCTTTTGTGACAGGCCCGGCAGTAAAGCATGGTACATATGTGACAAGGAGATGAAATTGAAAGCCGGGCGTCTATTTAAATATCCATATTATTGTTTTCAATACCAACTGACAATCATTCACTGTTAAATTTGAATGGACAAAATTGCATTTAAAAAAAAAAAAAAACGAACTACGAGTGATGTGAAAGGAGCAAATGAGAGGAGAGGAAGAAAAGGAGAGGAAAGGAATATAGGGTTGAAGGGAGACTGCTTGATGCCTCCCTCTGCCATGTTATTATTGCAATGCTACTGAGGTCCTGGAACGTCCCAGACTGGAATACATTTTCTGCTCATTGAAAAGCTATTTACCATGTTGTGGTATATGCATATGGCTCCGTCTTTTCTGTCTTAGTTTTAACGATGCAAACAAATGATGAAATGCATTGTCCTTCCAAATCAGGAATAATCTGTTAGCTCTAACCCCATCCTAATTGTTTTTCTATTGATTTATGCTAATTCTCACCAATACGTCTCAAGACAGAATTTATTTAACACCACTGCTCACACATTAAACAACACACAATGGAAACTCGACAACAATGGTGTCAAGTTTCATAATCATATTGCACGCAACCATCCAGTGTAACGATCCCTTTTGTACCGTGGTGTAACAATTCCCCTCCAAAACCAGATGTAGTGGATGTGAGGAGCAGCAGGACCAGAGGCTAAAAGGCAGTTTATCATGGAGTACTATAGAGGCCTGTGATGTAGCTAAACTGTCTGCAGCCATACCACAGGTGAGAGTTGGTGATGTTTTGTCTAGGAAGCTGTGACTGACACCTACAGTGTAAAGTGGATGAAAACAACAAGTCAGCACCATCTAACCCACTGGGAGTTCTTTTTGTAAGAACTGGAAGCTGTGTTAGGAGTTTTAATGGTTCTATTTCTAATTCTCAACATTTACAACTGATTTACATTGGTAGAGAAGTTAGAAAACATGTGGACACCAGTGGAGGCTGCCGAGGGGAGGACGGCTTATAATAATGTTCGGAATGGAGTGAATGGAATGGTATCAAACATGTTTTTTTTGCTTTTCATTTGTTTGATTCCATTCCATTCACTCCATTTCAGCCATTGTTATGAGCCGTCCTCCCCTCAGCAGCCTCCACTGGTGGACATAGCCATACATTCAGCAGTAGCTTGTGGAAGCAGGGACGGTGAACAAGCAGAGTAAATCTGGTGACTAAAACCTCCTGATTTAAGTGAACAGATGACTTATGAGCCTTCCGAGGATAAAAGCCAATTAACTTGCCAGCGGCGGGTGGATTTGCCTCATGACATTAAACACAGAGACATATGGTAAAGTTACAGGTAATTGGATTAGTGTGATTAATACAACTCATCATTTGTAACGCGTTAAAGAGTATGAATCACTGTGATAAACATCCCACTCAGTACTGTCTGTTCGACTAAGGGACCAACCGTGGCAGCTGCTAGTAACTGTCACCCACATATACAGGCACAGACACAGACACACAGTCTGCCTCTAGTAATGTATTTTTGCTAGGGCACTCCTAAATCCTACAAACAGAGTTCATTGGTGTGACAGAACATCAGAGCAGTGAGAGTGGTAGAAACAAACTATAATCAAATATTTTCTCAAATGTATCAAACAGCAACAAAATAACTTTTACATCCAATCTCCCAGGTGGCTGTCATGAGTCAGAGAGAGTGCAGAGCCATTGGCAGTGCTGCAGGAGATATAGCTCTTCAATGCCAGGATACATCCAAACCAGTACCTTACCTACAGATGGTCAACCTGAAATTTTAATGCTCATTCCATCACACCAATGACTTAAAAACTAGTTTGCATTCGTAAAGAAAAAAAAAACATCTCATTTTCAGCCCCTAAGTGAATATGTATGATTTGGAAAACCTCGCAGCAACCTGTGAAAACAATCTATGCCAACAAACCAGCCGGCATGAGTATAGTTTCCAGCTAAATGTGAGATTCTTCTTTTTGCCAGCATTGAGGGATGCTGTTGGCCGGGAGCGTTGTGCTGTCTCCCTGTGCTGGGAAGTGGCCTGGCGAGGGCTTCTGGAGACCACTCAACATCTGTCCCTCCTCCAGGCCCCTGGCATTGGATTCACCACAGGTACACACACACACACACACACACACACACACACACACACACACACACACACACACACACACACACACACACACACACACACACACACACACACACACACACACACACACACACACACACACACACACACACACACACACACACACACACACACACACACACCGACACGTGCGCATGCACATGTGCACACACACAAATGTACACATGCAGACACACTCTCTTACATACTGAAACACATGTCATATTTCCACATACTGACAGATACACAAACACCAGAAACCACTGCCACTGAGTAGAGCATAGGTGTACAGTATGTAGGGCTCCCACTCTAAATGTCCATAGCAGCCTGCTGTTTGTCTGTCTGTCTAGCCCATCGCCATCTCCACAATGTCTGGAGCAGAGCCGGTTATCAGTCTATGAGACAGGGAACTCACTACCGCCTGCCTGCACAAATACCTTGTGTCACCGCCTCACTAGACACACTCTCTTCTCCTTAAACAATACCAACACACTGCACAAACAGTCTGTACACACACCAGGCAATCTTCCTCCACTAGTAATCTGTGCTGCTTTGGTAAAGGGAAAGATGTACATGGTGTGTACTATAGGTAAACTAGAAATATCTTCCTACCTTATGCATGCATCGCTATGGGGAAGAAATCTTATTGGAGTGAGCAGCATTGGCCCAGACGGGAAAGCCCTTTCCTATGTCAGAAGCCGTTACAGCAGTGGTGGGCCGTCAGGGCCAGCAAGGCCTTCTCTGCTGGCCTAAACATCATCAGAATACATATATTTTCCCACAAATATGTATTAAATTATTCCCCAGAGTAAGAGTTATACTCTTCATTTCATAGCTTTCCTCTTGGTTGCACTGCTTCCAGCCCCAGGTTGAGATTTGGAGGGCTAGTCTTTATGTTAGATCTTTTATCCAATCATATTCAGCCATCATGTGTTGCCAGGGGTCTAAAATCTGCCCACAGGCCTTCAAAATCAACAGTGCGGGCGCTTGTAGCTTAAAGTGAATGAAAATGAAAATTTAGTGTCAACCAATCAGCTTTAGAGTTGGCTATTGTACGCCTGCTGGCTGGCTCCAGTGTTACACAGGAGCCAGCTAGCAGGCGTAGTGTGTGCACGTCTTTTGATTGGATTACCAATATTGAGAGACAGGTCCTATGGGCAGGTCTATGCAGAACCTCAGAACTAGGAAACTGAATTTGATAAACAAATTAATTTGCGTACTACTAAGCTGTTTTTTCAACCCACAATGGCAGAAGGAGGAGAAGTTATCGATTTGGTCGAGGATATAATTTAACGCCATTCTCAAGACGAACTTTTCAAGAAAAGTTAGACATTGTAAGGAGAGGTCGCCCGACGCCAATGCTACAAAGCCTGTCACAGGCGGGAAAGGGGTTCGTTCGCCACTTTCAAAGTTCCAACTACGAGCGCTATCAATGGCTCACAGGCTCCGAGAAGCACTGCAAACTGTACTGCTGGGAATGCCTATTATTTGAGTGATCGATTTGGTGTTTGGAGCCACACTGGCTTTGCAAACTTGAGTTGTCTAACCAAGGCAGCAACGAGACACCAAAGTACGGCTGGGCACTTACAAGCAATGGTGCTTTTGAAAACTTTTGGGGACACCCGAGTGGATCTACAGCTCAACGAACAAGCGCGCAGGGCAACGGAGCTGCACAATGAAAAGGTGAAGAATTGTAAGTCGCTCTGGATAAGAGCGTCTGCTAAATGACTTAAATGTAAATGTAAATGTAAGAAAAATAGGGAAATATTGAAAAGACTCATTGATTGTGTCATGTTTTTGGGTAAACAGGAACTTTAATTTAGGGGACACGATGAAAGTGATGACTCCACAAACAAAGGGAACTACGTGGAGCTTCTTTCTTTTCTTTCTGAAAGCAACACAGATTTGCAATACCACCTGTCCACTAAGAAAGTGTTCATTGGGATGTCAGGCAAAATACAAAATGACCTAATTTATGCTATTACTGAAGTGATGGGAGAAGAGATCAAAATGGAGATTAAAAAAGCTCCCTTTGTTGCTAAAAAATGGTGGACGAAACAACAGATGTGGGAAATTCAGCACAGCTCTCACTCGTCCTGCGTTATGTGACGGGACACAGGAGTCAAGGAGCGATTTATCCGATTTGAAGATGTGACAAGCGGCAAGCGAGCTGACGACTTTGCCGCACTTATTGTCCGTTTCTTAGAGGAAAATGAATGTAGTCTGGATAAAGTCGTGGCACAGTGTTTTGATGGCGCAGCAGTCATGGCATCTGGACTCAATGGGGTGCAGGCTAAAGTTAAGGAGAGGGCACCGATGGCCTTATTCATTCACTGCTATGCACATAGACTAAATTCAGTACGGACTCAAGGAGCCTCAAAGGTCTTCTTTGCCAACATCAATGGCCTTGTAGCATTTTTCTCACGATCCCCTAAGCGGACGCAACTGCTGGATGACATCTGCAAGCGTCGTCTTCCTAACGTTGCACCAACGAGGTGGCAATATACATGTAGATTGGTCAATGCAGTCTTTGAAAAGAGAGTTGCCCTAAAGGAGCTGTTTAACCACTTACTGGAACATCATGATGACCATGACGGGGATACTGTGCTTATGGCTGATGGATTTAATGCATGTTTGGATGATTTTGTGTTTTGTTTTTTGCTTGAAACATTCAATGGGATTTTTATTTATTCGGATGTGCTTTTTGGAATTCTACAGAAACAAACTTTGGATGTACAATTCTGCCTGACAAGGGCAAACGAGTTTTGTGACAAAATTGAGCGAGAGAGGCGCAGGTTCAGTCAAATCTACGATGACGCAGCGCGCATCTCAAGTTCACCCAGCGCACGCAGAGGCCCAGCACAAGTAGACCCTCGCACATATGTGTTCCCACATGCTTCAAGAGGGCCACCATTGTTCCTGTTCCCAAGAAAGCTAAGGTAACTGAGCTAAACGACTACCGCCCCGTAGCACTCACTTCCGTCATCATGAAGTGCTTTGAGAGACTAGTCAAGGACCATATCACCTCCACCCTACCTGACACCCTAGACCCACTCCAATTTGCTTACCGCCCAAATAGGTCCACAGACGATGCAATCTCAACCACACTGCACACTGCCCTAACCCATCTGGACAAGAGGAATACCTATGTGAGAATGCTGTTCATCGACTACAGCTCGGCATTTAACACCATAGTACCCTCCAAGCTCGTCATCAAGCTCGAGACCCTGGGTCTCGACCCCGCCCTGAGCAACTGGGTACGGACTTCCTGACGGGCCACCCCCAGGTGGTGAGGGTAGGCAACAACATCTCCACCCCGCTGATCCTCAACACTGGGGTCCCACAAGGGTGCGTTCTGAGCCCTCTCCTGTACTCTATGTTCACCCACGACTGCGTGGCCACGCACGCCTCCAACTCAATCATCAAGTTTGCGGACGACACAACAGTGGTAGGCTTGATTACCAACAACGACGAGACGGCCTACAGGGAGGAGGTGAGGGCCCTCGGAGTGTGGTGTCAGGAAAATAACCTCACACTCAACGTCAACAAAACTAAGGAGATGATTGTGGACTTCAGGAAACAGCAGAGGGAACACCCCCCTATCCACATCGATGGAACAGTAGTGGAGAGGGTAGTAAGTTTTAAGTTCCTCTGCATACACATCACATACAAACTGAATTGGTCCATTCACACAGACTGCATTGTGAAGAAGGCGCAGCAGCGCCTCTTCAACCTCAGGAGGCTGAAGAAATTCGGCTTGTCACCAAAAGCACTCACAAACTTCTACAGATGCACAATCGAGAGCATCCTGGCGGGCTATATCACCGCCTGGTACGGCAACTGCTCCGCCCACAACCGTAAGGCTCTCCAGAGGGTAGTGAGGTCTGCACAACGCATCACCGGGGGCAAACTACCTGCCCTCCAGGACACCTACACCACCCGATGTTACAGGAAGGCCATAAAGATCATCAAGGACAACAACCACCCGAGCCACTGCCTGTTCACCCCGCTATCATCCAGAGAGCGAGGTCAGTACAGGTGCATCAAAGCTGGGACCGAGAGACTGAAAAACAGCTTCTATCTCAAGGCCATCAGACTGTTAAACAGCAACCACTAACATTGAGTGGCCGCTGCCAACACACTGACTCAACTCCAGCCACTTTAATAATGGGAACTGATGGGAAATTATGTAAAATATATCACTAGCCACTTGCTACTTAATATAATGTTTACATACCCTACATTATTCATCTCATATATACGTATATACTGTACTCTATATCATCTACTGCATCCTTATGTAATACATGTATCACTAGCCACTTTAACTATGCCACTTTGTTTACATACTCATCTCATATGTATATACTGCACTCAATACCATCTACTGTATCTTACCTATGCTGCTCTGTACCATCACTCATTCATATATCTTTATGTACACATTCTTTATCCCCTTACACTGTGTATAAGACAGTAGTTTTGGAATTGTTTGTTAGATTACTTGTTGGTTATTACTGCATTGTCGGAACTAGAAGCACAAGCATTTCGCTACACTCGCATTAACATCTGCTAACCATGTGTATGTGACAAATACAATTGAATTTGATTTGATTTGACATACGACCAACAACTCCACAGCAATATTCTGGACGAAATTCTTTGCCAGATATGAAACAGGTTTCAAGACCACGAAAAAATTATGTTTCTCTCCCTCCTGGACCCCCAGCACTTTCAGACCTACTGGAAAAAATTCCCGCAAACAGCCTTCTCCAGCTTAACAGAGAGTCACGGAACACTGTTCGACCTATCCAAGCTAAAAACAGAACTGACTGTAATGTATGCTATGACTGATTTTGAAGGGAAAAGTCCCTCTGATCTCCTTGATTTCCTTAAGCAGAAAAATCTGAATGAGGACATGGGGCAACTTTACACATTGGCATGTGTGACAGTGACTATCCCTGTGTCCACGGCTTCTGTCGAGCGGTCATTCTCGTCCTTATAACGAAATCAAAACGTATTCCAGAAATGCTACTGGACAGACTCGGCTTTCAGCATTAGCCTCCATGTCGATAGGAAATGACTTATTGGTGGAACTAAAACGCACAGATAGACTGTACAACAGAGTCATTGAAGTCTTCTTGAGGAAAGAAAGGAGGAATGATTTTGTGTTCAAATAATCAGTCTTTGGTGAGTAGGCATACAATGCATTTGATTTTTTATTAAATGTGTATGTATGTTTTGCATTTGATTTTGTTAATATTAAATAGCCTATATATTAACAAAATAAAATGGCAAAATGCCTATTTTGCAAATTATTTATTTTCTTTCTTTTATTTTCAGTGAATAGTTATGTGTCTTTATCATCACGGTGAAACTGCTTTGGGTGCGACAATGCGCTGTTTAGTGAACACACTGTATTTTTTTGGGGGGGGGGGGGGGGGGGGGGGACTTAAAGCTCAAGGTTGTGGACCAGAAATGGATAGAAGAAGAATATGAATATAACTCTGTTGCACTCGACTATGTTCTTGCCTATTAGTTGAACTGTATTGTATTGTACTCTTCCCCTGCAATTCTATGAATACAAATGTCAATTTCAAGGTGACGCAACGCCTGGTTATACTGCGTTTCTGTCTAAATGTATAGTGTCTAGAGCCATGGCATCATAATGATGGTAATAAGAGGTGGATTAATTCGGGTGGGACTGTGTAGGACCTCACTGAAGGCCCAGGCCCCAGGCCCACGGCACGCCACTTGCGTTACAGAGGGGTGTTAGCAAACATATGTTAGCGCACATCGCTGGAGAACTGTAAAGCACCCTCTCGGTTTTCAAATCTTCATCCAGACCCCCCTCGAACCGGAACCCCGGCCAGCTCACAGGTCCCTGGGGACATGTTATGAATCTGCAAGTACAGCGCTTATAAATACGCCTACCCCCTCTTCATCACAACCCTGGGGCTGCAGCATGGCACAATGGGCCAGCACTCCATAACCCCACCCCAACATCTCTCCACCACCTCCACTTCCTCACCATCCAGCCCAGTCTGCAGTCCCCACAGATTCCTCTGTGCACACGCGTGCAGGGCCAGGCATGGAGAGGAGAACGCTGTCTGTTCTGTCGATGGCAGCCACAGAGAGCATACAGATTGGAGAACAGCAGACAGAACGTGCTAAATCGATGCCTTCTGTCTGGGATGGGCCGTATGAGAGGGTACCCTATCGATGACTGCCTGCCGTCATGTCTGAGTTAAACCACAGCGCCATGGGCTCTCACATACACAGGCAGACCGTGGTACAACCAATCTCCCTCATGCTCATCCATCAAACCTAAATTATGGCAGTAAGAGATATGTGTAGTGTATAGAAAATGAGAATGTGGAATGTTTATGCACGATATTGGAACAGACAGACAGACAGATAGGGAGAGAGAGAGAGAAAACCCACACAGTATATTCATACAAAAACATAGCCCAAATGCTCCCTCCAGGGGTTCCATGTTCCAGAGAGGGGCAGAAAAGGCAAAGAAAAATTGATGGAGAGAGACAAAGCAAGAGAGAAAGAGAGAAAGAGAGAGGGAGAGCGAGCGAGAAAGAAAGAGAGAGAATAAAGAACAAGAACGAGAGAGATATAACCAAGGTAATGAAGGCAGTTGTTGATAGAGATGTAGGATCTTAATTTGATCACTCTTTTGTAGATGATCATTTGCAGGAAATGCAAACTTGTAGTTGATTCAAGTTTATTCAAAAGGCTTCTAAAGTTTGTAATTTCCACTTTAAAATGATAAACTTGATTTGCCCTAACGAAAAATGTATCAACCCCTACAAAAAAGGTTTCCATTATTTATATTCCACATAATTCACATTTCCTGTTGCTGCATGATTCTTTTCCTCCTGTAGCAAACAGGCTCAAATTACGATCCTACAGCTGTATGCATGCACCACTGTGTTGCTTCCTAGTTGTGTTTGAGAGACAAAATTAACACTAATTACCAAGATTAATATCAATGGTTCAATGTTCCTATTAATGATTATTCCAGTAATTAGAATCAGCAGGATGAAATGAACTGAGGTTAAAATGTTTACAGGTAAATCCAGCTGCTCTCTATGTTCTCTCCTCTGAAATGAGATATACAGCCTGTGGTCTACCCAGGCACTCTGGTTTACACCATTTGGCATGAGGAGAAAGTTTGGCATGTCTCACTGTTCACGCGACGTGGTTAGAGAGATTCTTTCTCCTTTAATCCTCCAAATTGTGTTGGTTTTTCCACAAGGAAAGAATAACATATGCCATGTCCCAGGGAAAAAGACGAGTGACCTTCAAGGGGATTGGGAGATTTGAAATGACATTAGACTAGTTAGAAAGACAATGGCAGATGCATTTACTCAAATACGATATTACTAAAAGACTGCAGTCAAAATATGGTTGTAGGAAATTACTGTAAATGAAGATAAAAGTAAGAAAAATGGCACTGTAAACCCCAGTGAATAGACACTGGATGTCTGTTGTCTGCTCGTGAGAACGAATCAAGTCTCATCATAATAATCATAATTGATATCACCATAAACTAAGATGTAATCTCTCTAAGAAAGTCTCATGTTGAGATCAACAACCATTATTCTATCACCTTGAGCTCCTGTCCTTAGGAAAGTGTGGGCAATTGTAGAGGACATGACATGTCTTTTGTCCACAGTGGCTGAAGCATAGCAGGTTAAACCAGACCACAGTAAGCCGCTACGCTAGCTCCAGCACCAGCCTCAGGCTTGTGGTCGAAGATATACATCTTCTGGGACGCTGTTTCAGCTCTAACTAACCGCATTTGTGGACAATTTACAGTGGTGGATCTCTGTTAAAACCCACCAATAAATGAATCTATGGGGTGTGGGGCTGGATGTCTGCAGGTTGCCAGGCCCAAGATAAATTGCTGCGAGTTTCTGCACCGTCTGGCAATCTTAATCCTCAATAATCAAGGCCAGCAGAGTCAAGAAAAAGAGTTAGAGCACAGACACGTCGGGGCTCAGGCTAAAGAAAAATCCTCGGACCAATATTTCTCCAGCTCTGTGAGCTTACTCCAGTCTCATTCTAAGTCTCTGTTTATGAACTCAGAGTATAGTCGAGACGAGACTAAGGACTGGTTACAAGCACAGAATCGCACCTGCCTTTTCAAGGATCTTTACGCCCAAAGGTTAAAAAGTACCTCAGTTTATCAACAGGTTAGGTAAGGCATAAGATTCATAAGACTGACACAAGCCGGAGGGAATGTGATGTGACCCAGACTCATGAGATTACAAACAAACTGTTAGATGCTAGCCTGCCTAAGCATCCTCTGAGCATCTTCTCAGATAAGTGTCCATTTCATGAGCAGGGGGAGAGCATCATGGCATGATTACAACACGGCAAATGTCAGATATTCTTCATCCCCACTTACCATCTGCTGTGAGGGTCGATTGGAAAATGCTGACCCTCATCAGTAGCAGCCCTCTCTCTTGCCACCGAAAGACAGAAATTCTCTGACCTCTAAAAATATGGCACAAGTTACAGCACCCAGCCAACCAATCAGCATCCAGGGCCATGGCAGCGGGGCAGACAGACACTTCTCCTCGAGCCAAGAGTTGACAGGAGTGTGGTTTATTTAAGCGAGGCAGAATAAAATAGATTTGCTATGACAAAGAGAAAGACACCGCTGGGCTGTGTCAAATTACTGCAGGAGGCATGAATTATTCATCTGCAAAATACACTGGATCAAATGTTGAGGAGGGATTAAGGCTAGTGAGGATTGTTAGTGTCTATAAAAACCCCTGACACGGGCACGTGAATAGGTTTGCTCTCCCGCTCCCCCGCTCCATGTGTACATGTGAACAGCATGCCCCCTTGAGCTACACGGTTTCACCTGCTTTTATCCTCCAATGCCTCGTTTCCAAGGTGTTAAACATGTCTATCTGATTTCCCGGGGCACAGACAGCAGCCTCACACCGTGCTGCCCCTGCCCAACCTAGCAAGCACCTTCTTCATGTGCACAGGCAGTTGGTTTCCACAGAAATGCCAGGGAGCCAGGCAAGCTAATCCCTCCGCTGTGGCAAAGATGGATGTGTCAGTCCGCATCCATCCATCTGTTGGTGCCCCCTATCTGTCAGCTCCCAGTATCTCCTATCTGCAAGCAAAATGAATGCCACGGTGGGTCTGAATGAGGGTGGTCAGCTTGACAGAAACCCCTGAGGCCAACGCCCAGATAACTCCAGGAGCTTTGGAGATGAATTGCAGGAGCTTCACATGAGATGGAGCCACAATGCAATTTTGCCCAGCAGTCCAGATACAGTATATGAAGGTAGGAGGGGGGCAGGACAGTTAGCTGGGAGCTTTCAGTCAGATAACCTCCCAGTGAAATCTGACCAATACTAACAGCAGGCCCGGTGAGATCCAGAGAGGATTACAGCAGTGGAGTGAACAAGAGGAACAAAGCCACACTCATCCCTGTGTGTCATCCCTGTTTATGAGGAAGCATCAGATCCTGAGTGGACTAAAGCCTCCATCTTGGTTCTGACTATGTCTCCCTCAGGCAGACCTTGAGGCCACAGCCCTCGCAGCCCTACTGGTGGCACATGCCAACATCCTTCCGCCACAGCCTTTCTTTTTCTCCACGAAAACATCAAGTCACCTGGGGACAATTCCCAGACCACAACAGAATACAGATGACCTTTTGTGACCAGATCCGATGGGTAGGTTATTTATCGACTGAGCTCTCTGTTGACTCTATTGAATAAAAGTGCCAGTGGACATGCTATATAATATTATAAACTAGGTGGTTTGAGCCCTGAATGCTGATTGGCTGACAGCATTGATATATCAGACCGTATACCACGGGTATGGCAAAACATGTATTTTTACTGCTCTAATTACATTGGGAACCAGTTTCTAATAGCAATACGGCACCTCAGGGGGTTGTTGTGTGTATATATATATATATATATATATACCAAACTACCAAACTTCCTCTGGCCTTATTGCTTAAGTATACAATAGCCACTTATTGAACACTGCTTAAGATACAAGACACTGTATACAGTACATGTAGTATTTGTAAAGAGATGGCAATCAAGAAGAACCGCTAAGTGTTTGTTAAACATACTCAAATTAAGCATCTCCCAAGACGCATTGCTCATAGAACGGGGTCAGACACTTTCCATGTTCCTCTTGAAGATCCTTAGGCAACCCCAGGGTCAGAGACTGGAGCCAGCAGCTAACACATGAGGCGGGCGAACAGGCGGGCGAGCGTGAAGCAACAGACAGGAAAGAAACACAGACTAATGAAACAGACTATCTGGGGTATTTATTTCAGGGTGAAGAAATTAATAAGCATGAAAAATAATAATCCTCAACACATTGCAGGCCAAATGCAATGATTAATGAAAAAACTGCCGACCCAATTATTTCAGGCAGAACAAAAGGCAACGGTAAAGATTGTTGAAAGGGTAAACAATGGGGAGAGCCTGGCTGGCTGTGCGCAAACAACTCAGACACAATTAAACCCACGCTGGCTGCATCTGCTCCCAGAGCCCTGCCTGGTGCACTATCACGCTGACACAGCGTGCTGCAGGCCTAGCATGGGAGGAGCAGTGGAACCTGGGCTGTTTACCTGGCTAATGCCCAGACAGCAGTGGCCAATCACTTTCCTCTGTTGCTTTACCGACTGCTGGGAGATCAGCAGATGCTTTCAAGGCCAGATGAGTCACAAAGCACAATAAAAAACACCATGATGTTATTAACTCATTTATTACCCAGTCCCTGCAGGATTCTGCAATCACATTTTCTAAAATCAACAATTCCCTGCATATTATGCGAGGGCTTGAAAATTTGATCAATCCCGGCACTATTTCCGCGTAAAACAGTCAAATCATAGCAACATTATTGCATATAATTGACCCATTACCACAGTACAAAAAGAGGAGTAGCAAATTTCAACCAATAATGTCAATAAACCTTTTTCCTCGTCAGCGTATTTTTGCAAAACAATCATTGCGAAATGTCAGAATATCCGCAGCAAAATCAAGCATTTATGCTTGCAAATATCACAAGAAAATCCTGGAGGGACTGCTTTTATTAGCATTGGCTTAAACTACTAAAGGTCATATTTGTGAGCTTCTACAAATCACATGTTCTTTTGTATAGATGGGATTCAAAGGATGATACAGCAGTGTTTCCCAACCCTGGTCCTCCAGTACCCCAAGTACACCGTTTTGTTGTAGCCCTTGACAAACGCACCTCATTCAACTCATTGAAGGCTTGATGATCAGTTGACAAGTTGAATCAGGGTTACAATACAAATGTGTACTGTTGGGGGTACTCGAAGACCAGGGTTAAGAAACATTGTGCTAGAAGACGGATTGGACCAGAGAAGGTTCATGCCAACACTGTGTTTTAAATAGGTCTTATGTGAGTTGAAGCACAGCCAGACTGTGGATTGACACAGGAGGCCAAGATGAACAATTCAGAACAATTCTGATAATGACACGCTGCCGGAAGAGTGCATTACATTCCATTATGGCGTCCTACAAAGCCTGACACATCTACACACACACACAGGCAGGCAGACGAGCAGGGAGAGACCCCTGGCCAAATCCACCCCGTGCTACGCCCAAACAGATAAATACTGCTCACGTCAGCTGCTCTGCATGTTTAGGTCTCCTAATGGCTCTGTGTACCTCGCCTGGCAAAGAAAAACAAATCCTCAGGTATCAAATGTGTCATAAAGACTGACCAGGAACCCAACAAGTGCAATAATGTTGGCTAGATCATTAATGGGGGAGAAAAGCACCACGAGCATTCTCTCCATTTCTCAGTCTGACCTTCTCTCTCTTTCTTTCTATTTTGTCGCTCTCCCTTTCTCTCATTCTCTCCAGTCCTCTTTCCTACTCTCCTCTAATTTTCTGGTTTATTAGGAGTAGGTTAAATAGCCTGTCCTCAGCTCCTACACACAGCCATAAGGTGAAGGGGCCACAATGACAGAACCTCTCTGTTACTTCCTACAGTAGATTTATACACAGTCCTCACAACAAAAGGGCCACAGAGGCCAAGGCACTTCTGGGCCTTGTTAGACAGGCCCTTGATTGGCTGGTCAGACAAACTGAGAGCAGGCTCTTGTCACACATGAGAGCATCTGCTTAGTCCTGTAACATTACCCTGCTCTCATCTCATTCAGCAGAGCTGAGTGGTTTGATCCGCTTACCCCACCGCCACAGGAGTAAATAGAAACACTGAGGAAAATGTCAACAAGACGCTTTGTGATGCTAAAAGATACATCTGATTAAATATGCTCCCAATTTACCTCTAGCACCAAGCCACAGCTTGACAGGAGAAGCAGAGATAATGAAAACACAGACACGCCACTTACCTGATCATCGCCAAAAACCGGTAGCTTTTCGAACTTCAGATGAACACTCCCAATATGAAACCAGTCCAGAGGAATCAGGTAGGCCTCATTTTTTTTAAATTCCCAATCATCTACGTTGCTAGTTCAGGTGGTGTTCAATCTGACATGCCATGTTTTCTAATATTCATAAATTGCACAAATAAAGACTAGTTATGGAGAGAAATCTATTTGGAAATTGTCGTTTGATGTGGACCAATTCTGTGGCTCATGCTGGGGGCGGGACATAAAGTATTAATGGTTACCATAATCCACCATATTTACTACAATATTCAATCTTCTGCCTTCAAGCTAGGTTTCCTTTGACACATTGCTGCTGGCGTGCGTGACAAAAGGATTTTTTTGCCACAATTGTGTTCTCATGAGCCTTGATGTTACTTAGGAAGAGTGCAGTACCTTCAGAATGCATTCATACCCCTTGACCTTTTTTGTTACAGCCTGAATTTTTCTCTCACCCATCTATAAACAATACCGCATAATGACAAAGTAAAAAAATGTTTTTAGATTTTTTTTGCAAATGTAATTGAAAATCAAATACAGAAATATGTAACTTACATAAGTATTCACACCCCTGGTTCAATACATGTTAGAATCACCTTCGGCATAGATTACAGCTGTGAGTCTTTCTGGGTAAGTCACTAAGAGCTTTGCACACCTGGATTGTACAACATTTCCACATTATTCCTTCCAAAAATCTTCAAGCTCTGTCAAATTGGATTTTGATCATTGCTAAACATCCATTTTCAAGTCTTGCCATATATTTTTTAAGCCGATTTAAGTCAAAACTGTAACAAGGTCTCTCAGAAACATGTCATCTTGGTAAGCGACTCCAGTGTAGATTTGGCCTTGTGTTTTAGGTTATTGTTCTGCTGAAAGGTGAATTTGTGTCCCAGTGTCTGTTGGGAAGCAGACTGAACCAGGTTTTCTTCTGAGATTTTGTCTGTGCTTAGGTCTATTCTCTTTCTTTTTTATCCTGTACAGACTTCCTTCTCTTCACTTTGTCACTTATGTTAGTATTGTGGAGTAACTACAATGTTGTTGATTCATCCTCACTTTTCTCCTATCACAACCGTTTCCTTCCTCTCCGGCAAACTGATTTAGGAAGGACGCCTGTATCTTTGTAGCGACAGGGTGTATTGATACACCATCCAAAGTATAATTGATAACTTCTCCATGCTCAAAGGGAAATGTAATGTCTGCTTTTTACATTTTTACACATCTGTGTTTGAAATTCCCTGCTCGACTGAGGGACCTTTCTGTGTGGGGTACAGAGATGAGGTAGTTATTTTAAAAAATCATGTAAAACACTATTATCACACACAGAGTGAGTCCATGCAACTTATTTTGCGACTTCTAAGCACATTTTTACTCCTGAACTTATTTAGGCTTGCCGTAACAAAGGGGTTGAATTACTTATTGACTCATGACATTTCAGCTTTTAATGTCTAATTAATTTGTAAACATTTCTTAAAACATAATTCCACTTGGACATTATGGGGTTTTGTGGGTAGGCCAGTGACACCTGTGCGTCAATCTAAGGAACATAATAAAAAATCCCCGTCGAAATCCGTCAGTTTAAACTAGAGATTTGCATGGGCTGCGCCTCAATACTTTGCATCCGCCTACGTCAGCCTGCTGCGTCTGCGGAGGAAGGTGGTGGAGCTACAGCATTTGTCAGACCATGAGACATCCAGAAAATCTGTCTTCTCTGAAAACACATGTGGCGTCCGAACGGTTTGGCGTCCAACTATTACGACCAGTCTATGGAAAGGGGAGACTCTCACGAACACAGTGTGTGTCCCCCCCCCCCCCCCCCCCCCCATTTTGCTCTGCGACCCCCACAAGTGTCACGGGACTCGTCTGAAGGTAACCCATACAAACAAATGTAAGTATGTAGGTAGTTTTGTGTCCCAAAAATATCCCTTTTGACTGTCTTTTCTGTCATTTATGAATTTGTTAGTCAATGTGTTTCTGAGACTTTTAGAAGTGTTTTAATCAATTTAAAATTCAGACTGTAACAAGAAAATATGAAAAAGTCAAGGGGTGTGAATACTTTCTGAAGGCACTATAAATCACCATATGAAGGCACAATAATGATATTCATGAAAACAAATGACAGCATAATCTAATTGAAGGTGAAACCATGGCACCTTTGTTTCACTCTGTGTCCCCAAGTGTTGACTCCTACTGTACTGTTTGTATATAGGTAGCTAGTATTGGAGGATTAGTGATAAGGACAAAAGCTGAAAAACCTTACCTAATACTCCAAGCCGATAGTTCACTGTGATGACGATAACATTGCCGTAACTTGCCAAGATGCTGCCGTCAAACATATTCCCAGTGCCCTCCATGTAGGATCCCCCATGGATGAATACCATCACAGGCTTAGGGCTGCCGCTTTCACGGATGTCTGCAAGAAGGGGAAGGAAATTATTAAAGGACAAATTAAAGCCGACAGCTGGAGATGCAATCTGAATTGTGGACGCTTTGCCTTTCTCATAATTTGTGGCACATTGACTTTGTTTTGAGACTATTTCTGGTTTGCACGACAGATAGTTCATTTTCTACGTGACAAGTATGACATGTTCCTGGTGATTGAAAATTGAAAATTAATCCTATTTTTTAGTTTCAGGAAATTTTATGGGCTGTTTTTAATTTTCGGAGGGCCAATAAACTGTCAGCATTAAAGAAGAGCAGAGATTCAAATTGACATTTCAATTTATGCGGCACAAAAATCTAGTTTTAATCTAATAAAACAGATTGAACCTAAATGTTTTCACAAACATTCTTGAAGAAAAGTTTTTAATTACATTTCAGACATCCAACGTTTTTCCCTTTAACAATGTGTTATGCTTACTGAACTTTGCATAATGATTTCAGCTCAACTGATGCTGTCCAGAGTCTTTACAAAGGAGGACATCTAGATTGGGCACTGGGTTCGAATTAAATGGGGGATAGGGATACAAAAAAATGGCTTCCGATTACTTTCATCTTTCATAAAAGCAGAAAGGCTTTTCATCTTGAGTGCAAAATGTCCACATACATGTTCAATATCTCATTGATGTTTGGTGTTGGGGGACTCACTTGCAAGAGGTCTCAGTGCTGAGGAAAGTAATTAAATAGTAACAAAATAAAAGAATAGAATTTTCCAAAAAGCCTTCTCTTACGGCAAAAAAAAATGAGGCCGTATTTGCAGAATCCAGGCCCTCTCTCTGTTCTTTTAGTTGATTTTCTTCCTCCCACTCTATCTTTCTTGTTCTCGATCTCTCTCTCTCTCTCTCTCTTTATCTCACTCTCACTCACATTTCCAGTGAAAGTGAAGGCTCCTACAGAGGAGTAGAGAAGGAAGGAAAGGCCAGGACAACTCTCATCTTCTCTTCCTCAGTAGGCAATGCACCACAACTCCTATATTATTGATTAGGACTGAGCAGCTGCAGAGTGTGTGTGTGTGCGCAAAAACATAAGTTAGTGGGAGAAAAGAGAGGGAGACAAGGAGAGAAAGAGAGCTCCGAAGGAAAAATCTTGATTATTTTCTGAAATTGCACATCAGAATCCTAACATCTTCCATTCACGTTGATTAATTACTTTAAATCGCAGAATATGATTTGATTTGATTTGAATAGCAGCTGTATTCATGCAAGTGTGTAAACTAGTGATGCATTGAGACAGGAGAGTAATACCTGATCTCTCTCGATAGTTACAAACAGAACAGCAAGGCAATTTATTAAATCTGTCAAATAAAACTAGAAATTAAGACTAACTGGAAAGATTCTGTGTCTGTCTGTGTAAATGCATGCATACATCTGTGCATGAGAGAGATTCTTACAGTAACTTGTGTCGCCCCTCTCTGTCTCTTGTGCGGGTGCCAGCAGCAGATTAAAGTGACACACATCTGGCCACAGAGGGTTATGGCCGTGGTGTGTAGAGTACTGGATTTCCATTACATAATGCATGTCATTCACTGTCCTTTCTGCTGTTTGTTCTTTTGTTCACTTCAGCTTTGTGAGTGGCAAAAAAAGCAAGTGTACATTCACATTTCTTTGGAGGGATTCCAGGCTTCTCTGACCAAGGTCCAAGAATTGTAAACCTCCATAAATGAGGAATAGAAGCCAGGGAATTATGTGTGCTGGCGTGACGGAGTTAAGAACGTACAGGAAGCTCACTCCACAGCTAGCTTGAAATATCGCAGTTGGAGCTATTGAATGAAGATATTTTTCAATGGCTCACACAGTTGGTGCGTTGTCAATGAGGGTGGTCACGTGTGTCTGCGAGCAGAGGATCACTGGTCCGAACGCGGTATAAGGGCAGGGACAGAAGAATAAGCTATACTGTTAGCAGCACACTGACGTCTGTTTCACTGGTGCCGTCAAGCCAGGGTCGCTCGCTGTGTGGTAAGTTTAGAAGGGGTGGTGGAAACTATACGGTTAGCAGCACACTGGCATCCGTTTCACTGGCTTTTGAGATTCAATGGCAATTTGGTCTAAACTCGGCCTACTAATCACAGGCTTCTTTCATGCATGCTACGTGAACACCATGGCGCGCTAGGCTCGTCCTAGCTGGAGGTAAATGGAGACAAGGTACAGCGTAAGTGAGGACAGGTGCATTCCTATAAAGATGCTCACATGACAGAAGACAAGCTGCAGAAGCAATGCACTGCAATGCCACCCGTAATATCTGTATGACCTTGCAGACAAGATATAAAGAGAATGTCCCTGTAATAATCCTCCGGAGGACCAAAGCTTCCAGCCATTACAAATCCACGGGTGTGTCGGCAGCTACAAAGAACGCCACATCTTACATTCCATGACATGGAGAGGTTCCATGGTTCCAATGGTTCCATTGTTTTTGTTTGACTTCATATCTCTGTTGTGGCTATAGGTTACACGTTGAAAGAGCACTATCAGTGAGACAGCAAGCCGATTGGTCCTTGGAAAACTTAATTCACAGATCTCAGTGCGTTGGTTTTCACAACATATTGTCTTCTGTCTCAGAGATGATTATTCATATGCCCTGGATTCTTTATCAAGTGAATAGGCTACTTGAGAGGCTTGCTGGGATTTCACTGTATATGTGTGTGCCTTCTTTAATCTTTTGATGTGTGTACTCAGCAAATCGCAAGTTGCTGCAGATCAAAGATAGCTGTTGCATTTCTCGTTTAGTTTTCCGTAATTGGTGTTTATTTCACCAGATTATACAGGAGATGTACATTATTAAGGCTGTGTTCTGTCATTAAGTAGGAAGATCCCTTTCTCACTCCCTCTTTGAATACATTCATTTGTGGTTATTAGAGTACTTTATTCTGTTTTATTACTTTTCAGTGAGGAACCCCTTTTATATTTGTCAATTTCAAATTGTGGCCTTGATCACAAGGCTTATATCACTGTGCCATAATGTACTTGAATTTGTGTAAAATAGTGATGAAGAGGCCTCATTAATAAGAAGGAACTTTGTGATCAACATGTTGCAAGTCATTGCCCATAACAATCCAGGAACATCCATACATGTTGCATAGGAAACTTATTTTTTTTAATATAACACAACTGAAGGTGACTTGTGTTAGTATTGATCGGGTTATCCAATTCCCCAGGGTTGCAATGGTATCTTTTATTTTAGAAAAAAAGAGTAGAGCTTTAAAAAAATCATGCAAAAATGTATTAAGATTTGATTGAAGGGTTAATAGTCTCTTTTAGGTGGGATGCAACATGTAAAAAAAAAAATCAATAAAAAGAATTCAAGCAAAAACCTACGTTAGATTATTAACGATTACGTACTCTGGAATGACGGGAGACATTAAACATACTCTTAAAACATCAAGCAAAAAAGACAAAACAAATCCAGCAAAAATGACGAAGAAAAAAAATCTTCAATAAAAAAAGAAAAAAAGGACAAGAAATGTAAGAAAAACAAAGAAGAAAAATTTGAGAGTTCCTTGTCATGCAAATCAGTTTGGCATCAAAAAATACCTTCATCCTCCACCCCGTCATTATCATCTAAATCATCATTGTGTTTCTTTGTAAGGGGACCTAGGATCAAGAATGGAGAAGATGGAGGAAACAGAGAATACAAGAACACACAAACCTTATAAATGCTCGAAAGAAAAATACATCTTAAGTGATTTTCCCTGTGAAAAATCAGACTGAAAGAGAAGAATGTAAACAATATGATACACATTTGTGGAGCTTGGTAGTAGGACTTTTGTTCAAGTCCTGTACAAGAAAGTTTTTCAAAATAGGACTGTTTCTTTCAAAAAGATTCAAGAATGTAAGATAAGTCCTTTTCAGTAAAACAGAAAGTGTATTTTCAGAACAAAGCTTTACCTCATGTCATTATCACCCCTCTATCACAATTTTTCAAGTAAATTGACAATCATATAATTAACTGTTCTTGATTACTCCTAAGAAGCCAATGACTATATCCTCTGCATCATTTTGACTCAACATGTAAGGACATTTTTGGGGGTGTCTTGTAAAATTAAGTTCCAATAAGTAGCGCACGTCTGCAAATTTTCATGGAGATTGAATGTGCTAAAAGATAATTCCCTAAGATTGAATCACAAGTGGACTCAACAAATATAAAACAATCTCACCCTTTTGAAGGAGAGAGGACTTATGCAAAATAGAAGCTAAATTAAGTAATGTCATTGCAGGATCACAGCAGATCACAGATTGCAGGATCATAGCAGATCACACGGTGCAGGATCACAGCAGATCCCACAGCGCAGGATCACAGCAGATCACACAGCGCAGGATCACAGCAGATCACACAGCGCAGGATCACAGCAGATCACACAGCGCAGGATCACAGCAGATCACACAGTGCAGGATCAGAGCAGATCACACAGTGCAGGATCACAGTGCCAAGTGGATGAAGTCATTCCAAACACACAGAGAGGTTAATTTGCTTCATTGTCTCTTATAGGTTCCATTATATAACAGGGAATAGGTCAGAGACTGCAGCAGAGTAAACCAAGACAGGATTCATTTAGAGAGAAACAGCACATAATCTACAGTAATGGACTGTAATACAAACACGACACAGATGGACAAACAGACAGACAGGCATACAGAGAGACAGACGGGCACACGCGTGCACACACACACACGCACACTACAAGGTTGACAAAGCTGTAGTCTAGACACATGCAAGCCTCCATTAGGGTCAAGCATGTGCAAGCAGAGAGCAGCAGAGGCAAGAGTGAGAGACAGTATGGCTAATGAAAGAAGCCTTCACACACACACCACTCAAAGTCATTCTGCCTATGATCATGCTCCAACATGACCATACAGCACAGCAGATCAAAAAAAAAGGGAAGTAATGCGAGGCAGGGATGAGAGGGGGGGAAATCGAAATGCTCTGTTTTCTATTTCATTCTATAAAAATAGTCCAGACACGTATTTTTCCCATGTCTTGTAGCCAGAACAGAACTCGAGAGGGAATAGCATGACAACACTTTCATTTCTAGCAGCGTTCTGGAGAAGAAAAACATTTGACGTTAACATCACGTTTCACCCAGCAGGGTTGATGAGATTGATTTTGTGAAATACATAGCAAAAAGGGAAACAGTTACCAAAATAAAGCCTGTATGGTAAATGAATTGAGATGCTGGAGCAGTGTCCTGCAGTGTCCTGTGACATGACTGTGACATGTCCCCTAACTGAGGGGATGGTTGGATTATATCAGTCAGGACAGCAATTTCAATAAATTCCCTCTATTTCCAGAAATCCTCCAACCGGGATTTCAGGAAAAACCAGGGAATATATTAAAAGTTCCCAGAAATTGCAACCCTAAGCATGACAGCATGCTGTCAGCATCACATGTCACAACTAAACTCCAAGTGACTGAGGGGCAGGCCCCACACAATGACCTCTCAACCCGTTCTGACCCCCTTGGAGAACTCAACACTTGTGTGTCACACCTGGCTCCACTGCACTGATTAGAGAGGCTCTCTGATTTTCTGTCTTTCCCAGTCTTTATTGTCTCTCTCTGTCCCTTGACCTCTGTCTACCTCTCTCTTCCTTTCTTTCCTCTGTCTCTCCATCTGTTTGACTGGTAACCTGTCTGCCTGTGTTGCTGTCTCTGTCCCTGTCCCCCCCCCCCCCACTCTCTGCCTGTCTTACCAGTGATGCTGTCTCCCAGTCAGATGGTAGATTTATTACTGTAGCCTAGCTCTTACACACCCTTTCTAAATTAATTTCCATATCCCTCTTTCTGACGATATTGATTTGTGTTCATCTCTGAATGACAAAGTGCAACTTCATGCTCGAGCACTCTGTAATGCAGGAAAACAGGTGGGCCAGTGCAGCGTGCAGCAGGCGGCCGACTCCAGGGATACTAGCGCCCTTAACACTTTAATAGACTATGAACCCCGAGGCTCCAGCCAGATGAGGTAATTAATGCTTAGAGCTCAATCTATCTCACATTGTGCACATTACGACACATTCGTCAAGTATCTTAGACCTATGAAATGGAAACAAACCAACTCAATCATAGATTTGACCATTAAAACAATAGGATCTCAGTCTATAACATACAAAAGTTAATAAATCTGGGGATTATGCACGGACCTCTGATACAGTACTGATTATAAAACGTATTTTTCCAAGTATAAATATTTCCCATCCCTTGATAAATTACTGAATGTGTCTATGGTGAAATAAATATGCTGAAATATTTCATTCAATGCAGGCGGTGCCATAACATGTTGATCATGAGCAGAATACAAAAGAATCTATCTTTCATATGTAGTCCAACAGCACAATAACCTATCTTTGACTATGCAGCCAATTACAGGGCTCACAGCTCTGTAGATCTCTTTGAGTAATGACACTATGGACTAGGACACTACTGACAACTTCCACCCATGTAATGTGCAGTTGGCTCTCAGACAGACAGACAGACAGACAGACAGACAGACAGACAGACAGACAGACAGACAGACAGACAGACAGACAGACAGACAGACAGACAGACAGACAGACAGACAGACAGACAGACAGACAGACAGACAGACAGACAGACAGACAGACAGACAGACAGACAGACAGACAGACAGATTCACACTTTCAAAGCAGAAACAATAACACAGCTCCCAGACAAATTCTCTGTTGTACGGCTGGGGATGATTTGACTGCGTTAACTTTCTAAAACAGTATAGTAACCTCAACCTGCACTCAGCGTTAAGCCAGCAACTAAACCAGGTATGCAGCTCTCCAGTGCTCTGTACTCAAACTATAGGCTTACAGACAGGCAGGGTAGACCATGTGACTACCACGTGCTCTGCAGAAGAAAAGCATCCTCTGGCTAACACTTCGTGATGTGTCGCAGAGTATACATCCAGTACAACAGATGACCCTCTCAGCTGTCTGCCTGCCTGTGACAAGGCTTCTCACACATGTAGGCTAACACATCGAGCCCAAGGCAACCAACCAGACCATATGGAACAAAAGTCTCGGCAACCGCCCTGATTTTCCCTCAGTTCCAACCCAGCACCCTGGCTGTCCTACTGTCTTACTACACATTTGAACTGCACTGTTGGTTAAGGGCTTGTAAGTAGGCATTTCACCATAAAGTCGACACTTGCTGTATTCGGCACATGTAACAAAAATATGAGATCCTACTACTGGTCACGTCTGACAGGGAGAGCGAGAGCATCAGCTACCCTCGTAGAGGGGAGACATACTATATTAAAAAGTGTGACATCTAAAGTACAGTATGAGGGGGAAAAGATGGCGCTTGTATGCTTTCTCTTTTGTTGACCAATTGCCACAGAATTGACCAAGATGGGACTGATTTTACATCCTGACCTGTCATATACAGTACAAAGCAGTTGTATCAGGAATCAACAGGAATCATCAGGAATCATCAGGAATCAACATGACTAAACCCTTTTACTCTCTTTGCAAAGCATCCCTGTCTTTTCTGTTTGCTTTCTTCCATGCAGCTGCTAGTGAGATAATCTAAGTAGGATAGTGTATAGGCACAGTGTTAGATCTGCCGTCAATCATCATTTCTTTCTTCAAAAATCATTTGTAACCTTGCCAGCATGAATATTTCACCAAGATTCATACGTATACTTTTATATAGATAAATATTCTCCACATGTACTGCTCACTGTGTAATACTGTGTAACATCAGTCACAAATGGTAACAACAGGAGTCTCATAAATATTTGATTCCCGTAACACGGCTGACATTCTAATGACTGTCAACAAGGGTCTCTGGACCCAACGAAAAAGGTTATGATGCTGGGTTTCAAATATCAGTAGTGAATTCCAGCAAAAAGATAGGTTATTTTCTTGGAAACCCCCCTTAGGGAGAGCAGAGAGGACCTGGGGACCCAAATGTCACAGCGCCTTTGGATTGTGAAGGTGCTGGTGCTCATTAGAGCCAGCCACTGACAGGATCTAAAGGCAGGTAACATCGGTGTGTGTGTGTGTGTGTGTGTGTGTGTGTGTGTGTGTGTGTGTGTGTGTGTGTGTGTGTGTGTGTGTGTGTGTGTGTGTGTGTGTGTGTGTGTGTGTGTGTGTGTGTGCGTGCGTGCGTGCGTGCGTGCGTGCGTGCGTGCGTGCGTGCGTGCGTGCGTGCGTGCGTGCGTGTGTGTGTGTGTGTGTGTGTGTGCGTGTGTGTGTGTGTGTGTAGCGGGGGGTTCATTAGGAGCTGTCAAAATGATAACAGGGACATAGAAAATGACACACCTAGTAATGAGCACCCTTCCTATTGAGGGGAAGTTGACAGGGGAGAGGGTCAGCAACTCAGCCCCCCGCCCCGCTGCAAGGAGCACACAGAAATATCAATCATTTGATGGAGCAAGTAGCTTTGCTATTGGCCAAGCCGGTCTGCGCAGAACCTTTCAGAACTTGATCATTTGATCATGAAGAGTGGCATCTCCATTCGTAAGCACCAGGACCAGTTAGATAGAGTATGACCGATTATCCAGCAGAGCAAAATATTGACCCAATTAAAAGTGCAGATACAGATGGTGCTAATTGTACTGGAGTCACAAGATGTAGTATTGGAAATATGATAATGATGATTTCTTATCGATGCTTCCTATTCTCATGGATTATTATGTCCTACTCTGCAGAAATAGTTATTTCTTATCAATCTACCGTATGTTCTCTCACTCATAACCCAGTCTACATACACAGTCCTGTCAATGCCTTTCTCCTCCAGGCCTACTAAGGCGAGTACATTTTTCAGCAAATACAGACATATTTATTTGATACGGTAGCAAGTCAGGCAACGTCTTTTTGGTGCAGATTTTTTGCATCCCCTCACTATGAAGAATGCTTCATTTATATCCCAAATCACTTTGATAGATCAAAAGGACATGAGAAAATCAAGTGTGGAAATGGCTGTGGTTGAGTCAGATGTCGCCCTAAGGTTTAGCATGTGAAATCCGCCATGGATACAAAGACCAAACAAGGAATTAACTCAAAACTGAGCTAATACCCCTCAATAAAACAACCTTCATGAGTCTAACTTTTTGCATGATCTGCTTATGTAATTCTGTCATTGCCAGGGATGCAGCCTGCTGAAATTGGTTTGGTTCCTTTACTCTCAAATTGGACCTTTCATGTCACAGCTATAAGGAGATTCTGAGGGATTCGACTTAACTTCCAGTAACAGTTACTCTGACAGGTTGTATTGCTCTGTCTCTCCCCCACTGTGTCTCGTCTTTTTGGGGGCTTGTAAGTAACCTATTGTATTTGGTGCATGTGACAAATACAGTCTGTCTGCTTATCTCTCTCTGTTTCTCTCACTTTCTTATTCCAGTTTCAGTTGATGCTGAGAGTGATTCAGGAGGCTCACCTTCAAACAGCTCAAATCTACCTACATCCTGACACCTGTAAACTTCCCCACTCACTAGCACCACCAAATCCAACATGCAGGTGACCAATGCACCTGCTTCAAAAACAAAACGATATGGTGTTATACTAGCTGGATGCACTAAGACTCCAGATGTGTTGTACTCTGACAGGAGAGGGACAGCCATGGTTCATCAGGGTTATAGCCCAGGACCCCAACATGACACGGAGAACGTAGCGGGCTTCCGAGACCAGGCCTCAGCAAGGCAATGGATGATTGGGAAAGAGGGATGTTCAAAGAGACCCCGTTACCAGCGGGAGAGCAAACGGGCTAATGTGCCACCGGATTCTATTTTCAAATCATTTCAATTTCAAAGTGCTGTAATACCATATGTGGCGGGGATGAAAGAGAGGACTGCAGTGCGTTGCTCAGCTCTGCCATCAACATCCCTCAACCCCAGCCCTCCTCTCCTCTCCTCTCAAACAGCACGTCAGCAGAATTAGGCATTATTTCCCAGCTCCAAAATTAATGCAAACATGTTCTCTTTCTCTCTTTTTGTAGTGCGTGCCTTTGATGTGGACTTGCAAGTTACTAATGTAGCTTTGAATCAATATTTCAATCTCTCCCATCCAATGAACCGGTATACATCCTACTCGAACTCACAAAATGGAATTTGGAAGTACATTTTTTTTTAAATCACAAAAACTAATGCAAGGTTGTTTTTTGTTGTTGTTTTGAACATAAGTTACAGATTTAGGTAATAATACTAATCATTATCATTATCATCATCATAATTCAAACCAGACCTCTGTCAATGGACACAAGTACAAGCTGTAAGCATAACAGTGTTGCAGACTAGGGCTGAATATTTTCCTGGTATTTCACAAATGTTCCATCCCAAGAATAAATCCCTTTTCTCCCGGATAACCTGGTATTTCCCGCCAAAACCGGAAGTGTCATTCAAAAGCATATAAATAGGCCTATGTCTGGATTTGATTAGAGCTTTGATCAAAAATTCAAGCCGGATGGTAGCTGAGCCTGATGAGCCATACATTTAAATACATTTTATGAGCCCTACATTTCATGATCCCAAGCCCCCAAAAAACCCAAATGATTGTGTTGTTATTAAATACATATATGATATAGGCTACTGAACATTACCCACAACAGAAAAAGACAAATAATGTATACCTTTCATAATATGTTACTCACCCACCTCCTCTTTCTCTCTCTATTGTTGTTTCACTCCTTCCTCGCTTTCAACAGTTAAATACATTTGTTGACCTTATCTTCATCATTCTAATGACATTATTGAATAATAAAGCACTAGAACTAGAATTAGCTGCAGAAGGCTTTCAGTTCTCTTCACAACTATTGAATGGTTATAAGCATAAATAACTGCTATAGCCTACCGGCATTGAGCGTTTGCTCTTCTTTCAAACTACCCATGGGTTATATTGGCTGTTGTATTTAACATTAAGCAAAAGCAAAGCTTTGCATCCCTCGTTGAAGTCTATTGGTATAGGAAATGCAAAAAAAATGATGTCCAGCCAGCTGTTCTAGTCTAGCTTTTTCTGCATGGGACTCCAAGACCTAATGAGCGTTTTTTTAAGGAGAGAGGCCATCGGAGCACAGGTGCGTGCATATTGCGCAAGAGACAGAGGCTATAAGTACAAAGCTTATCATGCATAACCCATTATTAACTAGCTAAATATAAGGCTAACATTGCATTGAATTTATTACCTGAAAGAGGTCGGGTATGACGTCTATATACAGTGCATTCGGAAAGTATTCAGACTTTTTCCACATTTTGTTACGTTACAGCCTTATTCTAAAATGTTTTATTTTTTTATTTTTTATGGATCATTAAAAAAAATCTAAATCAATCATCAATATACACACGATACCCCATAATGACTAAGTGAAAACAGGATTTAGAATTTTTTGAAAATGTGTAAAAAAAATAATAAACAGATACGTTATTTACATACAGTATGTATTCAGGCCATTCAATATGAGACTCAAAATTGAGCTCAGGTGCATCCTGTTTCCATTGGCCATACCTTGAGATGTTTCTACAACTTGATTGGAGTCCACCTGTGGTAAATTCAATTGATTGGACATGATTTGGAAAGGCATATCCAAGCCATGACGTCGAAGGAATTGTCCGAAGAGCTCCAAGACACCATTGTGTCGAGGTTCAGATCAGGGGGAAGGGTGCCAAACATTTCTGCAGTGTTTAAAGTCCCCAAGAAGACAGTGGACTCCTTCATTCTGAAATGGAAAAGGATTGGAACCACCAAGACTCTCCCTAGGGCTGGCCGCCCGGCCAAACTGAGCAATCGGGGGAGAAGGGCTTTGGTCAGGGAGGTGACCAAGAATCCCATGGTCACTCTGACAGAGCTCCGGAATTCATCTGTGGAGATGGGAGAACCTTCCAGAAGGGTAACCATCTCTGCAGCGCTCCACCAATCAGGCCTTTATGGTAGAGTAGCCGGACGGAAGCCACTCCTCAGTGAAGGCACATAACAGCCCGCTTGGAGTTTGCCTAAAGGCACCTAAAGGAGTCTCAAACCATGAGAAACAAGATTGTCTGGTCTTATGAAACCAATAATTAACTATTTGGCCTGAATTCCAAGCATCAAGTATGGAGGAAACCTAGCACCATCCCTACAGTGAAGCATGGTGGTGGCAGCATCATACTGTGGGGATGATTTTCAGCGTCAGGGACCGGGAGACAACCATAAACACCTGATTGGTGGAGTGCTGCAGAGATGGTTGTCCTTCTGGAAGGTTCACCCATCTCCACAGAAGAACTCTTGCCAAGTGACCATTGGGATTTTGGTCACCTTCCTCACCAAGGCCCTTCTCCTCCGATTGCTCAGTTTGGCTCAGTTCAATTTAATCATGATGGAGGTCACTGCTGTACAGTTGAAGTCGTAAGTCTGCATACACTTAGGTTGGAGTCATTAAAACTCATTTTTCAACCACTCCACAAATTTCTTGTTAACAAACTAACGTTTTGGCAAGTCGGTTAGGTCATCTGTTTTGTGCGTGACACAAGTAATTTTCCCAACAATTGTTTACAGACATATTATTTCACTGTATCACAATTCCAGTGGGTCAGAACTTTACATATACTAAGTTGACTGTGCCTTTAAGCTTGGAAAATTCCAGAAAATTATGTCATGACTTTACAAGCTTCTGATAGGCTAATTCACATCATTTGAGTCAATTGGAAAAAGTCAACCTGTGGATGTATAGCAAGGCCTAACTTCAAACTCAGTGCCTCTTTGCTTGTCATCATGGGAAAATCAAAATCAATCATCAATCTACACACGATACCCCATAATGACTAAGTGAAAACAGGATTTAGAATTTTTTGAAAATGTGTAAAAAAGAAATAAACAGATACGTTATTTACATACAGTATGTATTCAGGCCATTCAATATGAGACTCAAAATTGAGCTCAGGTGCATCCTGTTTCCATTGGCCATACCTTGAGATGTTTCTACAACTTGATTGGAGTCAACCTGTGGTAAATTCAATTGATTGGACATGATTTGGAAAGGCATATCCAAGCCATGACGTCGAAGGAATTGTCCGAAGAGCTCCAAGACACCATTGTGTCGAGGTTCAGATCAGGGGGAAGGGTGCCAAACATTTCTGCAGTGTTTAAAGTCCCCAAGAAGACAGTAGACTCCTTCATTCTGAAATGGAAAAGGATTGGAACCACCAAGACTCTCCCTAGGGCTGGCCGCCCGGCCAAACTGAGCAATCGGGGGAGAAGGGCTTTGGTCAGGGAGGTGACCAAGAATCCCATGGTCACTCTGACAGAGCTCCGGAATTCATCTGTGGAGATGGGAGAACCTTCCAGAAGGGTAACCATCTCTGCAGCGCTCCACCAATCAGGCCTTTATGGTAGAGTAGCCGGACGGAAGCCACTCCTCAGTGAAGGCACATAACAGCCCGCTTGGAGTTTGCCTAAAGGCACCTAAAGGAGTCTCAAACCATGAGAAACAAGATTGTCTGGTCTTATGAAACCAATAATTAACTATTTGGCCTGAATTCCAAGCATCAAGTATGGAGGAAACCTAGCACCATCCCTACAGTGAAGCATGGTGGTGGCAGCATCATACTGTGGGGATGATTTTCAGCTTCAGGGACCGGGAAACAACCATAAACACCTGGAGGGACTGGTGCACTTCTCAAAATAGATGGCACCATGAGGTAGGAAAATGATGTGGATATATTGAAGCAACATCTCAATACATCAGTCACAAAGTTAAAGCTTGGTCGCAAATGGGTCTTCCAAGTGGACAATGACCCCAATCATACTTCCAAAGTTGTGGCAAAATGGCTTAAGGACAATAAATTCAAGGTATTGGAGTGGCCATCACAAAGCCCTGACATCATCCTATAGGACATTTGTGGGCAGAACTGAAAAGGCGTGTGTGAGCAAGGGGGCCTACAAACCTGACTCGATTACACTCGCTCTGTCAGGAGGATTGGGCCAAAATTCACCCAATTTATTGTGGGAAGCTTGTGGAAGGCGACCCGAAACGTTTGACCCAAGTTAAACAATTTAAAGTCAACGCTACCAAATAGTAATCGTGTGTATGTAAACTTCTGACCCACTGGGAGTGTGCTGAAATAAATAAAAGCTGAAATAAATAATTCTCTCTACTATTATTCTGGCATTTCACATTCTTAAAATAAAGTCGTGATCCTAACTGACCTAAGACAGGGAATCTTTACTAGGATTAAATGTCAGGAATTGTGAAAAATTGAGTTTAAATGTATTTGGCTAAGGTGTATGTAAAATTCAAATTTTAACTGTATGTTCTTGGGGACCTTCACTGCTGCGGAAATGTTTTGGTACCCTTCCCCAAATCTGTTCCTCAACACAATCCTGTCTTGGAACTCTATGAAAAATTATTTTAACCTCATGGCTTGGTTTTGCTCTGACATGTACTGTCAACTGTGGGACCTTATATAGACAAGTGTGTGTGTCTTTGTCACACAGCCCAGAGGCGCCAGAGCCCCTCAGCCCAGAGGCGCCAGAGCCCCTCAGCCCCTCAGCCCAGAGGCGCCAGCGCCCCTCTGTCCCGAGCTGCCGCCCCTCTGTCCCGAGCAGCCGCCCCTCTGTCCCGAGCTGCCGCCCCTCTGTCCCGAGCTGCCGCCCCTCTGTCCCGAGCTGCCGCCCCTCTGTCCCGAGCTGCCACCCCTCTGTCCCGAGCTGCCGCCCCTCTGTCCCGAGCTGCTGCCGCTCAGTCCAGTGGGGTCATTAAGTAGGGTCGCCGTAGCTAGGAGGCCACTGAAGCGGACACGGTGGGGGACTAAAACTACGGTGAAGTGGGGGTCACGTCCAGCACCAGAGCCGCCACCGCGGGCAGATGCCAACCCTCCCCAATAGGTTCAGGTTTTGCGGCCGGAGTGGGTACTGTCACACCCTGACCATAGTTTGCTTTGTATGTTTCCATGTTTTGGTTGGTCAGGGTGTGATCTGAGTAGGCATTCTATGTTGGACGTCTTGTTTGTCTATTTTTATGTCTGGCCTGATATGGTTCTCAATCAGAGGCAGGTGTTAGTCATTGTCTCTGATTGGGAACCATATTTAGGTAGCCTGGGTTTCACTGTGTGTTTGTGGGTGATTGTTCCTGTCTCTGTGTTTTGCACCAGATAGGGCTGTTTTTGGTTTTCCGCATTTATTGTTTTTGTTAGTTTATTCATGTCTAGTGTCTTTATTAAAGAACATGAATAACGACCACGCTGCGTTTTGGTCCGCCTCTACTTCACCTAAGGAAAACCGTTACAGTCTTTGTTAATAATTTCCAATCAATTGAATTTACCACAGGTGGATTCCAATCAAGTTGTAGATACATCTCAAGGATGATCAATGGTAACAGGATGTACCTGAGCTCAATTTTGAGTCTCATAGTAAAGTGTGTAAATACTTATGTAAATAAGGTATTCATGTTTTTCCAAAAACCTGTTTTCTCTTAGTCATTATGGTATATTGTGTAGATTCATGATATTGTATTTATTATTTTTTAGAACAAGGCTGTAATGAAACAAAATGTTGAAAAAGTGAAGGGGTCTGAATACTTTCGGAAAACAAATCAAATCAAATCAAATTTTGGCCTTTGTATAGGCCTTTGGATTAAATTTGAATGGAGTTGATGGAGAGAAAGACCCAGAGAGTGCTCACGCTGCACTGATTTAAAGCAATGATATTCGAGTGATAAGATGTTTTAAAACTCTGCAGCTGCAATAAAAAAAGTAAAATATTTACAATTAAATGATAAGGTGTCTACATTACTGTAGCATAGACTATGCTGCAGCAAATGTAGGCCTATTGTCACAAGAAAAAAAGTTACCATGATGAAATAATGGGTCTACATGCATTGTGAACTACGCTCCATCCTGAGATGGGCTGTCTGTCCCCACCTGGACCGTTGATGATTCATTCTGCGGAGACCATAGAGAAGCCAAATTTAGACATTGCATATTATTTCACAGTTCCATTTCACGCCATGCTGTTCGTATGAATAATTAATTACAATTTACCTTTTTCTCTCAGTTATTTATCTCAGAAAAAGCGAGTGGTTTTGGCTGGTAAATCCCGGTAAATTTCAGTAACCCGGTTCCCGCCATTCAACCCTATTGCAGACAGTACAACACTAATATGAACCAAAACTATGCCCATTACCTGTTGAGAGCCAGGCTTAAAATCAGGCAACACAATGGCAGGGTGAAGAACAGTTTCACAATATGCAAGTGTCATGACGTTGGCCTGGGGGTAGGTTTATGACAGTTATAAATACCTCTCCTACCCTTTTTCGTATCTCTACCCTACTGATGTTACATTTGAAAAGCCCTTGGTTAACATAGAGATTCTGGGAACATCAGAAAGTGGGGGGAAATTAAATATATTCTGGTAATCCGACCAATTGAACATATGCAGTGGTACTTAATGAATATGATGTCAGTTCGGTTGTCATCTGAGACATTCTCATCAATGATAAGATGACATGAACTCTACAGTGGAAAGTCTACACATCAGAGTTATCGTATTCACATGGAATTGTTGTTCAATGTAAATGTTTGAATATGAAATTATTCGTGATGGGATGAAATGTGATTTTAGCTTCTAAAATGTGTGAATTTGGTTTTCATAAGGTTAAGGCTCTGCTCAATCAGTAGCCCGCCCCTGTGAAGAATCATGGGTTATAAAACTTTTCAGACACACCCTTCTCGCTCCACTATATAAAGCCTTGACAACAATATAACCTCCTGTTCCGAGGATGTGAGGACGACGGTCCGAGGTCAGAATGGTTCAGATAATAACTACAGAATGAAGCCAACATCAGCGTGAGCTTTGGTTGCGAATAGGATGAACTTTGAACTCTTATTCACTACAGAAGTGATACCTCCTAGCCGTTGAGTTAGCAACAGCAGCTGCAAATGGGGATTAGGAAGGAACAGATAGAGTTACCCGTCTATCATACAAATACGTTACTACAACGTATCCAATTGAACACCAGAGACATTCTTCAAAGGACAAAGGACTCGGTTTGGCAACACGGCCTTCCATCTACCACCAACCTACTGAAGCGCAGCTCAGAGTAAATATTTATTGTATTTTCCTTTTCCAAATGGGCGGTAATTTAAAATGCATAAGATACTGTATTTACGAAAGCACAGCTTCTTCCTTTGTTACTCAGTCTTCCCGCTCTTTCACTCAAACCCAGCCCCTTTTCTTTTGGGTAACAAGCTGTCATATCTGTTCCTCCCGCTAGGGACGTTTTCCTTTATGACGTAATTTGTAATCAAGTTATGATTAATTATGTGTATGTGTAATTCTGTGTGATTAGTTAGGTATTTAGTAAATAAATAATGAAACCCAATTTTGTATTGCTGATTCAACATGTTAGCCAGGGTTCGTGAAGATAACCAAGAATGTACAACTTTCAGGTGAGACTGAATTAAGGTGACGATTAATATTGACTGCTATTGATGTAAAATATTACTAGGTCTTTAAGAGTTTATTCGGAAGATAACAGCTCTGTAAATATTATTTTGTGGTGCCCCGACTCTAGTTAATTACATATTCATGATTAGCTCAATCAGGTAATATTAATTACGGATAAATTATTTTATAGAATAGCATGTCATATCACTTATTAATCTGGCATAGCCAAATACACGACACAAGGCTGGCTGCCTTTGATAGTAATGTGAGGCTGAATAATGGATGGCTCAACTCCCCTTAATGTTCTCCAGGAAAAAGAGGTTTTGTATCTATCATCCCTATCACCAAGTTCAACCCTGTCTAATCAAAGCTAAATTGAAACCCCGTCACCCACTTAAAAAGAAGAAGAGAAACAGTGGAGCGAAGGTTAAAGTGAACGTTGCATCTTGCCAGCGAGACAAGAGCATTAGTAAACCAAAGCAACAACACCCTGAGGTACATTTTATATCTATATCTCCTGCTCGTTTAGAAAACACAAAAATAGATGAAGAAATAAAAAGGCAAAATGAGAAATAGAGTAGCGATATCCAAAGAGTGCTAAGATGAAGAGATTTTCCTTTAGAAAAAAAATAATGTTGATTTTTGGATTTCCTCCAATGTTCTTCTTATCACCTCTCTCTGCTTCTGTTTCTGTTTATCAGTTAAATGTAGGAGAAAAACACATTAACAACAACGATCCCCTGATGGTCTACTGTTCAACAATAGATGGGCACAGAGGAGAAGCATTCGCTGTCGGATCTTACTTGTAAAGAAGGAAACACATTTGAAAAATATAGCAGCATGCTAATTAATCATCAAAACATTGTTTTCCGTCAGTTTTACCCTCGCAAGGAGGAAGTTGATTTCCATTACAAATCCCCTATCTCGTAACTAATCTATGCCTCTATCTATTAAACCACGTATCTACTCTTTCATCAAAACAAGACCAAGGTAATTCAGTACAGAAAGGTTTCAAAAGTGGGAAGGAATCTTTGCCAAACTCTACCATTGTTGCAACTAGCTCTAAGCCTATTTCTCTGTATCTCCTAGTGTAGACCTACGGTACGGTATCCGAAGTATGCTACTGCACTGCAAGAATCTATGCCAGCTACTGTAACAACTATCTCTGTGTATCCCCTGGTGTCCACCTATGGTCAGAATGCTAGTACACAGCATAATGCTGAATCAATGTCGTCCACTTGCAGACCACTCAATTACATCAGCAGCACCCAAGCCTGGCTAATTGATCTCCTACTTCCTTGTTTTCAAGTTAATGAGCACATCTCAGCAGCATTGCATCCAGTCTGAACAACATGGCCTCTCAATTGGCCAGCCTGGTACAGTATTGGCTGGCTCCACTTATCGGCTGAATGGAGAAACATTGCAAAAATAATTATTCATCGTCGATTTCCAATTAAATCTACGAAAAGGGAAAAGTCTGATTATATAGTGGCAACATGTTTGAGCAAACAACACTGCAAAGTAGCATCAGCTTACTTTGATATATTCAACATAAGATATATGTTGGAAATGATTTGAAATCATCTCTTAGATTGGGCAATGGTCGTATAGTGTTAGTTTTGGCAGATCACCTGAGTGACGTGTCTAACTGACAGCTCAGAGTGACTTCATAAACAGTTGACAATACCACAACGATCATATCTGGCTTCTGAAACATTCAAAATCATCCAACCATTTGTCACTATTGATTTATAATTTAAATTTAAAACATGCATCAAAGTGCATTCAGTATACATGTACTTAGGAAACTAAAGCCTGGATTTACAGAATAAGTTATCCCCATAGTGAGTCTTTTCATTTTAATGGATGTCATTGTAGAGTGCTACATGCAAGCACTGGCATTAGTGCTGGGAATTGCAAAGGACCTTACGATATGATATCACGATACTTAGGTGCCGATACAATATGTACTGAGATTCTCACAATTCTATTTAAAAAGAAGATGGAGAACAAGCAATAGGATGAAAAATATACACGTTTTGGTGTAGGGACGGTCGACTAGCACTAGCTAACGCTACCAACTAAGAAAACCGGTATTCATTTTGTACAATGTTTTTTACAAATCAATATTTGGAGTCAAAGTATCTATATAATATGTAGCTGTATCAATTTCTCCCTCATCACTAATTGGCATCTAGGCCTATTGCAAAGTGTATCAAGAACACTTAAACTACAGGAAGATAATGTTTTTCTTATCAGATCTCCATTTGGAGGGCACACGGGTAAAAAAAAAATTGCTATGACACTAAGCTGCTCGCCAGCTCCAAATTCATTTCAAATCCATTTTGGTGTTTGCCTTCAAACTGTATAAATATGTACCAGGGGCAGTTCCTGTACAGACAAGCTCTACTCTGTGGAGAGTGATAAAGTAGTTGGCATGAAAACAGATGATGGAGGGGGGTGAATGAGATACAGGAACACAGAGTGAGGGATAGGAAGAGGGAGGGAGAGGCAGGGACACACAGATAGTGGATTAAAGTAGGAGAAAGAGAAAGACAGACAGAGAGGCAGAGGAGTGGTGAAAAGGTGGTTCCTAGCATAAATGCTATTTTAAACGATGAGAACCATGTGCACTCTGGAGGATTATCAGGGTAAACTCCCCCATATCATTACTCCAGGAAGGGGTAATGAACTAGTAAATTAGTCTCAGAAAGCTTTAATTAGTATCAAAGTACGAAGCAGACCCATTAATCTGCTATCCCCCCTCTCCCTTTCTGATGACTTGAAAAGCACAGGCCAATAAAAGACAAAAGGAAAATGGATATGGATTTTCTCACGCAAGTGACCAACGGAGATGATTAAGTAGTTCATCACACAAAAATATAGAATTCTTCCCACGGAGGCATCGACCTGTCCTATAGATACATTAAAAGGCTGGCAGAAAATCGATGAGCATACGGTCGTCTATGGATCGCACGGAAGACGGTGGCCGATTTGATCATCTCTCTGTGTAAGTTGCAATGCACTAGAGAACAACCCTGTCCCAGACAGCACAGAACAAGTGTGGGTTAGGAGAGCATAACGACATTGCAGTGACATAAACCAACTGCAAATTTGACCGAACTAAAAGCTATATTTCACAATAAAGCAAGAATCAGGGCTGTAGTTTAGCTATTTAAAACTGGATTTGTGGTTATACGGCAGACAGCTTGATAAGCAGGGGTTTATTTTGGTCTTCTCCCCACGGAGGAGAATCAAACTGACTACAGACTTTCCCTACAGACATGCCCATAGAGAGAGAAGACAAGGGATGATAGAACAGTTCTCTGAAGAAATACGCAGACAGTCTAAAGGAAGACCATCTGTTATTTGTATGTTATTCTAACAAACAGGGGGAAACTATGAAGCTAAGAGTACATCTTACAATATGTAGAACCAGTTTAACCTTAAGTCTGTTCCATTTTAAAATGGCTGCCCAGCCGAGGAGAGGAAGACAGACTGAGGCGACAGGCAGAGAGGGGACAGCATGTTAGATTGAATCTGAGAGATTTGGCTAAAACTTATAGTATATATCCATATATATCAGTGCATTTGGAAAGTAATCAGACCGCTTCACTTTTTCCACATTTTGTTACGTTACAGACTTATTTTTAAAATGGATTAAATAGTTTTATTTCTCCTTATCAAGCTACACAAAATACTCCATAGTGACAAAGCAAAAACAGGTTCAGAAATTTTAGCTAATTTAATTTTTTTAATTAAATAATACATTTACATAAGTATTCAGACCCTTTACTCAGTACTTTGTTGAAGCACCTTTGGCAGCGATTACAGCCTTGAGTCTTCTTGGGTATGACACTACAAGCTTGGCACACCTGTATTTGAGGAATTGATCCTATTCTTCTCTGCAGATCCTCTCAAGATCTGTCAGGTAGGATGGGGAGCATTGCTGCACAGCTATTTTCAGGTCTCTCCAGAGATGTTCAATCGGGTTCAAGTCAGGGCCAATAAAGGATATTCAGAGACTTGTCCCGAAGCCACTCCTGTGTTGTCTTGGCTGTTTGCTTAGGGTCCTTTCCTGTTGGAAGGTGAACCTTCGACCCAGTCTGAGGTGGTGCTCTGGAAGAGGTTTTCATCAAGGATCTTCATCTTTCCCTCGATCCTGACTGGTCTCCCAGTCCCTGCCGCTGAAAAACATCCCACAGCATGATGCTGCCACCACCATGCTTCAACGTAGGGATGGTGCCAGGTTTCTTTCAGATGTGACACTTGGCATTCAGGCCAAAGAGTTCATTCTTGGTTTCATCAGATCAGAGAATGTTGTTTCTCATGGTCTGAGTCTTTTAGGTGCCTGTTGGCAAACTCCAAGTGGGCTGTCATATGCCTTTTACAGAAAGGTGTGTGCCTTTCCAAATCATGTCCAATCAATTGAATTTACCACAGGTGGACTCCAAGTTGTAGAAACATCTCAGGGATGATTAATGGAAACGGGATGCACTTACGCTCAATTTCGAGTCTCATAGCAAAGGGCTAAAAACTTATGTAAATATGGTATTTCTGCTTTTTTTTACTGTTTTCTCTTCTTTACTGTCATTAGAGAGAGAGATTTTTTCACAAAACTCGTGCACTGGGCCTTTACTCGTTCTGTATTAGTGGACCAATATATGCCCAGTAAAACTGGACGACATCATGCTAAGTACACTTATAGACTTATGTAATCTCAAGAAGTCACTGGGGAGGAAGTGTCGGAGAAAGATGGAGCAAATCTCCCCATCATATCAGGAAGCTTGTCGCATGGCTGATGTACATATCTTATCCACCTGCGAATTCAAACACTCATTACTTTCACACCTCCTACTCAGTGCTACAGGTAAGCTCTGAGTTGTCATGGCAGCCTCCTGCTCCAGCCCCCACATTATGTTTTTCATTATGTTTTCTGCACCAAGTCAGAGAAGATAGACACCGCTTTCACCAGTGGAAGTGTGTGGTTATAATCCCTGGGGAAGCCATATTACATCCTGTGTTGTGATAATTGTGTTGTTTGCTCTATAACCTCTTAGTTCATATGACTTGAGACCGTTATATGTATAGGCCTAAACCTGAGACAATAAGAAGTGGCAGAATAAATTCAACCACACCTTTATTTCATCACAAAACCGGAGAGCACTCTCTGTCCAGTGAAGTCTACAAAGCATATTGGAAGTAACAAACAGTTACATGACCTGCAGCTCCAGACGCCGAACCCAGTTCCACTACATGTTTTCATTGTTCCCCTCTAATCAGGGATTGATTTAGACCTGGGACACCAGTTGTGTGCAATTCATCATCAAGAAAAACAGCAAACCAGCTCTAGACCTCATAGGGTAAGAGTTGAGTAACCCTAACCTACAGCATGGTCAAGCAAGTTAATGTTCTCGACATTTTGGAGAACTAAACAACTTGTGTGTGTGTCTGTGTGTGTGTGTTTGTGTGTGTGTAAGTAGAAAAAACATGTTGACTCACCATACTTGTAGAGAAACGCCAATGCCATCCTCCTCTCATTCATGTTGACGAAATGGTCTACGACTCTGTCATACAAAACACGCTTTTATTATTTGTTGTCCTCGGCTACCTGGCTAAAATGCTTGCTCGCTAGCCTAATTTCCTTTCATGGGAAAAGTTAGCATATTGAACTCCCATCATCTCATGCCAAAGGCACAATATATGCATTTATGGTAGGATCAGAATTACCATTATAATCCTTGGTCAGTACGGAGAATTAAATATAACCACAAGTCCAAATCCTTATCTCCATCCATGGCTAATTTAGGAAAGAGTCAATTTGATCTAGCTAGCTAGCCATCAGAGGACAACAACACAATGAGATTCAACAATTCAAGTCGTTTCTGTCAATGAGGTGTGATGTGATTGGAGTGAAGCCAAATCCAAACAGGCTTCCCTTGAAGCCTGCATCAGGACCATTCACAGTTGAGCTCACTCAGTTTAGCTCAATGATGATTGGCTATTATTTGATTTTTTTAATTATCAAGGGAGGCCAAATGCTTACTGGTTTCCTTTGCATTCAATGCTATGGGCGGCAACAATGTCATACTCTTTTTGACCATACCGAATCAAATAGATGGCCTACAGAGACAGAGGGGTGCTGTTTCGCTAACTCGGATGCTTTGTCCGGTGACATACATTCAGCCTCTTGCGAATTGAAGGAAATTATGAAACACAAAGAGACGAAAGAGACAAAGAGATTATTTTACAATTATTTTATATGTTATCTCTTGGTAATATGTGTTTACCTGTCCGTGTCAGTTTTTATCATACTTGGAGGATGTAGTCTACAGTATGTTTGATTTAAAGAGAAAGCTGGGAAAAACGGAGATAATTTTAAAAAACAAAAAAAGTATTTATCCATTATTTGACCAGGTAAGTTGACTGAGAACACGTTCTCATTTACAGCAACGTCCTGGGGAATAGTTACAGGGGAGAGGAGGGGGATGAATGAGCCAATTATAAATGGTAAATCATGACAGAGAGATGGAAAAGAGGAGATAAATCAGATGAAGAGGCGTCTGAAGGTAACAGGGAGGGACATAAGGAATTAAGGAATAAGGAGAAGAGACGGAGAAGAAAGGGAAGAGAGGGAGAAAGAGTCATGTATTTCCTGCATTAGTAGGTTGAGATGAGGTTTATATTGGAGGTTTGAGCTGCAGCCTCAGGGGACATGAGCTGTAGCCTCTTCTCTTCCGCCAGCTCACATGTCTACTATGCCTGCTTGCCTGGCATCAAGCAAACCCCTGCTGACAGCCTACAACCCCTTTACTTCCCCAAACAGGTTGGCAATGCAGCCACAGCTCAAAACAATAGGGCTGGGAATTGCCAGGGATCTCAAAATACAATATTATCACGATACATAACTGCCGATGCAATATGTATTGCGATTCTGACGATTCTCACAAATCTAAATAAACTCAGCAAAAAAAAGGTCCTCTCACTGTCAACTGCGTTTATTTTCAGAAAACTTAACATGTGTAAATATTTGTATGAACATAACAAACTGAGACATAAACTGAACAAGTTCCACAGACAGGTGACTAACAGAAATTGAATAATGTGTCCCTGAACAAAGGGAGGGATCAAAATCAAAAGTAACAGTCAGTATCTGGTGTGGCCACCAGCTGCATTAAGTACTGCGGTGCATCTCCTCGTCATGGACTGCACCAGATTTGCCAGTTCTTGATGTGAGATGTTACCCCACTCTTCCACCAAGGCACCCGCAAGTTCCAGGACATTTCTGGGGGGAATGGCCCTAGCCCTCACCCTCCGATCCAACAGGATCAAAACGTGATTTTCTTTGAAGGTTTCATTTTGTTTTCTGTAAACATAGACATGGTGTGTTTTACCAAAAAGCTCTAATTTGGTCTCATCTGTCCACAGGACATTCTCCCTGAAGGATTTTGGCATGTTCTGGTGTTTTTTTTAGAATTGCAGTCAGGCTTTCTAGTCTCTCTCTCAGCAGTGGGGTTCTCCTGGGTCTCCTACCATATTACAACCTTTCATTGAGTTGGCGATGCATGGTGGGAGTTGAAACTGTCGTACTTTGTGTCGAAGGTCAACTTGAATCTGTGTGGCAGTTGATTGAGGTGCTTTCTCCACCATTCGAACAATCCTACGCTGCAATCTTCCATCAAGTTCTCTCTTATGGCCACATACAGGGAAGTTGGATACAGTGGCAAGGGCCTTAAACTTCTTCATAACAATACGTACGGTTTAAACAGGAAATTCAAGGTCTCTGGTGATGGACTTGTAGCCTTGATTGTCTGTCTGGCTACAATCGTGTGTCTGATCTCAGATAATTAACGGGTTTTCTTCATTTCTTCCATGCACATTGCGGTACACACAGTGACACAAAACAGTGATACACCGCTCCAGTACACAACTACAGTACAGACGGAAGAAGAAGAAGGATGAAGGTTGTTTTCTCGTTGCATAATATTTATGAAATAACACTGAAAAAGTGTTATTTTTTACAACAAAAAAACAGCAATATTTTTCGGCCTTGTTATATAAATGACACATTGAGTGACCAACAAAAACAGGAAATCACCCAACCTAATCAAATTGCACAGGGCATTGTTGTCATGCTTTGTGACGGGGGCCTGCCACATCTGGCTTCCCATTGAGATAGATGTCATGTAGAACATGTAGTCCCCTTGACTCTCTTTAGAGTCAGCCCTTACAGACAGGCAGGACTGTGTGTGTGCAACACTGAAAAGCATCCCCCATCTTCATTTATGAAGATCTGATATGCACAGGATGAATAGAGAAGAGTGGGAGACGTCCATTTTTTTCCCTGCCTAAATTTTTTTAAATTGTGTGCTCATACATCCATTATAAAATATAAATGGTTTCAAAAAGATGTATACAAGCAACCTATTCCAAACCGGTCGGCACGTTTTAAAGTTTGAATGATGTTTCTAGCATAAACGTTTGAAGACTAGTTATGGTGGAAATGTTTACCATTAAAGTCTATGGCCATTGAAATGCATTGGGATTTATGCCAATATGGTTGTAGTGTGAAAGGTATAAGTAGTATAAACATAATAATAATAAAGTACAGGTCAATAAAGGACGGTCAGTCTGCACGTTTAAAAGTTTGTTTCGTGGTGATAGCTGTTATGGTTTTGGACCTACAGGTGACAGCGGAAGGCGAATAATAATAACTAGATGTTAATTTTACCATTCTATTTATGAAGATCTGATATGCACAGGAGGAATAGAGACGAGAGGGAGCTGTCCGTTCCCTGCATACAAATCTTCAGATTGTGTGCTCAAACATCCATTACGGATGAGCTCAGCCTTGATTAATCCAATCCCCTCACGAACAAGACCAAAGACAAGAGATATCAACTCAAAATGAGCCTGAGATTCCCATTAAACTCTAATCTCCCAGCCCCCATCCTTTCCTTTTTAGCACAGCTCACAGCAACTTCTCAAAGGCTCCCTCCTCAAATTCTAATACATCGCAGCCCACTCCAGCAGTAATTCTATGTTTAATAAGAAGTATATTAAGGCTTCATCCACACTATTAAGTATTCTAAGTAAGTGCCTAATGTTATTCAGCTTTCAAACTTCAAGTCCGCCACTAAAATTGAAAGTATCTGATAATACAAATTATGCAAAATTAGAATAAAGTAGAAAAGGACATTTACTGAAGTAAATGTGGTGTAGTTGCTAGTCTTGAAGTATTTCTGGATGTGAACCAGTAGTGGTAGTGACGGCAGTAGTATAGTAATGGTAGTAATAGGGGTTTCATAGGCTGTGTTAGTTATAGTGACCTATTTTGAGGTGGTTTTTATTGTAGTTTTTATAGTGGATTATAGTGGGCTAGTATAGTAGGCTGGAATGGGTACTATATCATCATAAGCCATATAATGTGCTTTTAAACTCTGAACATGTGTTAGTTTGAACATTCTGAAAGTTTTGTGGCAGTGATTTCAGTTTAGAATGTTGAAGCCTGCATTCCACCATTTACATGAATTAACTACATTTGTAGTTTATGAAGTAGACATTTAAGACATTTAAGTCATTTAGCAGACGCTCTTATCCAGAGCGACTTACAAATTGGAAATGGTAGCAAAAAGCTGTGTTGAAGCCATCTAAGTTGAGTCTGTCTACACATGTCAAAATTGGTCTGGTGTTTGTAGTTTTATTGTTTCAAGAGCAGTGGCGAATCCAAATACTTCCCATTCGAGCCTATGGAGCTTTTATCCACGTTTAAAATGGTTATAGTTGAAGTAGTACAATTTTGGGACTTGCTTTACCTGTTTAGTATTTTTTCCCAAATTCCATTTTCTCTGTTCTGTTTTTCACAGACGCAACAAAAGAACATTTAAGTATGGACAATTTTGAAAAGTGTACTTTGCTTTCAGCAATTAAATGCATTTTCAGCAACAAGCCACAAGACAATAGTTTTTTGCATAGCTGCATGAAAAAGACCTGGAAAAATATCCCCACTGCTTCAGCTATGAATGACTACAAGTCTGGTGTCGAGCATTGCATCTTTTCAGCGAACAATTAGCCCCCTGCAGAAAAATTATAAAAAGGGCAAGATGTGAAATCTTTAAAAAGTTATATGTCACTCCGGGAGGACATCCATATGGTGAACACCACATAATAAGGGCCCCAGCTGGACCTTCCGACTCAGTCGTCACGGCAACAGAGAGGCGGGTCAATCGCTGTGGCGATCGCCCCAGGACGTGCCGTGCATGGGAATGCAGGGATCTGCTGCGGCTACCACCATCTGTAGAGGGCTGGCTTAATGGAAAGGCTGGGGCTGGGGCACGGGCACACACACACAAACACCCAGAGAGCAGAGGCTGAGAGGGGACTAGGAGACTAACTCCTCCTGGATAACCATGGCCTGCTGGCCCTGTGGTCAAGAATAAGTCCTTCAGAACCCCAAAGACTGACTAACCACTTCTTGGCTGGGACATGACCTCTAAAAGGGGAGGAGGGATCTTCCCTCGTCTCGAGACGAGGCCATTCCCCAAACGATTTAATAAAATGTTATATTGCATTCCATCTTTGTGGTTCATTCAGTTAAGCCTGTACTTGATTGAAATAGATTTTCTTCCAGAACACATTATTTAATTTAGCCTTTTACACTGCATTGTACTAATTAGAATATACTGTACATCTGTATGAGTCCTTGAGAAATATTTCTGGGAATACTACACATTCTTCATTATTTAAACTTGATTTAACTAGGCATGTCAGTTACGAAAAAAGTCTTACTTACAATGATGGCCTACCCCAGTCAAACCCTAACCCACACAACGCTGGGCCAATTGTGCACCGCCCTATGGGACTCTTAATCACAGCCAGTTGTGATACAGCCTGGAATCAAACCAGGGTCTGTTGTGACAACTCAAGCACTGAGACACAGTGCCTTAAACCACTGTGCCATTCAGGAGCCCTACACTCAGACTACTACACTTAGCTTTATAACTCAGTGGGGAGGCTTCAATACCACAAGGCCTTGATTTGAGCCTAGACCCATTCACGCTATCTTCAGTAATTCACCTTAAAGTCACCCCTGCAAACCAAATTTGGTTCCGTGAAAGTTACCAGAACATTAGCTAGGTCGCCGCAAATGTTCTCATAACACAAAAACTGTCGAGCCGTGGTGATGATTAAAGAATGTTTGTATACAACATTCACCTGATGTTGCAAGAACATTCCTAGAACACATTTAATCTGTTCTTTAAAGGTTCCCAGAATGTTTCATTAGGTTGTGGGAAAAGTTTGGTGAGATCAATGTGGGGACATCACAAAAATTTTAGAAAAGGCTGTTGCGCAGCAACTCACTGCCTTCCTGAAGACAAACAATGTATACTAAATGCTTCAGTCTGGTTTTAGACCCCATCATAGCACTGAGACTGCACTTGTGAAGGTGGTAAATTACCTTTTAATGCCATCAGACCGAGGCTCTGCATCTGTCCTCGTGCTCCTAGACCTTAGTGCTGCTTTTGATACCATCGATCACCACATTCTTTTGGAGAGATTGGAAACCCAAATTGGTCTAGAGGGACAAGTTCTGGCCTGGTTTAGATCTTATCTGTCGGAAAGATATCAGTTTGTCTCTGTGACTGGTTTGTCCTCTGACAAATCAACTGTAAATTTCAGTGTTCCTCAAGGTTCCGTTTTAGGACCACTATTGTTTTCACTATATATTTTACCTCTTGGGGATGTCATTCGAAAACATAATGTTAACTTTCACTGCTATGTGGATGACACACAGCTGTACATTTCAATGAAACATGGTGAAGCCCCAAAATTGCCCTCGCTAGAAGCATGTGTTTCAGACATAAGGAAGTGGATGGCTGCAAACTTTCTACTTTTAAACTCGGACAAAACAGAGATGCTTGTTCTAGGTCCCAAGAAACAAAGAGATCTTCTGTTGAATCTGACAATTAATCTTAATGGTTGTACAGTCGTCTCAAATAAAACTGTGAAGGACCTCGGCGTTACTCTGGACCCTAATCTCTCTTTTGAAGAACATATCAAGACCATTTCAAGGACAGCTTTTTTCCATCTACGTAACATTGCAAAAATCAGAAACGTTCTGTCCAAAAATGATGAAGAAATATTAATCCATGCTTTTGTCACATCTCGGTTAGACTACTGCAAAGCTCTACTTTCCGGCTACCCGGATAAAGCACTAAATAAACTTCAGTTAGTGCTAAATATGGCTGCTAGTATCCTGACTAGAACCAAAAAATTTGATCATATTACTCCAGTGCTAGCCTCCCTACACTGGCTTCCTGTCAAGGCAAGGGCTGATTTTAAGGTTTTACTGCTAACCTACAAAACATTACATGGGCTTGCTCCTACCTATCTCTCTACGGTCACAAGACGCAGGCCTCCTAATTGTCCCTAGAATTTCTAAGAGGCAGGGCTTTCTCCTATAGAGATCCATTTTTATGGAATGGTCTGCCTACCCATGTAAGAGACGCAAACTCGGTCTCAACCTTTAAGTCTTTACTGAAGACTCATCTCTTCAGTGGGTCATATGATTGAGTGTAGTCTGGCCCAGGAGTGGGAAGGTGAACGGAAAGGCTCTGGAGCAACGAACCGCCCTTGCTGTCTCTGCCTAGTCGGTTCCCCTCTTTCCACTGGGATTCTCTGCCTCTAACCCTATTACAGGGGCTGAGTCACTGGCTTACTGGGGCCCTTTCATACCGTCCCTGGGAGGGGTGCGTCACTTGAGTGGGTTGAGTCACTGATGTGATCTTCCTGTCTGGGTTGGCACCCCCCTTGGGTTGTGCCATGGCGGAGATCTTTGTGGGCTATACTCGGCCTTGTCTCAGGATGGTAAGTTGGTGGTTGAAGATATCCCCCTAGTGGTGTGGGGGCTGTGCTTTGGCAAAGTGGGTGGGGTTATATCCTTCCTGTTTGGCCCTGTCTGGGGGTGTCATCGGATGGGGCCACAGTGTCTCCTGACCCCTCCTGTCTCAGCCTCCAGTATTTATGCTGCAGTAGTTTATGTGTCGGGGGGCAAGGGTCAGTTTGTTATATCTGGAGTACTTCTCCTGTCCTATTCGGTGTCCTGTGTGAATTTAAGTGTGCTCTCTCTAATTCTCTCTTTCTCCCTTTCTTTCTCTCTCTCGGAGGACCTGAGCCCTAGGACCATGCCTCAGGACAACCTGACATGATGACTCCTTGCTGTCCCCAGTCCACCTGGCTGTGCTGCTGCTCCAGTTTCAACTGTTCTGCCTTATTATTATTGGACCATGCTGGTCATTTATGAACATTTGAACATCTTGGCCATGTTCTGTTATAATCTCCACCCGGCACAGCCAGAAGAGAACTGGCCACCCCACATAGCCTGGTTCCTCTCTAGGTTTCTTCCTAAGTTTTGGCCTTTCTAGGGAGTTTTTCCTAGCCACCGTGCCTCTACACCTGCATTGCTTGCTGTTTGGGGTTTTAGGCTGGGTTTCTGTACAGCACTTTGAGACATCAGCTGATGTACGAAGGGCTATATAAATACATTTGATTTGATTTGATTTGAAAATATATGTTCCCAAAACACAAAAACTGTCCAGTTGTGTGGATGATTATACAATGTTTCTTTTAGGGTAAAAAAATAAATTAACCTGATAATACAAGAACATTCCCAGAATACATTTGGTCTGTTCTTTAAAGGTTCCCAGACCTTAAGGTTGTTGGAACAAGGTTTTCTACAATGTTTTAAGTTAGGTTACACATGGACATTCCTTTAATCTTGTAAGAATGACATGTCTGTTTTTATGACGTTCATGGCATATGTTTTAGGTTCAACGTAATATTCCATTGATATTAATGCAATATACATTTAACTTGACTTGGAGGTCCGCAGAACATTTCAATAACATTTAGAAAATGTTATATTTAAGTTACTACCAGCATGCAAATTAGAACATATAACATTTGAAGAGTATTTAATCATGTAAACACCACCCTCTAGCTTACACTTAGTATGTTGACAAACTGTACATGTTGGGTTTGAACCTGCAATGGTCAATTGCCAAGATTGGTCTTTTATGCTCTGGCCACCAAGGAAGCTCTCTTTCATGTTATTTTTTTTATGGAAATACTAGTAACTGGGTAATTCACCATTACGTCACACATCCTCTTTATGTGCTGCGTACTTCTGGGCCCATATTTACAAGTTGTCCAAGACTATGAGTGCTAAATTATTATACATTTTGTTTTCCAGATCATGCAAAAATGAATCAGGTGGGACCATATCAAGTGTCTCAAATTAGGATTTATACCAATTCTTGCATTTGACTGGATTTATAAATCTGGACGAAATAAAGACATCCTCTCTTTTAGTAGCGTATATCTGAGCCTTATTTTCATTTTTTTCCAAAAGTTAAAAACTGTGGGAGAACTGTGGACTGTTGTTTATTGTCAGTCAGATATGTTCAATCAGAACACAGAACACAATTTTTGAGTTAGATAATGAGACCTGGGGCCTCGTGTATCAGTAATGCGTAGCAGCATACCACCCTGCATCCCACTGCAGGTTTGCCTGTGAAACTAAGCAGGGTTGGTCCTGGTCAGTCCTTGGATGAGAGACCAGATGTTGCTGGAAATGGTGTTGGAGGGCTAGTAGGAGACACCGTTCACTCTGGTCCAAAAAATGATACCCCAGGGCAGTGATTTGGGACATTGCCCTGTGTAAGGTGCTGTTTTTTGGATGGGACGTGAAACGGTTGTCCTGACTCTCTGTGGTCACTAAAGATTCCATGTCACTTATCGTAAGAGTAGGGGTGTAAACCCGGTATCCTGGATAAATTCCCAATCTGGCCCTCATACCATCGTGGCCACCTAATCATCCCCAGCTTACAATTGACTCATTTACTCTCCCCCCTAACTATTCCCCAGGTCATTGCTGTAAACGTGAATGTGTTCTCAGTCAATTTATTTGGTAAAATAAGGGTTACAAAAATAAAGCAGGCACAAATCTGTGCATAAACCATGTGTGGGAGCATTTAGATTAATGAGATTTATCAATATGAACGTTTGCTTGAAAGTGTGGGTACATGTACGCACGGTACTGACATTGCGTACGCACAGTTCCAAGTGGTGGAATAAGGGAACTGCTTGTCAAGCGTAGAATGGGGTGAAATATATGTTGAAAGTAAAAAATGTTTTGGTTGCGCCATTGTATTTTATGGTTACGGCGTTGTATATTCCCCACGGACTGTAAAGGGATGATTTTGGGGCGTTTCGCTATGGAAATAGCCATGGTTGTGCACGAGACCTGAGGACTGAGGCTGAAAACAATTGGTATTTACCAATGGCGATCTCCTACTGGTGTGCATATGACTCTCCTGATCAATCGCACGTTTTACATTTGTACGAACATTCTAAATTCTGTTCATAAGTAGTATTTTAGAATAGTGTTAAAAAACTATGTGGTTGTGTTTACACGATTAAATCCTGTTCAAATGTCCTACGAATGTGTCTCTATGTCACCATCAATACGGTCCTCAAATGTGAATTGCCATTGAGTCTGGAGAGAAACATAATGGGGATGTATTCCAATCTGCTTTATTATGCTCTCATTTGCACGGCATGAGAATGTTTTGGTAATATTTGGTAAGACTTTCATATTTTCAGAATGTTCTTGAAATGTTCTGAGGACCTCCAAGACAAGGTCAAATGTATATTGCGTGAACATAAATGGAATATTATGTTGAACCCCAAACAAATATGCCATGAACGTAATCAAAAACTGACTTATTTCATTATTACAAAATGAAGGGAATGTCATGTGCAATCAAACTTAAACATTGTATAAATGTCATCGCAACTGAGCATATGTTGTATTTTAGGAACCGATCTCGTGCAATGTACCCAGACTGTTCCCACAATGTAATTACATCTTCTGGGAACCTTTCAAGAACTCAGAAAGACTGTCAAACATTCTTGCAACAACAATGGAAAGAATGTCAGCACAACTGGACCGGTTTTGTGTTTTGGGAACATATTTTTTGTGATGTCCCCACAATGTTCTCACCAGACTGTTCTCACAACCAAATGAAACATTCTGGGAACCTTGAAAGAACTGGTTAAATGTGTTATAGGAATGTTGCAAAAACTTCAAGGAACTTTCATAGAAATAGGTTTTCTGGGAAAACAGTACTGGTACGGTATATTGTGATATTACATTACCTGGAGACCTAATGAGAACTATTGGGGAATGTTCTGTGATGGTTGTTACAGATGTTGTACAACATTTTAGTAAATGTTAGGAGAACATTCCAAGGATATATGTTAGTAAATGTTGCAACTGCAGCAAACTCAGATTCCACCTGCAGCTTCCCAAAAACTTGGCACAAGGCTTTTACCAGCTTTCCAATATGACAGCATGCCTGTAATCGTAGCTTCAGGGTAATCAAACCACAGAACCGATTGGGAGCCACAAGATCAAAGTAAAGTCTACATCATGACTACGCCCGCCCCCCCAAAAAAAAACTAAACAAATACCAGTGATTCACATTACTCACATCACCATGATGTCTCTCTTTGCATCTGTGTCACTCAGCAGAGACAGGAAATCTGATATGGCGTGACCTGTATTAGCTGGGGCAGAGCACTTCCATGTTAACACCTGGTAGTTCTCAGATTTCACCACTAGACGGGTGTGAGCGAATGAGGCGAAGGTCATCCTCTTTCATCCAATTACACCATACTACTCTACTGGCAGAAAGATCGTTATTGCATGTGACTGGCCTTCCATGTCTCTCTCTCATACTGTAGGATGGGAGGATAAAGGCAATGTGCATACTCTGCAAAAACGAGAGAAGAGGTGGGGGGAAAAAGACGTTGCCCTTCCCTTGGGTTTATGGCGGTCTTTTGTCCTCCCACCCAATAGCTCTACAGTGGGGTCTGAAATTATTAACACCTTTGATAAAGATGAGGAAAAAAAGGACTATTTAAAGTAAAACATTGTATCCTCCAAAAAATAGGGGAATGATTGTATACTATTTTCATCTCAAAAAGGTAGTGGTCAAAATTAATAACACCCCGGTTTTCAATACCTTTTAATACCTCACCTCGCAAGGATTATGGCCAGAGCCTTTTTCTAAAATGTTTAATGAGTTGGGAGGGATCATAGATCATTCCGCCATACAGAATCCTTCCACATTCTTGATATCCTCCATCTGCGCTTATGGACTAGCCTCTTCAATTCAAACCACAGGCTTTCAATAGGTTTCAAGTCCGAAGACTGAGATGGCCAAACTGTTGATTTTGTGGCCATTTCTTTGTGCCTTTTTGTTATTAGTTAATAGAATATAATTTCCCAATTTCTTTGAGCATGCAATATCTCTCTGTATTTGAATGATTTACTTGTGTCATTTTTCCTAATCTTTATCAAGGGCATCAATCATTTCAAACCCCCCCGTATATCTTGGCCCTGCTTTGAGATGGAAGAGCATGACCTTGTTTTAATTCTGTTAATATTTTCTCTAAAGGTAATTTTCACATTTGCGAAGGACCCCTTTGCAGAGAAGTGTTTGAATCTTGAAAACATAAGTTCCATTTCAAGCAAAATCAACACTTAATCCTAAAACAGTAATTAATATGTACTAATATGTACAATGTACCATTGGACCAACCGCAAAGAGCCATTTCCTAGACATCTGATGGAGCATATCATTAATCAGTGCTTTTCTTTTCCCATGAACTGCTTCTGAGTGGAACCTGTTTTCCCTGTCACAACTCATTAAAAGTCTGCTTATTCAGGTCGGTGTGGATTAATTAATTATTTCAGAAAAACCATTAGTTTCATACAAACTTCTTGTAAAGTATAAACAATAATTCTCATGATTGCTTCATTAGCTGACTAAAATGTCATATTATTTCAAAGTTAAAACCATCAGGCAAGTGAGTCCATCAATAAGCAAATTAATTACATCAATTAATAGAGCCGACATGTGAAAAACGATGACAAAGAGAGACAATCTCCTGAGAATGGCTCAAGGCTCACAATCAATTTTGTTTAAGCAATATATTGTAACCTAATGTGTCCAGACCGGCTGAATCCACAAAGTCACTGAGCTCTCAGTTAGTGTCCTTGCTAACTCTCACACAGTAAATAAAGACAGGCTTAGCACCTATTTTCTCATAATAGGGTGTTCAACTATAGGAGGCCGAGCTGCAGCCTAATCAAATCCACTGCAGACTTGCTCATAATCAAACTTCAAAAGAAAGTGGTGTTATAATTTCTAACGGATAGGCATTATCATTTATACATGCTCCATTCAGCCATCCGTGAGAATATTTCACCTACAATACCTTGCAGGTACCTTCTAACTGACGGCAAAACCACAAACAGCATTTTGATAGTTGATAAATAGTTGATCAATCGAACAGCTGATTGCATCAACATCTATGCATCAACATCTACGTACATCTACCTATATCATTCCACCACTTTCAAAAAATATATTTTTAACACAGATTTCCCAGCTTCTATAAACAAGAAAATTGGTCAATTTGGGTTCAGATGGGAGTGAGGTAGTGTGGTAGGGACATGAAAGGCTGCTCTGATGTGTAACCGATAAGCCCTTTGGAGATCCGGTAAATGGGCTGCGGATGGAGATGAAAATGCTGTGTGCTAAGCCTCCCACTTACATGGTCTAAAGGGCTCAGCTCAAGTCCCCCAGCTCCAGCTCTCTGCCTGGGATAGGACGACTCCGTCATTACAGAGGAGACCTGTGCCCAGGGTGGGGGGGGACTCACACGATCACCCACACAACCCAGCAGGTGAATTTAACAAAGGGAGAAATTAAAAGGAATTTGGTGTCATTTGACTGAACACAATCCACTGGTATTTGCACTAAGTTCAGGCTGTAGATTAAATGGTGTGGTTGGACTAATTGCTTAGCTGGGGATCAATATCAGCTAACTGGTAGAATGCAAAAGCCTGCAGCCCATAGAGATTAACAGAACAACAACTCTCCTATTGTGGGAGCAACGGGAGAGACTAAATATGGTTTCCATAGTGGGAGACAGTATGGATTATCTCCAAGATTCCCTCTTAATTGCTTTTTTCTCAGTAGTCGCTTCGCGTGACAGGATTATAGTGAAAACACTTTTCTGGGAGTGAGACTGTCTAAGTAGAGACACAATGAAGAAGAAGAAGAATAGGTTGTTTTCATTTGGGTTGTTAAATATCCTTTCCAATTTTGGCAACGGATCAAACACAACACAGAAGTGGGTGCCGGGCAACATCTAACGGGCTAGAGCAGAGTTGAGTTGTAGTGAAATATCTGAGCAGGGAAAACACAGCGGCACTGATAAATCCATGAAAAGTGTTACATTAGTAGAGAGCAACACCAAATTACAAATGAGGAGGAATCCCATCTCCTAATCCCTGGCATTGCATACTTCCTTGACATAAATACTACAATTGATGTAATTATCTTTATATATATATATATATATATATATATATATATATATATATATATATATAAATATATATATATATATATATATATATATACTGCTCAAAAAAATTAAGGGAACACTTAAACAATACAACAATACAACTCCAAGTCAATCACACTTCTGTGAAATAAAACTGTCCACTTAGGAAGCAACACTGATTGACAATAAATTTCACATGCTGTTGTGCAAATGGAATAGACAACAGGTGGAAATTATAGGCAATTAGCAAGACACCCCCAATAAAGGAGTCGTTCTGCAGGTGTTGACCACAGACCACTTCTCAGTTCCTATGCTTCCTGGATGATGTTTTGGTCATTTTTGAATGCTGGCGGTGCTTTCACTCTAATGGTAGCATGAGACGGAGTCTACAACCCACACAACTGGCTCAGGTAGTGCAGCTCATCCAGGATGGAACATCAATGCGAGCTGTGGCAAGAAGGTTTGCTGTGTCTGTCAGCGTAGTGTCCAGAGCATGGAGGCGCTACCAGGAGACAGACCAGTACATCAGGAGATGTGGAGGAGGCCGTAGGAGGGCAACAACCCAGCAGCAGGACCGCTACCTCCGCCTTTGTGCAAGGAGGAGCAGGAGGAGCACTGCCAAAGCCCTGCAAAATGACCTCCAGCAGGCCACAAATGTGCATGTGTATGCTCAAACGGTCAGAAACAGACTCCATGAGGGTGGTATGCTTACAGCCCAACACCGTGCAGGACGTTTGGCATTTGCCAGAGAACACCAAGATTGGCAAATTCGCCACTGGCACCCTGTGCTCTTCACAGATGAAAGCAGGATCACACTGAGTACGTGACAGACGTGACAGAGTCTGGAGACGCCGTGGAGAACGTTCTGCTGCCTGCAACATCCTCCAGCATGACCGGTTTGGCGGTGGGTCAGTCATGGGTGGGGTGGCATTTCTTTGGGGGGCCGCACAGCCCTCCACGTGCTTGCCAGAGGTAGCCTGACTGCCATTAGGTGCCGAGATGAGATCCTCAGACCCCTTGTGAGACCATATGCTGGTGCGGTTGGCCCTGGGTTCCTCCTAATGCAAGACAATGCTAGACCTCATGTGACTGGAATGTGTCAGCAGTTCCTGCAAGAGGAAGGCATTGATGCTATGGACTGGCCCGCCCGTTCCCCAGACCTGAATCCAATTGAGCACATCTGGGACATCATGTCTCGCTCCATCCACCAACGCCACGTTGCACCACAGACTATCCAGGAGTTGGCGGATGCTTTAGTCCAGGTCTGGGAGGAGATCCCTCAGGAGACCATCCGCCACCTCATCAGGAGCATGCCCAGGCGTTGTAGGGAGGTCATACAGGCATGAGACCACACACACTCCTGAGCCTCATTTTGACTTGTTTTAAGGACATTACATCAAAGTTGGATTAGCCTGTAGTGTGGTTTTCCACTTTAATTTTGAGTGTCACTCCAAATCCAGACCTCCATGGGTTGATAAATTTAATTTCCATTGATCATTTTTGTGTGATTTTGTTGTCAGCACATTCAACTATGTAAAGAAAAAAGTATTTAATAAGAATATTTAATTCATTCAGATCTAGTGTTATTTTAGTGTTCCCTTTATTTATTTGAACAGTGTATATATTATTACATGTTTTTTTGTTCAAACAATACTCTCTACAAATTGACAGGATAAATGACTGGAAAGCTGCTCATCTTACAGCAGGTTGAGAGCAAGAGCATAACAGTGTTTTTAACAGTGATAACAACCTGTTGGTTTGAGCAGAAAGAGAAGTAGGAACCAGTGGCGATCAGTATCATTTTCATGAACATGGCCTAATTTCTATTACAGCATGTTGGATGACTGTCATTCATATTCCATTCACCCAGTTCAATGTAACATTGTCGTTTAGGCTACTACCTGATCCACACATTTCCCCTATACCCATCATGAGGTTGCTACAACCTAGCCTATGAATGAAAGTTTACAACACAGGTCGAGAGAGAAATTAGAGATGACTGACAGTGACACATTCAATACCGCCTTGCACATTCTTGCCTGCATCTAGCTTATCTAGGATGTTATATCATTGGTCCAACAGTTGCAAACAAGAGTTTCTATTGGACAAATTATTTTTATCCCCGTTTCGTTTGCTTCCATTTAAGAACGTTTTTTAACAGAATCGGCGGAATGAATACATCCCTGATCATAGCAGCCACGTTGTATTCATTCTAGCCTCTATGCACTCTCCTCCTCTTACCTTTTCACTTCGTTTGTGGACTTCAATGAACAACACATCAGATGTATGTGACCAGGTTTCCAAGCCAAACCATGTCATAACCACTACACACAGCCTACATTGTTGTCCCCATATTAGCTAAAGTAATGTCCTAGTAAACATAGCTAATAGAACTAATGCATTAGTAAACCCGCTACAATCATGCAGTAACGTTACCAGTGTAAGCACCGGGCCCCAGTGGCAATAAATTAATAAAACCAAAAGCTTACCTTGACTTGGAAGAGTTCCAGTGTTGTGTTGGATAGTCATAGCCAGCTAGCTAACATAGCATCCATCTGTTTGAGCAGGGTGTTTGAGTAATTAAACTATCCATTTGCATTTGCTAGCTAAGTAATGAAACTGAAAGAAAAAAATACATTCTCTCTCCCTCTCTTGCTTCTCCTTCATTTTTTAATAAATTATTTTTGGATAACTGCTCAACTATTGTCTTTCTCTCTCTTAGAGTCAACAACTCACCACATTTGATGCACTGCAGTACTAACTAGCTGTAGCTTATGCTTTCAGTACTAGATTAATTCTCTGATCCTTTGATTGGGTGGACAACATGTCAAATCAAATCAAATCAAATTGTATTTATATAGCCCTTCGTACATCAGCTGATGTCTCAAAGTGCTGTACAGAAACCCAGCCTAAAACCCCAAACAGCAAGCAATGCAGGTGTAGAAGCACATGTCAGTTTATGCTGCAAGAGCTCTGATAGGTTGAAGGAATTACTGTCTAAGTCTTATGGAATGGGGTAGCCTCCTAGGTTTTGTATTGAAGTCAATGTACCAAGAGGAGAAAGGAAGCTAGCTGTCCTCCGGCTTCACCATGCTGCTACCCTACAGAGTGCTGTTGATGCTACCCTACAGAGTGCTGTTGATGGTCCTCTCCTTCCTCCTCTGAGGAGCCTCCACAGGTAGGAACTACAAATGCTGTAGTCATACTAATTGCTCTCTAGAATAGTGGCTGATAAAACCGTGTGGAGTGTCTGCCACCACAAAAACTCGTGTTGGAGTAACACTATAAAACCTAATTATGCCTCACAAAAGCAGCATGCTCCATTTGGAATAAAAAAGAGAGCCCAGTGCAATAACGGCAGTGCCATTAACAATTAGTATCTACCGCAGCTAATTAGACAGACAAGACTTTTTGTTTTAAGGTTCTAAATTAAAACAGAGGGCGCCATATATTCTCTAAAGCTCAATATCCACAGCTAATAACATCTAAAGACCCCCAGCATCAAATAGCAATACTGCTGAACACAAAGGGAGAACATTGCAGGGATTTTGTTTCCCTTCCTTTAGTGACAATAAACCCCTGAATGTAGACAAACTGCAAGGTTAAACATTGGCTAGCTCTCCTGAGACTGAATGCTCCAGAGTGGAGAATTATTCTGCTGGGATTCATATGCAGAGCAGCAGGGTAAACACACGTCCCAGGGATAGAGGTGAAGCTGGATTGGGCCAAGGTTTTTACAAAGCCCAATAGATCTGGCAATGGATTCTTCCTGGGTAGCCTACTAGATGTGATGTTCTACTCCTGGGCACTTTCACAAGGCTGCTGTTCACCATTATCAGCATTTGATTGAGAACAAAAAAAGCTATTTCCAAAACATCAGTTCAAAAATATTTCAGGGGAACATGAAAATTGGCCTGTTGACAGCACCTCCTCCAGTGTAGGCCTACTCTCTGCAGATAAGGATGGTGACCAAATGTAAAGTGCATCAGTCACCATGGTATTACAGTAATCAAAACCAATAACAAAACAGCCAACAAAGATGAGAGGACAGCTCTCCATGGTGTCATTTAATCAATAATGAGCAAATACACACAGCCTCTCACCAACAATCCAATCTGCTAAGCAAATAATAAAACCCAAACCCTGCAGTACTTGTAAAGGCCAACAAATAAGACAGAGAGCCTTACATCTTATTCCAATCCAAATACATAGCTACATTGCGCAGTTAATGTTGGAGTGTTTGGTAAACACAGTCTAATCAGAGGCTGTCATCAGCTATAAAGCAGGACTGCTCCTCACTATCTCTCACACCTCACTCACCTTCTATCTTTGCTGAGAAAATCATCTCCACGTACCCACATAAAAAATACTACAGTTCACTATAGAATACCACAGTATTTACTATAGAATTCTGTAGTACAGTAAAATACTGTAAAATACTATACTACACACTGTATTACAGGGAGGGAAAAAAGTATTTGATCCCCTGCTGATTCTGTATGTTTGCCCACTGACAAAGAAATTATCAGTCTATAATTTTTTAATTGTAGGTTTATTTGAACAGTGAGAGACAGAACAACAAACAAATCCTGAAAAACGCATGTCAAAAATGTTATAAATTGATTTGCATTTTAATGAGGGAAATAAGTATTTGACCCCCTCTCAATCAGAAAGATTTCTGGCTCCCAGGTGTATTTGATAAAGGTAACGAGCTCAGATTAGGAGCACACTCTTAAAGGGAGTGCTCCTAATCTCAGTTTGTTACCTGTATAAAAGACACATGTCCACAGAAGCAATCAATCAATCAGATTCCAAACTCTCCACCATGGCCAAGACCAAAGAGCTCTCCAAGGATGTTAGGGACAAGATTGTAGACCTACACAAGGCTGGAATGGGCTACAAGACCATCGCCAAGCAGCTTGGTGAGAAGGTGACGACAGTTGGTGCAATTATTTGCAAATGGAAGAAACACAAAATAACTGTCAATTTCCCACGGCATGGGGCTCCATGCAAGATCTCACCTCGTGGAGTTGTAATGATCATGAGAACAGTGAGGAATCAGCCCAGAACTACACGGGAGGATCTTGTCAATGATCTCAAGGCAGCTGGGACCATAGTCACCAAGAAAACTATTGGTAACACACTATGCCGTGAAGGACTGAAATCCTGCAGCACCCGCAAGGTCCCCCTGCTCAAGAAAGCACATATACATGCCTGTCTGAAGTTTGCCAATGAACATCTGAATGATTCAGAGGACAACTGGGTGAAAGTGTTGTGGTCAGATGAGACCAAAATGGAGCTGTTTGGCATCAACTCAACTCGCCGTGTTTGGAGGAGGAGGAGTGTTGCCTATGGCTCCAAGAACACCATCCCCACCGTCAAACATGGAGGTGGAAACATTATGCTTTGGGGGTGTTTTTAGGCGGGGACAGGACAACTTCACCGCATCATGGACGGGGCCATGTACCGTCAAATCTTGGGTGAGAACCTCCTTCCCTCAGCCAGGGCATTAAAAATGGGTTGTGGATGGGTATTCCAGCATGACAATGACCCAAAACACATGGCCAAGGCAACAAAGGGGTGGCTCAAGAAGAAGCACATTAAGGTCCTGGAGTGGTCTAGCCAGTCTCCAGACCTTAATCCCGTAGAAAATCTGTGGAGGGAGCTGAAGGTTCGAGTTGCCAAACGTCAGCCTCGAAAACCTTAATGACATGGAGAAGATCTGCAAAGAGGAGTGGGACAAAATCCCTCCTGAGATGTGTGCAAACCTGGTGGCCAACTGCAAGAAACGTCTGACCTCTGTGATTGCCAGCAAGGGTTTTGCCACCATGTACTAAGTCATGTTTTGCAGAGGGTCAAATACTTATTTCCCTCATTAAAATGCAAATCAATTTATAACATTTTTGACATGCGTTTTTCTGGTTCAAATAAACCTACCATTAAAATTATAGACTGATCATTCCTTTGTCAGTGGGCAAATGTACAAAATCAGCAGGGGATCAAATATTTTTTTCCCTCACTATATTTCTCGATTACGTGTAGTACTTAGTATATAATTTTATAGTATACTGTAGAATATAATAGTAAATACTACAGTACTATCCACAAAAACCACTGTAGTAAATAGTACAGAAATGTCCACAAAAACACTACAGTCTGCAAAAATAGTAGAGTTTATTTAAATATAGTAAATACTACAGACTTTAATTTTCATATACCCTGTCCATTCCCCTCCTCCATATACCAATTTGTGTCACCTGTAAGTGAGAAACCTACAAGCCAAGTATAGATGATATATGGTGCTCCCAACAGGTTATAGAAAATAGCAGAAGTGCTGAACTCACTGTTCAGAACCTAGTCCTCCCTCCAGGTTATGGAAATTTGCTATTTTAGTGTTTCTCCAGTAGGTTTCCTCAAGGAGAAAGTCCCCCACTTCTTTGTCAAAGATAATAAAACACTTTAGTAAATACTACAGTAATGTCCCAAAAAACACTACATTAAATACTACAGTATACAGTACTACACTACGATTCTAAGACGCACAAATGAGCATTTGCCAATTGAATCAAAGGTTATGTAGGGAAATCTAAGTCTTGGAGATATTTTAGAGCAACAGAAACAAAGAAACAGTCAGTGGTTGTATTTGACGAAAGTTTCATAAACAGTATGGATTTCAGCAAGCAAAGGCAGGACAAACATAGGTACATGATAAGGGTTTAAGATTACAGCGACTCGATGTAGTCCGCGAACACTCGTCGCCACTCAACTCCCTTCTATTTGTATGCGGAGAGTTGAGGTTTTCTCAGCTACTTCTACTGTATCTAGGCCTCTGCTTGGCATTGTTTGCGATGGCCAGATTGTTTCCTCTAACACTGTAGCTTCTATCAAACTCCTCCAGATTATTTTCACCTAATTTATGGCAGAGGGCACAAGGTAGGCCTATTGCATCAGCTTCTGGCAATAAAGCAGGTGCTGATGCAATTGTTTAATGTAGGGAGAGGCCTGTGACGCTGTGCATGTGAATTCCTCAAGTCGGACATTTCTCTCAATTTCTCCCTACATGAACGGACTAACTTGTTGTTGCAAACATTGTTTACTTGCTAACCTATTCTGGACCCATCAAACATTGTGTTCCAAATCAAAAATGAAATGTATTTCTCAGATGGACCGTATACAACTGGTGTGGTCTTTACACACTTTTTTCTCATCAATCTACACACAATACCCCATAATGACGAAGCAAAAACCGGATGTTAGAAATTTACATAAGTATGCAGGCCCTTTACTCAGTACTTTGTTGAAGCACCTTCGGCAGCGATTACAGCCTCCATTCTTCTTGGGTATGACGCTACAAGCTTGGCACACCATTAATTGGGGTGTTTCTCCCATTTCTTCCCTGAAGATCCTCAAAAGCTCTGTCAGGTTGGACCGGGAGTGTCGCTGCACAGCTATTTCAGGTCTCTCCAGAAATGTTAGATTGGGTTTAAGTCCAGTCTCTAGCTGGGCCACTCAAGGAAATTCAGAGACTTGTCCCGAAGCAACTCCTGCATTGTCTTGGCTGTGTGCTTAGGGTGAACCTTCGCCCAGTCTGAGGTCCTGAATGTTCTGGAGCAGGTTTTCATCAAGGATCTCTCTGTATTTTGCTCCGTTCATCTTTGCATCCTGACTAGTCTCCCAGTCCCTGCTGCTGAAAAACAACCCTACAGCATGATGCTGCCACCACCATGCTTCACTGTAGGGATGGTGCAAGGTTTCCTCCAGGCATGACACTTGGCATTCAGGCCAAATAGTTCAATCATAGTTTCATCAGACCAGAGAATCCTGAATCCCATGGTCTTAGAGTCTTTAGGTGCCTTTTGGCAAACTCCAAGCGGACTGTCATGTGCCTTTTACTGAGGAGTATCTTCCGTCTGGCTGCTCTACCATAAAGGCCTGATTGGTGGAGTGCTGTAGAGATGGTTGTCCTTCTGGAAAGTTATCCAGGAACTCTGGAGCTATGTCAGAGATACCATCGGGTTCTTGGTCATCTCCCTGACCAAGGCCCTTCTCCCCCAATTGCTCAGTTTGGCCGGGCTGCCAGCTCTAGGACGAGTCTTGGTAGATCCAAACTTCTTTGATTTAAGAATGATGGAGGCCACTGTATTCTTGGGGACCTTCAATGCATTTTTGGTACCCTTCCCCAGATCTGTCCCTTGACAAAATCCTATCCTAGAGCTCTACGGACAATTCATTCAACTTCATGGTTTGGTTTTTGCTCTGATATGCACTGTTAGCTGTGGGACCTTGTATAGACAGTCGTGTGCCTTTCTAAATCATGTCCAATCAATTTAATTTACAACAGGAGGACTCCAATCAAGTTGTAGAAACATCTCAAGGATGATTAATGGAAACAGGATGCAGTTGACCTCAATTTAGAGTCTCATAGCAAAGGGTCTGAATACATATGTAAATAAGGTATTTCTGTTTTTTGTGTGTTTTTTTTCTAAATTTTCTAAAAACCTGTTATCGCTTTGTCGTTATGGGGTATTGTGTGTAGATTGATAAGTAATTTTTAAAATCAATTTTAGAATAAGGCTGTAACATAACAAAATGTGTAAAAAGTCAAGGGGTTTGAATACTTTCCGAATGCACCGTTCAGTATGTGAATGTGTGGGGGTTTTGTGTGGGATTATAAATGCAGTGTGTGTGAGTGAGTGTGTATATGGTGTGTATATACAGTATAGTCTAGTGAGTGTGTATATGGTGTGTATATACAGTATAGTCTAGTGAGTGTGTATATGGTGTGTATATACAGTATAGTCTAGTGAGTGTGTATATGGTGTGTATATACAGTATAGTCTAGTGAGTGTGCATATGGTGTGTATATACAGTATAGTCTAGTGAGTGTGCATATGCTGTGTATATACAGTATAGTCTAGTGAGTGTGTATATGGTGTGTATATACAGTATAGTCTAGTGAGTGTGCATATGGTGTGTATATACAGTATAGTCTAGTGAGTGTGTATATGGTGTGTATATACAGTATAGTCTAGTGAGTGTGCGTAGAGTCAATGCAGATAGTTTGGCTTCCATTAATTGACTATTTAGAAGTTTGGCTATTTAACAGTGTTATGGCTTTGGGCTAGAAGCTGTCTCGGAGTCTGTTGGTCCATTCAGTCGATGCTCCGGAACGGTTTGCCAGACGGTAGCAGAGGTAACAGTCTATTGTTTGGGCGGCTGGAGTCTTTGGCCATTTTTCGGGACTTCCTCTAATACCGTTTTGCATTATAAAAGAACAAACACCAGAGTCTGGTAATCATATCATTATTGTATTTCTGTTGTTTGCCTTTTTGTATTTGGTTTCTCCCATGTAGGGTGTGTTTTCATCATTTATTAGAAACGTTAATGGTTATGCAACTTATGTCTTTGTTTTCAGTAACGTGTGAATTGTGCAAAAGTATTGCCTTCAATCAAACTTTAAACCAAGTTTATAAAAAAAAAAATCTCTTAAAAGTTTCTCAAGTCATTTTGGGCATTTTTTAAACAACTCTGGATCAAGTTTTCTTGGTAACCTGCACTGTAAAATAAATACTACCTATTTTTGCACCTGATCTACTGCCTCCGTCTCAACTGCTGCTGAAACCACGCCAACTAAATAGACTGCTCGGTCCTCTCGGGGACACAAAATAAATATCTGGAGTACTTCTTCAAGCCCCTCTTTCTCTGCTCTTTTCCAAATTCCCCTCCCTCATCTGCAACCATGTTTGTTGGTGATGGTACTGCAGGACAGAGTCTTCTTCACTTTGACAGTATTATTCAGCACACCGCTAACCAGGGCATAGCTAATGTGTGAACATGCTATGAGTGAAGGGGATTAGATACAAAAGCAAATATCAAATTGAGATCTTTCAAGACGTTGTCTTAGCTTACGGGATACAGGGGTGATGTGATATAGCAGGAATGTGGGGGAAATACATTTCTAAAGAACACAGATAACACACACACATTCAGCGTCTTTTCAACATCTTTTGCTCATAGGGACACCGTTCATGAAAAAATAACAATCAAGCTTGAATGACGTCAATTCCTTTCAAATAACTCTATACAGTACATGGGTGAATAGGTGTAATGGTTCTACTCTAAAGCCTATATGAGGACCTGATCACTAAAACCCTCAAACAGAATGAAAATTGTAAGGGCTCTTTGCCACGGATGCACCACTAGATAACACTTTGAGGGTGACATTCCATAGATGGAGAAATAGACCAAGCAGGACGTGTGGTAATGAAGGGCAATGAGGTCTGAAGATCCTCATTACCCACACCTAGGCACGGCCAACTAAGAATGGCAGGGCAGGAGGAGGCATAGATAAGGCCAGTGAAAGGAACAAATGGCTCCCAGAATAGAATAGCACCAGAGGATAGAGGGTGTTCACTCAGCCTGTACAGTATGTCAAGTATCTTCAATTCTCCATTGTTTGGGGCTACGGCTGGCATGTCAGAAAATTTACCCTGGTGTCTGGGTGTCTCTGTAGAGCGCTCCTGACAAGCTGAGGTAATTAATAACTGTCAACACCACCTCCCTATCTCTGGATCCTTTGTCACGTTAACAAAAAAAACTACTAATTAGCTTGACTGAGATGATCACCAGAGATCAGCTAATTATATTTTAATATATATTTACATTCCAAAGTCATGAAAAGTGTTTTGACCTAGTGACAAGGACCTAGCGACTGAGATCTTGGGTTTAAACGTCAAAAAACCCTTAATTACAGGCAACTAGTCTGGACTTCCTGGAAATCCAGGAAGCCAAATGCAACCTGGTGTCAAATGGTATGATATATACAGTGGGGCAAAAAAGTATTTATTCAGCCACCAATTGTGCAAGTTCTATGACAGACAAAATGAGAAAAATACATATTTGCTAATTATGGTGGAAAATAAGTATTTCGTCACCTACAAACAAGCAAGATTTCTGGCTCTCACAGACCTGTAACTTCTTCTTTAAGAGGCTCCTCTGTCCTCCACTCATTACCTGTATTAATGGCACCTGTTTGAACTTGTTATCTGTATAAAACACACCTGTCCACAACCTCAAACAGTCACACTCCAAACTCCACTATGGCCAAGACCAAAGAGCTGTCAAAGGACACCAGAAACTAAATTGTAGACCTGCACCAGGCTGGGAAGACTGAATCTGCAATAGATAAGCAGCTTGGTTTGAAGAAATCAACTGTGGGAGCAATTATTAGGAAATGGAAGACATACAAGACCACTAATAATCTCGATCGATCTGCGGCTCCACGCAAGATCTCACCCCTTGGGGTCAAAATGATCACAAGAACGGTGAGCAAAAAACCCAGAACCACACGGGGGGACCTAGTGAATAACCTGCAGAGAGCTGGGACCAAAGTAACAAAGCCTGCCATCAGTAACACACTACGCCGCCAGGGACTCAAATCCTGCAGTGCCAGACGTGTCCCCCTGCTTTTCTGTAGCTCAGTTGGTAGAGCATGGCGCTTGTAACGCCAGGGTAGTGGGTTCGATCCCCGGGACCACCCATACGTAGAATGTATGCACACATGACTGTAAGTCGCTTTGGATAAAAGCGTCTGCTAAATGGCATATATTTTAAGCCAGTACATTTTCAGGCCCGTCTGAAGTTTGCTAAAGAGCATTTGGATGATCCAGAAGAAGATTGGGAGAATGTCATATGCTCAGATGAAACCAAAATATAACTTTTTGGTAAAAACTCAACTCGTCCTGTTTGGAGGACAAAGAATGCTGAGTTGCATCCAAAGAACACCATACCTACTGTGAAGCATGGGGGTGGAAACATCATGCTTTGGGGCTGTTTTTCTGCAAAGGGACCAGGACGACTGATCCATATAAAGGAAAGAATGAATGGGGCCATGTATCGTGAGATTTTGAGTGAAAACCTCCTTCCATCAGCAAGTGCATTGAAGATGAAATGTGGCTGGGTCTTTCAGCATGACAATGATCCCAAACACACCGCCCGGGCAACGAAGGAGTGGCTTCGTAAGAAGCATTTCAAGGTCCTGGAGTGGCTGAGCCAGTCTCCAGATCTCAACCCCATAAAAAATCTTTGGAGGGAGTTGAAAGTCCGTGTTGCCCAGCAACAGCCCTAAAACATCACTGCTCTAGAGGAGGTCTGCATGGAGGAATGGGCCAAAATACCAGCAACAGTGTGTGAAAACCTTGTGAAGACTTACAGAAAACATTTGACCCCTGTCATTGCCAACAAAGGGTATATAACAAAGTATTGAGATAAACTTTTGTTATTGACCAAATACTTATTTTCCACCATAATTTGCTAATAAATTCATAAAAAATCCTACAATGTGATTTTCTGGATTTTTTTTCCATTTTGTCTGTCATAGTTGAAGTGTACCTATGATGACAATTACAGGCCTCTCTCATCTTTTTAAGTGGGAGAACTTGCACAATTGGTGGCTGACTAAATAATTTTTTTGCCCCACTGTATATCACACAGAATAATTTATTTGTTTTATACTCAAAACATAAACAATGTTAAGAGTGCTAATTAAAAGGGTATATACCTGTTTATGTTCAATATTTATAATTAAAACTGACATTAGGTTCTCAATGTCCATTATTGATCTTTGATTCCATGTTCTTTTTATGAACACACAGTAGCTAGTATGGAGCACAAGGCCATGTAGCTTTACCCTTTCTCAACACATCATGTCAGATGGATAGAAAGATGAAGGTAGCAACAGTGAGTCTGCATGGCATGAGTCTGCATGGCAAAAGATTACCACAGGCATGCTAAATCCGTCAGATTAGCATAAGAAAGAGATCAATCCTGCTCAGAAAGTCTAACTTATGATTCAATTAACATCTCCTCCATTTGGTTTATTTTAGGCTTTTTAATTCCTTATAAACAGGCACGGTAGGGCTTAATAACGTGGCATCCTACATCACTGAATTCAATTATGCTCCTTTCATCACACAATTATAGTTTTTGTGAATCCACAGCTGTTGCTGCTTTCACCAGGCCATCACAAACAATATGGTAAAGCGTCCCTCTGTCTGAAGCACCTTTTGGGGATGTTTTTAATATTCTATACAGAATTGAAATCTCCAAAAATGAGATTTCCAACTGATTAATCTCTGTGGTAATTTTTTTTAAATCAATTTGAATTTATATCAAAGCTTGCCAAAATCTTTCGTCTACAAAAAAGGACGACTATAGAAACCAGGCCTGCATGGTGTAAAATAAGCTGAGGCTCATTGCATTCTCCCACTCCTCCCTGCCTTCAGACTCAGAGCCAGTCAGGAGAAAATGAAAGATGAAACAGGAATGTAATAGATCATTTGGCCAGTAAATTGCAGGTACTATGGGATCCATCTCCACTCAGAGGCATATGATTTAGAAAGACACTAAGGTAAAGTAGCCTAGTGGTTAGAGCATTGGGCTAGTAACTGAAAGGTTGCTAGATCAAATCCCTGAGCTGACAAGGTAAAAATCTGTTGTTCTGCCCCTGAACAAGGCAGTCAACACACTGTTCTTAGGTTGTCATTACAAATAAGAATTTGTTCTTAACTGACTTGCCTCATAAAATCTTAGAAAATGTATTACAAATAAAAGTCTGAAATATCAAATTTACATACAGTTGAAGTTGGAAGTTTATACACACTAACGTTGGAGTCATTAAAACTTGTTTTTCAACCACTCCACAAATTTCTTGTTAACAAACTATAGTTTTGGCAAGTCGGTTAGGACATCAACTTTGTGCATGACACAAGTCATTTTCCCAACAATTGTTTACAGACAGATTTAACTTGTAATTCACTGTATCACAATTCCAGTGGGTCAGAAGTTGACAAACACTAAGTTGACTGTGCTTTTAAACAGCTTGGAAAATTCCCGAAAATGATGTCATGGCTTTAGAAGCTTCTGATAGGCTAATTTACATAATTTGAGTCAATTGGAAGTGTATCTGTGGATGTATTTCAAGACCTACCTTCAAACTCAGTGCCTCTTTGCTTGACATCGTTGGAAAATCAACATAAATCAGCCAAGACCTCAGAAAAAAATTGTAGACCTCCGCAAGTCTGGTTCATCCTTGGGAGCAATTTCCAAACTCCTGAAGGTACCATGTTCATATGTACAACAACAGTACGCAAGTATAAACACAACAGGACCACGCAGCCATCATACCACTCAGGAAGGAGACGTGTTCTGTCTCCTAGAGATGAATGTACTTTGGTGCGAAAAGTGCAAATCACTCCCAGAACAACAGCAAAGGACCTTGTGAAGATGCTGTAGGAAACAAGGACAAAAGTATCTATATCTACAGTAAAATGAGTCCTATATCGACAACCTGAAAGGCCGCTCAGCAAGGAAGAAGCCACTGCTCCAAAACCGCCATAAAAAAGCCAGAGTATGGTTTGCAACTGCACATGGGGACAAAGATCATACTTTTTGGAGAAATATCCTCTGGTCTGATGAAACATAAATAGAACTGTTTGGCCATAATGACCACTGTTATGTTTGGAGGAAAAGGGGGAGGCTTGCAAGTCAAAGAACACCATCCCAACCGTGAGCACAGGGGTGGCAGCATCATGTTGTGGGGGTGCTTTGCTGCAGACTGGTGCCCTTCACATAATAGATAGCATCATGAGGAATTATGTGGATATATTGAAGCAACATCGCAAATGGGTCTAATGACCCCAAGCATACTTCCAAAGTTGTGACAAAATGGCTTAAGGACAACAATGTCAAATTTTGGAGTGACCATCAGAAAGCACTGACCTCAATCCTATAGAAAATGTGTGGGCAGAACTGAAAAAGCGTGTGCGAGCAAGGAGGCCTACAAACCTGACTCAGTTAAGCCAGCTCTGTCAGGAGGACTGGGCCACAATTCACCCAACTTATTGTGGGAAGCTTGTGGAAGGCTACCCGAAACGTTGACCCACTGGGAACATGATGAATGAAATAAAAGCTGAAATAAATCATTCTCTCTACTATTATTCTGACATTTCACATTATTCAAAGAAAGTGGTGATCCTAACTGACCTAAGACAGGGAATTGATACTATGATTAAATGTCAGGAATTGTGAAAAACTGGGTTTAAATGTATTTGGCTAAGGTGTATGTAAACTTCCGACTTCAACTGTAAGTGTTCAGACCCTTTACTCAGTACTTTGTTGAAGCACCTTTGGCAGCAATTACAGACGCTACAAGCTTGGCAACCTGTATTTGAGGGACTTTCTCCCATTTCTTCTCTGAAGATCCTCTAAAGCTCTGTCTGGTTGGATCGGGAGCGTTGGATTGCGTCTCTCCAGAAATGTTAAATCAGGCTCAAGTCCCAGCTCTGGCTGGCTGGGCTACTCAAGGACATTCAGAGGCTTGTCCCGAAGCCACTTCTCCATTGTCTTGGCTGTGTGCTTAGGGTCATTGTCCTATTGGAAGGTGAACCTTCACTCCCGTCTGAGATCCTGACTGCTCTGGAACAGGTTTTCATCAAGGATCTCTCTGTACTTTGTTCTGTTCATCTTTCCCTCGATCCTGACTAGTCTCCCAACAAAACGTCCCAACAGCATGATGCTGCCACCACCATGCTTCACTGTAGCGATGATGCCAGGTTTCCTCCAGACGTGAAGCTTGGCATTCAGGCCAAATAGTTCAATCTTGATTCCCATGGTCTTATAGTCTTTAGGTGCCTTTGGAAAACTCCAAGCGGGCTGTCATGTGCCTTTTACTGAGGACTGGCTTCCGTCTGGCCGCTCTACCATAAAGGCCTGATTGGTGGAGTGCTATAGAGAAGGTTGTCCTTCTGGAAAGTTATCCCATCTCCACAGAGGATCTCTGCAGCTATGTCAGAGTGACCATCTGGTTCTTGGTCACCTGCCTAACCAAGAAAAATAAAGATGAAAACGGGAATATAATAGATATTTTGGCCAGTAAATTGCAGGTATTATGGGAGCCATCTCCACTCAGTGGCATATGATTTAGAAAGACACGAAGGTAATAGCTTTGCAAATTTCCTCTGCCATTTGACAATGGCTCGCCGCACTGAAATGTGTGGGAAAAGGTCATAAGTCAATGACTATCCATCACAACATCAATCTCCCTTTATTCTCCTCTCAAATCTTAAATACCAAACATCGGTGGAAATCGGTGTTTCATTTCCCCTCCCCAGAAGCTCCAATCTGGCAGGTCAGGCTGCAGGGCCCAATGAGTCAGATGTCGCCCCAGAGTTCACACATTCCTTCAAGCTTGTTTGCTCTCAACAAAAGGGAAGTGCTTTCCCTGGTGGTCTCCTGTGTGTGTCGACCCAGGGGAGGGGAGGGAAAGAGAATGGGAAGGAAGGGGCTATCAGGGGAGCTTTCTGTCAGACTCAGCCTGTCCTTAAAAGTCTGCTGCATTGCCATTACGGCGCTGTGGAAAATGAATGCTGAATACAGTTCTGAAAATGTAATCTTCTGAATCTAGGCCTGATGGAGTTGTTATACAATATACTGTACTGACTTTATTGCTGACAACTGCAAAGTTTGGTGCCCTTCTGTCATTTACAATGAATATATGTTGAAACAGACCCACCATATCCTATTAATCAATTCTGCACATGAATCATTATAGGTTACATCTAACTATCCGAAGACTGAACCAGCCCTTGGGTAGTTAGTGCTCTGTCTGCTTTAAGAGGGCCCCTCACAAAAGGTGTGCTGCTGTGCTAAACAGCAGGCATGGCCTATAGCTAAGTGGGGCGAGGGAGGGAATCATCTATTTGACACCCCATTGTTTGTCTCATCTCATCTCTCCTGCTGGGCTAGCAGCCTGTCTGTCTGTCCTTCAAAAGGTCCAGGCTCCCATTAATCACTCTTCTCCCCTGGGATAATTAGAGACCACAGTGATTTATCGGCCCTCCTTTTATTGTGTCAAAAACATATTTCCGCTAAATGCTAAAAGGCTAATGCCTGTTCGTTATTAAGTCTGTCAAATCATCATTAGGCGTCAAAAAGAGCCCCTTTCTGCCAAGTACAGAAGTAGAAGGTGGGGGGGACATGAGGGCACGTTACAGAGGGGTCCAGCCATGGCTTTGGTGACGCATCCTCACAAACCACATGATCCAAACAAATTGGCTTCTGTCAAAGAGACCGAGAACAAGGCCTGATCAATGACTAGCTGAAGGAAGATGACAGTGGCAGATATCAGAGAGCAAGATGGGAGGGGCACTGGGATGTGGTGAGCCTCGGCTTCATCGCCTAAGAACTGCAGGCGACAAGCAGGCGACCATAAAATCTGAGGGCTTAAGAGGAACGCCAGAAATACAATGATTTGAAGAAAAACAGCATTTCACCCTATTTCTTTGGAGCTGTTTTATCTCCCTGACAAACTTTGAAATGCCTTTGGAAGTAAAAAGCAAGGCATCAGCCAGGTGCAAATTTCCTTTGATATATGGGAACGTTTGGCAAACACAAATTGTTAAGGTTTCCCTCTCTCCCACTATTGAGAGTGCACTGAGACAGGTGTCACGAGAGGAGATGATGACAAGTCACTGTTCCTACATCCTGTGTTACACAGTACAGTGGGAACTGTTGCTCTAAGCTGCCTCAGTGAAACTATTACTGCTCTGCTATAGCAGTGGCTTGAGAGGAATTGAGCAATAAGTGGCCAGAGATGTCAAACTCAGTTTGAGCTGTTTAAAGGTCCTTCCTATCAGCAGAAACACCAATTAACCCGACTTCCTGGCATAATGGCGCTCCAGAATCCCAAGCAAACAGCCCTGAATACAATTAAACACAGGCCTCTGTGTCCGCAGCCAGATAGAACATTTAAACAGCGGAACAAAGAGGGCCAAGTCACAGTGGACTGCCATCAAGCACAATAGGTGTCAAAGCCAGGCTAACTCCCTGTGATTATTCAAACATCAGGGAACAGCAGAAGATGAGTGTGAGTTACAATCATGCTATTTCAAATCTAGGGACTGCTGTGGCTCTGCCGTGTCAAGAGGCTGACCTGATTTTCAGCCTGGTTTTCTTGTCATCTTTTTTTTTTATGAGGAAGGAGGTGGATAATTAGCCACGTTTATTATATGCCACTACACTGGTCAATCAGAACCAACAATTAGAATGCCTGACAGCTTTAGAGGTAAAATCGCTGCTAGCTATATATGAAGTCACAAATAGTCCTGAAATATACGTGGAAAATATGCTCCTTACATTTGTTATAATCTCCGGCAAAAAAATGATTTGACCCCTACAAGATTTGGCCCTTAATCTTTCATTAGTCTAAATGTTTTTGCTGTTTTTCTCTGCGGTTCTGTTTTTTTGTGCTAAGGCTTCCGATTGCGCTCTTTATGGAGTAGTACTGGAGGGAGATGGCATATGTGACCCTGACCATTGCCTGTCCAATATTATTGGAATTCTTACCTGCGACCCTGACTAGAACAGAATTTACTGCTCCCACAAAATGAACCCTGATGCAATGCAGTGACTGGGTCCTGTGCTGCCTGCAACAGACAGACAGATTATTCAAGCTGAATGCATAGAGACGATCCTGCTGTGTTAAAGGTTATGCTACAATTACTGTAGCTAGAAGGTGGAAGAAAGCAGCATATAGTGCCTTTGGAAAGTATTCAGACCCCTTGACTTTTTCCACATTTTGTTACATTAAAGCCTTATTCTAAAATTAATCAAATATTTTTTTATTCAATAATCTACACACAATACCCCATAATGACAAAGAAAAAAACGTTTTTTATTTTATTTTATCTAAAGAATTAAAAACGGAAATAAGCATTTACATAAGTATTCAGCCTCTTTACTCAGTACTTTGTTGAAGCACCTGTGGCAGCGATTACAGCCATGAGTCTTCTTGGGTATGACACTACAAGCTTGGCACAGCTGTATTTGAGGAGTGTCTCCCATTCTTCTCTGCAGATCCTCTCAAGCTCTGTCAGTTTGGGTAGGGAGCGTTGCTGCAAAGCTATTTTCAGGTCTCTACAGAGATGTTCTATCAGTACAGGTTCTCTCAGTACTTTGCTCCGGTCTGAATATTTTCCGAAGGTACTGTATAGGGCAGGTATACCACATGTAAGAGCAAACAAATGTATAATTACTAACACCGAAGAGTTGAACCATAGAACGTATATATAAATGGACAAAACCAATTTAAGATCAGGAAGTCGGTTTTAGTTTGTTAAGATGGCGTCTAATGGGGGGGATTCTCAAGACATAACATGCTCAGTTTGAGCTACTCCAAAGTCACATTGCAGGATGGTACCAGTGGCGAACAACTGCCACCTCTCATTGAGTAGCTCAAGTGGAAGACAGACATGGGTATTACAGGTAGCAACTAAACTTTCCTAATAACTTATTCTGTGTGTGATTTTAAAATAGTCAGTTCAAGGATATATGTCTGGTGTAATAGAATCAATTATTGGTACCCTGATTGTCTTCTAAAAATATATACAGTAGCAGTTAAAAGTTTGGACAACAACTACTCATTCAAGGGATTTTCTTTATTTTTACTATTTTCTACATTGTAGAATAATAGTGAAGACATGAAAACTATGGATGTAGTAACCAAAAAAGTGTTATAAAAATCAAAATATATTTTATATTTGAGGCTCTTCAAAGTAGCCACCCTTTGTCTTGATGACAAATTTGTAAACTCTTGGCATTCTCTCAACCAGCTTCATGAGGTAGTCACCTGGAATGCATTTCCATTAACAGGTGTGCCTTGTTAAAAGTGTGGTATTTATTTCCTTCTTAATGCATTTGAGCCAATCAGTTGTGTTGCGACAAGGTAGGGGTGGTATACAGAAGATAGCCCTATTTGGTAAAAGCAAATATTATGGCAAGAACAGCTAAAAAAAAACAAAGAGAAATGACAGTCCATCATTACTTTAAGACATGAAGCTCAGACAATCCAGAAAATGTCAAAAACTTTTTTCTTCAAAAAGTTTCTTCAAGTGCGGTCGAAAAAACCATCAAGTGCTATGATGAAACTGGCTCTCATGAGGACAGCCAGAGGAAAGGAAGACCCAGTGTTTCCTCTGCTGCAGAGGATAAGTTCATTACAGTTAACTGCACCTCAGAAATTGCAGCCCAAATAAATGTTTCACAAAGTTGAAGTAAGAGACACATCTCAACGTCATCTGTTCAGAGGAGACTGTGTGAATCAGGCCTTTATGGTTGAATTGCTACAAAGAAACCATTACTAAAGGGCACAAATAAGAAGAAGAGATTTGCCTGGGCCAAGAAACACGAGCAATGGACATTAGACCGGTGGAAATCTGTACTCTGATGAGTCCAGATTTAGATTTTAGATTTTTTGTCACGCCTTGGTCATTGTATTTTGTGTTTTTGTTATATGTTTGGGTAGGCCAGGGTGTGACATGGGTTTATATGTTGTTTTTCGTATTGGGGTTTGTAGTATTTGGGATCGCGGCTGATTAGGGGTGTTGTATAGGCGTGGCTGCCTGAGGCGATTCTCAATCAGAGTCAGGTGATTCTCGTTGTCTCTGATTGGGAACTGTATTTAGGTAGCCTGAGTTTCGCTTTGTATTTCGTGGGTGATTGTTCCTGTCTCTGTGTAGTGTTCACCAGATAGGCTGTAATAGGTTTCTCGTTCCGTTTGTTGTTTTTGTATTGAGTTATTTCATGTATCGTTTTGTTTTCGTTCATTAAAGATCATGAGTAACAAACACGCTGCATTTCGGTCCGACTCTCTTCCTTCAACAGACGAACGCCGTTACATTTTTGGTTCCAACCTCCTTGTCTTTGTGAGACTGTCAGTGATGTATTTCAAATTAAAGGCACACTTAACCAGCATGGCTAGCATCACATTCTGCAGTGATTCGCCATCCCATCTGGTTTGTGCTTAGTGGGACTGTAATTTGTTTTTCAACAGGAGAATGACCCAACACACCTCCAGGCTGTGTACGACTATTTGACCAAGAAGGAGAGTGATGGAGTGCTACATCAGATGACCTGGCCTCCACAATCACCTGACCTCAACCCGATTGAGATGGTTTGTGATGGGGTGGACTGCAGAGTGAAGGAAAAGCAGCAGCCAACAAGTGCTCAGCATATGTGGGAACTCCATCAAGACTGTTGGAAAAGCATTCCAGGTGAAGCTGGTTGAGACAGTGCCAAGAGTGTGCAAAGATCCCATCAAGACAAAGGGTGGCTACTTTGAAGAATTTAAAATATATTTTGGGGTTTGTCTAACACCTTTTGGTTACTACATGATTCCATATGTGTTATTTCATAGTTTTGATGTCTTCACTATTATTCTACAATGTATATAAATATTAGCATAACAAAAAAAAATGTAATCCTTGAATGAGTAGGTGTGTCCAAACTTTTGACTGGTACTGTATATACGTATTTACATTCATATTTACCACGAATGATTGCCATTTTTCGCATTGCCTTTTAATGGGGAATTCTGCTTTCTGGATACAACAATCTGCAGTATCACAGTCAGCCTTGAACAGACACATTCCTATATTATATGAAAATAATGTAACTACATTATACACCAGGGGTCTTCAACCTTTACTTGCCCAGGGACCCCGCTCACAGGCAAACCGGCATGTCTAACATTAACTTCTTTTGGGCTTAGATCTCTTACACAAAGACACTGATGCACTCAGCTTCTACGATCACCCACAAACATAAAATAGACAACAAAGCATGACATCCTAGCTTAGGGAGCGATTTAAGTAGGATGATCCAAAGTCAGTCCCACAAGAAAAGGAGCAAAACTCACACTTTAAAAGGTGCTCCATCTATATAGAGTCGATCACTGTCTCGATAAAGTCAGCCAACAAGTGGGACACAATCATGAAGTGGAACGACATGCTTTAAAACCTCTGGGAAGTATGCTAAGGCAGGGGGCTTCAACCTTCTCTTGCCCAGGCAACCCAGCGACCTAGGGGCCCCCATTATATCTTAGAATACATTTTTTTAAATGCACATCTTGTCTTATTATCAGGTGAATGATAATGGCAAGAAAAAGTATGCCTAATAAACATTTAAAACATTTTTATTTATTTGAACTCCCCACAATATAATTGGAATAGGAAGTATAAACTCCTAGCAGCTGTTAAGATGTTTAAACAAATTTTAGACACGTGCTGGCAAAAATGTCCAAGTCAAGAAAGCTCACGAACAGCAAGTGGCATATGCTGCGGCTGGTACTTGCGGGAGCTTTTTCAAAGCCTATGTCATATACTCCAGTGAGTGTAATTAACTCTCAACATTAGGAGTAGAGATAGAAGATATTCTCCTCTATTCTACTGTATATACACTGCCTTCTGAAAATATGCAGACCCTTTCACTTTTTCTACATTTTGTTTTCTTAAAGCAATATTCTAAAATGTATTAAATATATTTTTTCTCTCATCAATCTACACACAATAACCCATAATGACGAAACGAAAACTGATTTTATAAAATATTTTTTTGCTGATTTATAATTTTAAAAACGGAAAAATTAAATGTACATACTGTAAGTATTCAGACTCAATACTTTGTTGAAGCACCTTTGGCAGCGACTACAGCCTCGAGTCTTCTTGGGTATGACGCTACAAGCATTGCACACCTGTATTTGGGGAGTTTCTCCCATTATTCTCTGCAAATCCTCTCAAGCTCTGTTAGGTTGGATGGGGAGCGTTGAATGGGGTTCAAATCCGGGCTCTTGCTCGGGTACTGAAGGACATTCAGAGAATGTCCTGAAGCCACTCCTGCGTTGTCTTGGCTGTGTGCTTAGGGTTGTTGTCCTGTTGGAAGGTGAACATTTGCCTCAGTCTGAGGCCCTGAGCGCTCTGGAACAGGTTTTCATCAAGGATCTCTCTGTACTATGCTCCGTTCATCTTTCCCTCGATCCTGACTAGTCTCCAAATCCCTGCCACTGAAAGACATCCCCACAGTATGATGCTGCCACCACCATGCTTCACCATAGGGATGGTGCCAGGTTTCCTCTAGATGCTTGGCATTCAGGCCAAAGAGTTCAATATTGGTTTCATCAGACCTGAGTATCTTGTTTAAAAATATATATATATTTTCTGCATTGTAGAATAATAGTGAAGACATCAAAACCTAAAAAGTGTTTGTCATGACTTCCACCGAAGGTGGCTCCTCTTCCTGTTCGGGCGGCACTCGGCGGTCGTTGTCACCGGTCTACTAGCTGCCACTGATTCCCTTTTCCTTTTCTGTTGGTTATGTCTTTATTGGTTTCACCTGTTTCTCTTTTGGGGTTTTTGTTCAGGGCTATTTAAGCCGTCTATGCCCGCCTGCTTTTGTGCGGGCTTATTTTCTGCTGTGTTTGGATGGTTGCGTTTGTTTATTTGTTGGACTGTTTTGGTGTCCTGTTTTGGGTAGGTCAGTATTTGTCGCCTATTGTTTTGGCATGACCTTGTTCTGTCCGGAATAAATAACGAAAACCCAAAACCCTCTGCTCCCTGCGCCTGACTCCGCACCCACCACTCCTAGCTCCCTGACAGTGTTATACAAATCAAAATAGATTTGAGATTTTTCAAAGTAGCCTCCGTTTGCCTTGATGACAGCTTTGCACACTCTTGGCATTCTTTCAACCAGCTTCATAAGGAATGCTTTTCCAAAAGTATTGAAGGAGTTACCACATATGCTGAGCACTTTTCGGCTGATTTCCCTTCACTCTGCCGTCCAACTCATCCCAAACAATCTTAATTGGGTTGAGATTGGGTGATTGTGGAGGCCACTCCATCACTCTCCTTCTTCGTCAAATAGCCCTTACACAGCCTGGAGGTGTGTTTAGGGTCATTGTCCTGTTAACCTGGCCACCACAATGACCCGAACTCAACCCAGTTGAGATGGTTTGGGATGAGTTGGACTGCAGAGTGAAGGAAAAGCAGCGAACAAGTGCTCTGCATATGTGGGAACTCCTTCAGGACTGTTGGAAAAGCATTCCACATGAATCTTGTTGAGTAGAATGACAAGAGTGTGCAAAGCTGTCATCAAGGCAAAGGGTAGCTACTTCGGAGTATCTCAAGTATAAAATATAGTTTGATTTGTTGAACACTTTTTTGGTTACTACATGTGTTATTTTATAGTTTTGATGTCTTCACTATTATTCTACAATGTAGAAAATAGTACAAATAACGAAAAACCCTTCAATGAGTAGGTGTTCTAAAAATGACACTGTTTTTGCTTTGTCAGTATGGGGTATTGTGTGTAGATTTATGAGGAATTGTGTATTTTTTAAATCCATTTTAGAATAAGGCCGTAACGTAACAAAATCTGGAAAAAGTAAATGGGTCTGAATACTTTCCGAATGCACAATATTTTCAAATTTTATAGATCTGTCATAGTTTTGGTTTCATGCATTGTCATGTACTAATTATTAAAATCAAACACATTTATGTTTTTTCCCCTCTGCCCCTTTTTGATAAGATTGTCTACTTGTTGAATGAATATTAATGGAGAAATGGTTTCTTTGCCAGCGGGTCCAGCAGCTCCAATCTATCAAGAACTCTCTCTGGTGACTTCAAACGCCTGCTTTCATCATGGGTGAATATCTTTGGATCCATTACTGACAAACATATAGGCTGAAAGGCATAAAGGTACATCTAATGTTGGAGTATGCCACCATTCCTGTTGTTCAATTTGAAAGCAGAAGATGGAGGGGATTTGACTTGTACAGTGTCCACATTAAATATCTCTATTGAAAAGAAATGGATGCAAATACTCTGCCCTGGATTTACTTTAGCTTACTTATAAGACATCTTGCTTGTTCTTTTTTTGCTTGAAATGATCTATTGTGTCCACGTACAATTCTGCTGTAAGCAGACTGCACAGTTGACACAGAATATTAACAGCGATCTGATACTGAAGCTCCCCCTACCCCCCTCACTCCCTCCCTGCCACTGCCCGACTGCCACAGGGATTGATGGTTCTGCCCGGTCATTATTATTCAAGGTGAACTCCTCATAGTTTCAACTGCTTGTGGACCTTCAGGCTTTTCCTGATTTCTCCAAGTCTGCCTGTTTACTGATCGTCTCAATGTACTCCTCCACCCCGGCGTTATTCATCACCTTTGCCTGTGCCTTTCGCTTGGCTGCAAGCTCAGTGGAGAAGCCACCTGCCAGAGTACATGTTACATTTCCACCTGCCTGCACACATTATGAACTCTCTGTGATTAAATGACCCCTGGTATAACAACAATGCACACTGTCACCGTCAGGGGACGGACAATGTGGCAAGTCGCTGAACCAGTGAAAAGAAAATGACTGTGGCCCATTTCCTGGTTTCCAATATGCTTAATGACGGGAGTGATGAGTTATTGACAGCTCTCATCTAATTAGAGACACTGAGGTGTCTATTGCAGCCTTGGCAGTGACAGCAGATAAAGAGGACCATTGATTTTGCTGTGGTGGACTGTATCTGGACACTTCAGGGTGTATTGGTGTGTGTGTACTGTATATGAGTGTGTAAGAGATGGTGAGGCAGGAGAGAAAGTGATCTGCTATCCCTTTGACTGGCAGAAGCCTTAAATTCCAATAAGTCACACTTCCGCGGATTGGTGAAACTAATTACTGGCTTTAACTCCAGGTCAATAACGAAATGTTTGGTGGAGAGTGGGAGCATGGGAGACCTGGGAGCTGGGTAATTTGTGGCTTGGTCTCCGACGCATTCAAGTCCCCCTGTACCATTCTTGACCAGTCCTGACTTTGGTTTGAAATTAAACATTAAAACAGGTGGACACAGGGTGACAGAACTTAATTATTTCAAATCCCCATGGACTTCTTTTTAATAGGCATCTCAAAGCCGCCTCGACAACTACTGGGGTTAAACATTTATTAATGACACCCTCTGGTATGGAGCACCTCAGTAGAACGTGGCTCCAGGCTAATAATTTATGGTAGACTGTATGTGCAAATGACATCTTATTACTTTTTATTCCAGCACTAACCTCTCTGTAATTTAAACATAATTGTTAGGGGGCCATAAATATTACAAATGTTTTCACGGGAAGGAGAGTGTGCCGATGACCTTTCTCCTGCTCATGTGTGACTACAGTAAACAGAAAGACTGTAGGATGAGTTGAATACTAGATGTAAGCAGCTGGGAGGTAAAAATTAGAGCCCAGTGATTAACACACTCTGGGTCAGATGTTCTGTTTCCATTGTCAAGTCAAGGTGAAACCTGCATTTACTTAGATTCTCCTGCATGGTGGCCATCTGCAACAGCTTGTCACTCAGACCTTCTCTCTGTCTCCCCCCCTCCCCTAAGTGCAGCATGCAGTCTGTTTCATCCAACGCTCCCCAGTTTAGAGTCAACTGTAATTAAAGTGACTTGGCAGTCGGCTAAAACCAAATGTCATACTCCCTCATCACAAGAATTGGGTGTGCAGTTGGTAGCCAGAAAAAAAGCCTGATGCTGTGGACTTATGTAAATGCCATCCTGACAGCTATTACATGTGTTCAAACTGATGTACTACTATCAATGGCAATTGATTAATGTATATTGACACATTTCTGGGCTATAGCGCAAATAGAAGAAACACATCTCCTCTGTCAGGTAGAGTTCAAGGTATCCTTAGTATACAATCCTAGGTATCCATAATTCAAGGCCTGTATAAAGCCTACTAATTCAGTAAAAGGTTCCCTGTGGGGTTTTATCAGTCACGGAACCAACAAACAAGCCGCTTTTCAATTCTGTATTATCTTTAAATCAAGTTGAAAAGGTTTCATCATAGGTTGCCATTGGCATTGCCATTCTGCTTGAGTGAAACCTCTCAGTCTTCTGACACAAAGCGGACATGTCCTTTGGCAATTAGTGGATTGTAAGTCAAGGAAGATGATGTTCAACAGCTTCCCAATGTAGATAAATAAATGGTCAAGTAAGGCACACAGCAGCTCTGAACTAAAGTGTGGCCTGGCCCTTTAAAAATGGGCCGCAGTGAATTGGCATTTCAGAATTTATCACAGCTGCCACCGACCAAGTCGGTCCAAACATTATATCACCCACTGGCTCTGGCTCTGGCTCTCTCTCTCTCTCTCTCTCTCTCTCTCTCTCTCTCTCTCTCTCTCTCTCTCTCTCTCTCTCTCTCTCTCTCTCTCTCTCTCTCTCTCCTTCACTGCAGCATTGCACATCCGGGCCTGTGTTTTCTTAAAGAGCCTCTATTCAACCCTGCTCTGAATTCCAAGGAATAGGCCATGAGATCACAAAAAAAAATGAAGTGACAGGATCAAAGCCTACTGCTCTGAACATGTTAGCATGTGTAAAAGTGCAAGGGTTTGCAAGGGTTTGTGTGGCTGTGCATCAACACTATAACTATTGACACTGCTTGCTTGAAGCAAAACAAACATTTCCCTCTCTACTCACTGCAATGTCATTGTTGAATGTTCTCCCTCATCATTGTAACAAATGGCCTCATGCATTACATAGTGTAAGGACATTTTTGCAAATGCCCATAAAGAATGGCTGCAAATATGAAATTGAAACTACAGCAAAAAGCTTTTACTTCTCGGCAGCAATATGTGCTGTTCCAACAGCATATTTGAAATGCAATTCATTTCATACTGCAGCAAAATATACTTTCTGAGAAATGAACAGTACAGAAAGCAATATTAGGTTTGTTGTTTGCCATTGTTTCCCGACTACATGAGGAGTTGTATAATGAGTCTCGCCTATTTACTCCAGTTTAATGCCCTTTATTAAAGATTCAAAACATAAGATACTCATCTATCTTTCTCATAATGCAGTTGTCATTCATAGTTAGCTGTAGTTATCAACACTGGCACCTTGGCATGCCATCTGTACCGAGCTCTCAGCCTCACAACAATAGTACATGTTTCAACCACCATTCTTCCTGCTGCAGCATAAAAGATCAGGGGAGAATTTCCAATCAACGTTTTCATACCTCAGTTGATGGAAACTCAGGGAGAGAGCATGGAGCCTTCAGAACCAAGTGAGATATTACTTTTTCAGATTGAAAAGTGCCTCTCAGTATTGAAATCACGATCGATCAATTGAAAATTAACGGATTCGATTTCCCACAAAGATTGTCTGGAGGCACCTTGCTAAATCTACAGAGCAGTCCCCACGACTCACATACTTACAACACACCACAGCAGATAAAACCATGTGTATGTGCACACATATCATACCCTGCAGTCCATGTGCCCCACACATCATACCCTGCAGTCCATGTGCCCCACACATCATACCCTGCAGTCCATGTGCCCCACACATCATACCCTGCAGTCCATGTGCACACATATCATACCCTGCAGTCCATGTGCCCCACACATCATACCCTGCAGTCCATGTGCCCCACACATCATACCCTGCAGTCCATGTGCCCCACACATCATACCCTGCAGTCCATGTGCACACACATCATACCCTGCAGTCCATGTGCAAACACATCATACCCTGCAGTCCATGTGCCCCACACATCATACCCTGCAGTCCATGTGCCCCACACATCATACCCTGCAGTCCATGTGCCCCACCTATCATACCCTGCAGTCCATGTGCCCCACACATCATACCCTGCAGTCCATGTGCCCCACACATCATACCCTGCAGTCCATGTGCACACACATCATACCCTGCAGTCCATGTGCCCCACACATCATACCCTGCAGTCCATGTGCCCCACACATCATACCCTGCAGTCCATGTGCCCCACACATCATACCCTGCATTCCATGTGCACACATATCATACCCTGCAGTCCATGTGCCCCACACATCATACCCTGCATTCCATGTGCACACATATCATACCCTGCAGTTCATGTGCCCCACACAGCATACCATGCAGTTCATGTGCAAACACATCATACCCTGCAGCCCTCCGAGAGACTCCAATCCAACATGAATAACATATAGGATCTTTCCACACTCTACCAAGCTATAATTCCTTCACTCACGGCCTGATTTTTATTCTGCAAGCTGCATTTCAAAATGCTGAGCCCACCATTGTAAACTTCTGTTAAAATGTAATACACTTAGCACAAACTACAGGTGATTTTTACAATCGCCACTAGAATAATTAATCTCTGATTTCCTGAGAGAGAGCAAGGCAATTTGTAAGTGTTCAGAAAAGTCTACACATGCACACCCACGTCCTGCACAAACACATACACACAAGTCTGGTGCTTTCTCTCTCTCTTACAGACAAAAGGCTGAAATGCATGGTAACACCAATATGTCCAACCACACACACACACACACACACACACACACACACACACACACACACACACACACACACACACACACACACACACACACACACACACACACACACACACACACACACACACACACACACACACACACACACACACACACACACACACACACACACACACACACACAAACAGACAATCATACACATTCACTCACCCACACATACTATAGTACAGCACATGAACAAAGTTACAGCACACCTCAAAAACAGACAGAAATTTAGCCCAGGTTTTACAGACAGCTTCTCTCCGGAGACACAGTGGGGAGAATGCTGGAAATGTATTGAAGCTGTAAAAATCTATTCCTGCCTCCGTGTGAGGCCCTGCACCTCCCCCAGGAGCCCCCTTCAACCCATTACAAAACTGGGACGAGGCCTCATAAATGGAAAGAGGACTGAGGGAGGTGGGGGAGGGGGGTTCTGTGTCAACTGAGAAGTACCAAATAGTGCTAAGGGCAACTATGTACCCCGCTGGAGCGACCAATGCTATGTGTAAAACTGCCATCATCATAACACTACTAACTACACAAGGTTTCAGTTATTTGGAGTACTGCAGACTTACTACAGATGTAGGATCTTCATTTGAGACAGTTTGCTACAGTGGGGAAATAATTCTGCAGCAACAGGAAATGTGAATTATTATGTGGATTATAATTCATGGACATTTTTAGTAGGGGTTGATACATTTTTCACTAGGGCAAATCAAGTCTGATATGTAAATGTGGAAGTTACTAACTTTGGAAGCTTTTTTAAAACTCATGCAGCAGATGGGAGCATTTCCTGCTTTGCAGGAAAATTCTCCGCTGTGTGTCATTGTAACAAATGAACAGCGACTCATAGAATCCATGTTCAAACCGATTATAGAGCTGGCAGAAAGAGCTTCATTTAAGCTTCACCAACTTTCCCCAACTACACAGATTCATTCTAAATCAGCTCTGTAGTATACTCTTCGAAAAAAGGGTTCCAACTGGTTTCCCCTCTGAGGAAACGGTTCTGTATGGAACCTAAAAGAGGTTTTATCTGGAACCAAGAGGGTTCTTCCAAGGGTTCTCCTATGGGGACAACCAAATAACTATTTTTGGTTCTATATAGCACCTTTTCTTTGGAAGAGTGTACCCTCAATGTCGATGCAAATTCCAAGAACAACCTAACTAATATCTTAGTGGATGGGTAGTATGTGTTCATGTCCTATTCTGACAGATGAGAGCTGGCAAATCATAATATTGCATAACACTTATGTTAAGTCAAAATGCTGCTGCAAATTACTTCCACATCAAAGACATTCATGCAGAGTGGCATATCTTCTATGTTTGAATATCAATGGATCAAAAGATGCACTCATGTAGAAGGACCACATTATCACAGTTTAACCTGAATTACCACCAAACACCCAGCTTCAAATGTGCCCAAAGGAACAGAATATTGAATGAATACCAACCATGACTAAAAAGCTCTGCAGTATTACAGAGGATATAGAGGGTGAACTAGCTCTCCTCTGTAACTATCAATGTGACTGAGAAATTCTCATCTGTAAAGTTGAAATCCTATTAACAATGTGGGCTGGAATTATGATAAATAGCCTACTAACAAAACATGACTCTTTACTGCATTACTGATGTCACTGAGGTCTAAATGTATTTGTAGGTAATAAGAACACTTGGATAGACAATGTGGCAAAACACAGCAACATGTTCATTGTAATTTTTTACATCATACAGTGAGCATTAAAAATATAAAATATTAAAAGGTGTTATCAGCCACTTCATGGCCTGCACTTGCTGTATCACATAGGGGGAGGGGGGGGGGGGTCATGTGAAATCTGTCATACTCTCATTTCTCTGTTAAGTGGAAGGGTGGGGGTACATGGTAGCTCTGACTGTCAGGAAGGGAGGTCAAATGGTAAGGCAAGGACGAACTGGGAGAGAGGGGGCATGTTATGACAGGATTAGTTAGTAAGGGTAAATTAAGTATATACACCTCTTAAAGAGATTGGAGCTATATGTTCACAAAAATACTATATGTGTGAACAGATCAACGAAGGGGAGGAGGGTTGGAGAGGGGTTGCCCTGCACTGTGTGTGTGTCACTCAGAAGAGAGGAGGGAGAGGACACAGAGAGAGGATGTTTAATGAGTGCTCCCTGCCTGCCAGAGTGGCTGCATTAACACCACAAGCCTTATCAAGGGCACTGTCACCGGCCCTGAGAGGCACAATGAACTGCCACTCTGCCAACCAGCAGAAGAGAGGGAGAGAAGGAAGGAGAGGGAGGAGTGGGGAGGGAGGGAGCCTAGAGGACATTATCTTGATGAAGCCATGATCGATACAGCCAGATCAAGCCAATGGAACAGGGATACCATCCCTTTTAATTGAGATTAGACTCTGCAAGTTCACCGTGCGCCCATCTAATTTAAGAGTGGACGTCGTCTCCCCACAGTTAACTCCTCACACATGTCATCAATTACAGGAGACTCTCTGACCTAGGACCTGGCAGCCAATCAGAGTGCCCCATCTCCTCTCCTCTTGGTAGTGTGCTGCCTGGGGAGGAGAGAGTCCTCTCTCTGTGGCCCCATGCAGCTGGCTTTTTTGGGGCCCTTCTCTGTTTTCTGTGTTATTTATTCCAGTGCATACATACCTCCTTGTCTACATATTTTCTTGCCCGGTTTCCTGGCACATTCC